>NW_027555958.1:439984268-440584268 GCF_003287225.1 Phascolarctos cinereus
AGGAAGGAAGGAAGGAAGGAAGGAAGGAAGGAAGAACTTCCCAAGACAGTAGACTCAGTTTATCAGAAATAACACCTCCCAGAAATAACAGAGCTGAGATTTCTACTTATGGTATAATGCCATCAGACCGACATATTGGGATGAAGTACAGAATTCTACCTCTGGGATGACTGTCTAGATCAGAGCTTGGTAAACTCTAGTCCATTGGCCAAATATAGACAACCATCTCTATTTAGATAGTCCTTGAGCTAAGAATGGTTTTTTAATTTGGTTTTTTTTTTGTTTGTTTTTTAACATTTTCACACTCTTAGCTCACAGGCTTTACAGGAACCTGTAGCAGGCTGTATTTGACCCATGGGCAGGTGTTTTCTGACTTCTGGTTAAGAACACTGGAAGAAACAAATTTTCTTCTAAAAATCCTACTCAATGGGAAATATAGGAAGAAAGACCAAAAGTCACAACACTCAACTCACTATTGTCCCTCCCTACATCCAGAAAAACCCTTTTGCAAGACTGAAGCTCAGGCTAAGATCAGTTCTCTTCTTAGAGTAATCGTAAGCTCATTGAGAGCAGAGGTGTCTTATTTTATTATTTATATCTGTAGCAGTTGGTACTATGCTTTATACATAGTACATGCTTAATAAATGCTTTTCATTTATTCATTCCTTCACTCACTCACTTATTCAGTCAATACTTTAATGGCCAAGACCAACATGGATCCCATCAATGTGGGCATTCCCTGTATCCTATAACCTATTCGTTCCTTTTCATCTTCTTCTATTCTTGCCCATATGACCACACAAGATACTGGGAAACTTTCTCTAGGTCACTTGACATTACATAGGTACTAATATAACATGAGAATAGTCCACTGCTACTCTTTCATTCTGCCTGCCTGAACAGCCCATCATCTTTTTCAGCCTTACATCACTTTGATGACATCATGTAGGTCATTATGAAGATTTGTGTGGATAATTCTTGCCTGGCAATGAACTGAAGACTATTCCCATGCAAAGTTTGGCTCTCTGCTTCACTTTGGCTGACCTGAAATTGTTATTCTTTGGAAATCATGATATTCATTCAATCTATCAATCACTCAATCAGTTGGCAGTTAACAAGTAGCTCCTGCCAGCCAGGACTTTTATCAGGAAATGAGAATACAAAGACAAAAGATAAACTCCCTTTTCTGGAAGAGTTTACATTCTCCCAGGAGGGGAGGAGCCACACACACATAGAAATAGACTAAAAATATATGCAAAATTGTTCTCTGCCATACAGGATCACGGAAAGAATACTAATGTTGGGGAGGAAGCAATTTTATTAAGGCCCTACTATGTGACAAGCACTGCACTAAGCACTTTCACAAATATTACCTCATTTGGTCCTCACAACAACCCTAAGAATTAAGGGCTATTATTACCCCCATTTTACAGATGAGCAAACTGAGGAAGACAGAGGTGAAGAGACTTGCTTAGAGTTACACAGTGTCTGAGGTCCATTAGATTGCAAGCTCCTTGATGGCAAGGACTCTCTTTTGCCTCTTTTTGTATTCCTGGCTTTAGCGTAGTGCCTAGCACATAGTAGGTGCTCAACAAATGTTTATTGACTGCCTGAGGTTGGGTTTGAATTCACCCTCCTCCTGACTCCAAGCCCAGCACTCTACCTAGAGCGCCACCTAGCTGCCTCTATTAAAACAACGGGTTTTCATTTCAGAAACAAATTAAAAGCATTGCACAATATTCCAGAAGCAAGGCAGTGTGCTTTCCTCCTTCCATTTGATACTGGGTCTAGTCTGTTGTCCCTTTGCATTGTCTGTCCAATTTCTATGTATAGCTTCTTGGAGAATGAGGGACGGGGTGGGGGAGGAAGGGGAGCTCCCTGCCTATGACATCAGAAGTGAAATATCAATCTGAAGACAGATTTCCATCTGTCTTCCCATCCCTGCCCCATAAATCCACTATCATTTGTACCCCTAAAGGTCTCTGATGCACAGGGTGTCTATAGAGCCTACAGTCACACCCAACCCCACTCCATCTAATCCCATCCCATCCCACCCCATTCTACTTCTCCTCCCCTCTCTTGTCATCCCCCCATAACTCCCCTCTCATTTGCACCCCTGAGGGTCTCTGGTGCACAGGATGACTAGAGGTCCTGTGACTCCAGGAGCATCCAATCTGATAGGAGAAGTGCGATCTTTAGGCCAATAATGAACCGATTCCAGTGCATCCTCTCCTAAGAGTCACAGAATACCTCTTTGGGTCATGGCCTGAAGACCTTCTAGTTACACTGTAGTTATCTTATATGTGCCCAGTTACATAGCGTTTCCTCTATTAAAAGTAAACTCCTTGAAGGAAGGAACCAAGTTTTATGTTTCCTTATATCCCTAGCTCTCAACACTCTGTCTGGTACATAGTAAGTACTTAACAGATGATCATTGACTGTCTGAAGAGGAAGTGAACAATAGCTTTGAATGTTGTAGACAAATCAAGGGGGATGAGTACTGAAGGAAAAAAAAGTTATCAGATTTAGCAATTGAGAGGCTATAGTGACCTTTAAGAGAACAATATCAACATAAAGGAAGAGTCAGAAGTCAGACTGTCTATGCTGAGGAATGAATAGGTAGAGGAGGGTTTTCATTCTTAATGAAGTCAAAGTCAAGGTGATCTCCTAGGAGAAAGGAATATCATGTGTCTTGGAGGCAGTGAACAAAGACAATACTTTCTAAGAATACAGCATTGAACAGATGGAGCGATGTAGCGGGTAGTAACTCATGGAGTTAAGGAAAGGGTTTGTTTTTTTTTAAAGGATGGAAGTACCTAAGAAATTTTTTTAGGTGGCAGAGAGGTCAATAGATAATGTGAGATGAAAGAGGAGATAAAGAAAGTGATGACAAATCAGCCTCTTAAAAGAAATGGGATGGGGTTGGCCTGGAGGGGAAGGGAATAGAATGGAATGGTATTAAATTAGATGAGATGGGATGAGATGGGATGGGATGGGATGGGATGGGATGGGATGGGAAAGGAGGAAAGTGGATGGGGAGGGGAAAAGATGGAATGAAATCAAGGGCACAATGGAAGAATTGCTTTTGGCAGTTGGGACTTTTCTTCCTTAGATACTAGAACAAGGAAGAGAAGTAGTGAAAATGTAATGGAACAATAGAAAAAGCATCGGATTTGGAACTGAGAATCTGACTTCTGTTGCTACCTATGTGACTCCAGGCCAGGCATTTAACCTCTCTGGGCCTCAGTTTCTTCATCTATAAAATGAGGAAGATAAAATAAAAGGTCTCAAAGTTCCATTACAATTCTATGATCTCATGTTTTTTAAGGTATACAGGAGAGGAGACAATAGAGCTCATGATGGATGGCTTCAACTTTCTCAGTAAAGTCATAAGCAAGGTGATCTGTTAAGGGAGAGGAATATGATGTGCCTTTCAAAATAGAGCTGTTTTCTCTCGTTCTCATATGGGCTGAATTAGGCAGGCTATTTTTATAGTTATGTCTAAGCAGCTCTTTATTCCAAAAGGATTTTATTCTTTATTAAAGAAACAAAAGGAATGCTTTTTTTTTTCAAAAGACTACACAGTGTTTTTTAAAGTACATTTTAAAGCTTGAAGACAGTCCCACTCCCCTTTGGCTATTACAATTTCTTCTCATCCACCTATAATTTGCTTCTTTCCCCACCTCCCCCCAACCCCAGCCTTTGTCCAGGGATGTTGTTAGCACAGCAGAAGGAATTGGGCAACTAAACTACAGGATGTGATGGGGTAGGAAGGCAATATTTGGGCTTAGTAGCACTGAAGTAATCATCAGTCTTTCACCTACACTTGGTCTTTCTGGAGTCAACACATAAGAATAGGGAGAAATAGGATTTTCCTTGCTGAGACCTGACACTACCTTCACAAAGTGGCAGAAGCAAAGCTTCACTGATTTGGAAGATGAAGAGAAGCAGCAGGTGGGATTTGGTCTAGCAGAGTAGCATGTCTGTGATATTTTGGTATTTCTGGGTTTTGTTCCTCATCTTTCCATCTGTGGGTGCTTTCTCCCCTGTGATGTTTTCTCCCTGGGGGAGTTCTCTGTGCTGGAACATGCTGTCAATCTGACTGAGTTCTGGGGTCTACTAAAACCCCAAAGGGATTTATGAGTACTGAACCCAAGGGACACAAGGTCAACAAAAACTACATCCTTCTGAACAAGTCCTGCCTTTCCTCTTCCCTTAGGACATTTCCTTAGGCCATGCATCTCTGGTGAAATGCAGACTCCACCTGCAATTCAAATCCTATAAATGTTTGGCTGCTTCCATGATAAGTTCACAGATCTAGCCCTGGCAGGCAATCTATTCCAACTTCCTCAATTGAAGGAATGAAGAAGCTGACACCCAGGGAGAAGAATAGAAAGCATACAAATCATGATCTTAACCTAGTTCCTCTAACTCCAGAGACTGTATTCATTCCATTTCACCATGTAAATAGAAAAGTCGTAAATATCTGTACCGAAGGTCCCCAAATGTGGGCCCTAAAATGACCTCACCATGAAGGAAAATAACTAACCTAAGCTGTGTGCTGTCATTATTAGTGCTCTGTGAATGGCTAACCATAAACTACCTTCACATCCGTCCAGATCCGATGTCTTGGATATCTTGCCATCTCCATCTATTCCAACCCAAAACACAATTCTTCTCCAGCTGACTCCCACTTCCCATTTGTTCTAGAAACAATAACCAAATTAAATCTAACATTCCTTCTGGAAAGTATATGCCAATTAACTACCCTATGGTTCCACTAACCATTCCAACGACTCCTCTTCTCCAGCCACCATGTTTCTATAAATGTGCTTTCCTTCTGATAGAATCTGAGCTTCTTGGGGATTTTTGTATTTGCATCCCCATCACCTAGCTTCATGATTTAATAAATGCTTTTTTTTTCCACTTCTTCATTCATTTAACAACTTATTTTCCAAAATATTGTGGCTTAGTGTGACAATAGTAAAAAAAATAATAGAGTCATGTAATGCCTTTTGAGGCACATATCCCCAGTGCATATTCATAAGCAGGTCCCCTGGAGGGACAACCACCTCAGGATGAAAGTCCATACTCCTCAAGCTGAAGCTCCCAAGTTCCTGTCTATGTGTTTGTTACTCCATATTGAGCCAGAGGACACAATTAGGTCAAAGCAAGGCAATTACTGAAACAGCATAGTGAGAAAACAACAGAAACATTTATTAAGTCCTCACTATGTTCCAGGCACTGTGTTAAGCACTGGGAAGGCAAACACAAGCAGAAAGACAGCCCTTGTGATTGAGGAGCTTACATTCTAATGGGGAAAGATAGCACATAAACAAAAACTGAAAAGTCAAGGGAAAGAGAAAGGAAGCAGCATGCAAACCAGGACATTATAGACAAAGCCCAGGAAAGTCAGTATTGTAGCCTGAAGAGGAATTAAGACTTGGCTAGTCTGGGCACCCTCCTTAAAATGGAGGTTCTGGGAGGAATCTGCTGATCAAAGGGAGAAGCTGAAAGGTACAGAAGCTACTTCCAAAGTGTGACATTCAGGGGCAAAGTGAGCTTCCTGGGTAAAGAGGTTTCTGGGGACATTATAAGGAAAATCCGGAAGAGACAGGAGTACAGCCTGGAAAGCAATGTAGCAACAGAACGTTTCCCCCCATAAAGCTAGAAGTCATGCTTTCACAAACATACCCAACATCAGTAGAATGGATATATACATACTTCACAGGTAGAGATGCCCAGATTTGAGGAACATATAACAGCACATATATATATGGGAATGGGGCACACGTAGGGAACACATAAATCCAAGATATACATGTATAATGACAGGTAATTTATACTTTTCGGTCCCTTGATGACCATCTCCTAATGTCTTCAGTCTGCTCCACACTGGGCATGAAATCTAGCTGAGCTGGCTCTGCTGGGCTTTATCTATCCTGATCTCTCTTAAGTACATCTCACCTGGTTCAGTGGACATCGCCTATGTCCAGTTTCTGGCTCCAGTGAAATTCTTGGCTAGGGAACTGCTTGGCTCTTCAGGGAAGAGCTTAATCTAGCTTTGCTCCTTTAGAATCTCAGATCTGACATCTGACCTAGCCAAAAAGCAGGATCCCAGCTAAACACCAAGCTCTCTTTCCTCTTCTCTCTTCTCTACTAGGGTGTTTCCATGTTTTGAAATTTTCTGTGAATCCAATTTACTCACTTAAAATGAGTGAGTAGAGAAAAAGCACCAAAGTTATCCATACCCATGGGCAAGTCTTTGTGTCTGCCAGTTCTCAGTTCCAGTTCCTGACTCTTTCATAAGGAAATGGGCTATTCATGGTCTAAAGAAGTATCAAATAGGCAAACCTCCTGCTGGGAGCACTCCAAGTGAAGCAGATTAAAATGTGATTGGGAAATGTTTAACAAAACAAATAAAAAATACAATAAAACAGATTGTGTTAAGTTTTGGTTTTCTGAGCAGTATTTGGGTCTGACACCACTGATCTGTTTTACTGCATAAGACTTGGTCATTCGAAGTCTCCTACCCTTGCAATCTTTACTTTAATGCTGTATATAATACTGTAGATTTCAATCCTTTGGTCTTCTCCCTGATACTTACCTGCTATTCAAGCATGAAGAAGTCACTTAATTTTCCTGATCCCCACTTTTCTCATCTTTTAAAATGGGGAAAATTAAACCCGTGCTACCTCTTTATAAGATTGTTATGATGACCAGATAAGATAAAGTATTTACAACATTTTACAAACTTAGAAACACTGTATAAGTGTCATCTGATTTGTATTATTCAATATTCCAAAAGATCCCTGATCTCATTGCAAGGAGTATTTCCTCTACTAATGGGAAGTATTCCACATCTGCCATATTGCTGTGCCCCCAAATTCTAGTGGTGGGAGTGTTCTATAGACTTGGAGTTAGGAAGACCTGAGTTCAAACTCTACTTCGGATACTTACTAGTTCTGTGGCCCTAAGCAAGGCAATTAATCTTTCTGGGTCTCAGTTTCCTCCTCTATAAAATGAGGGGATTGGAAGTATGAACTTTAAGGTCACTTCCAGATCAAAATCTATGATCCCTGGATTCTATGACCTTTGACCTAGACTAAATTGGTCCTATACACCCTAAACTCACAGTAAAAAAAAAAAAATTCCATCCTGGTAGAATCTTCTTGAGATAGTCCTCTACTCTCAAAGATTCTGAGACCCTAGTTTTGCCTCCACACGTCTATAAAGTGACAGAGAAGCTCTTGGGGACACACACACACACACACACACACACACACACACACACACACACACCTGCTCTGAAAGTCCTTCTCTGTGTGTAGAGACCTTATGCAGAACCCTTTGTTGTGGCTGTTTTTTCATCCTTCATTTCCCAAGAAGACCAATGACATCACAAATGTAAATTGGATTTAAGTGAGGCAGAATGGCTCAAAGTTGTCAACCTTACTCTCTCATCTAGAGTCACAGAAGTCAAAGAAAGTCATCCTCACATCCTCATCGAAGTCATCCTAGTCAGAGAACCTAGGTTTGAATCTCACCTCTGTCAAATGCTCCTTGTGTCACCTTGAGCAAGTCATTTCTCTCCAAGTCTCAATTTTCTCATCTCCAGAAAGAAAAGGTTGGATCCAATGTCCTCTGAAGTCCTTTCAAGTTCATGAGCAATAAGCTTATTAGAGGGTGATAAATAATGAACAGGGAAAACTTGAGGCATGTCAAAAATCCTGCAACTATCCTCTCTTTGAGGAAGCATCTTCCTGGGCTTCTATCTCAACTCAGTTCAATTTCGGTCCTTTTTCTTCTTTCCTCAGCTTGTGGGAACTCTAAGTGAAATGTTCATTTTTTAAAAAGTTTTCCTCATCTCACTAAACCATACAAATCACTCTAGTGTATACAGAGATTTTATTTCTAATCTTTCTATGCAAACTGCTTTGTTAAATCCTAATGACAACTTTTATGCATGATGCATAAAATAAACTTTGCCAATATCCCATACACTTTTATAAGCATGTAAAACCCCCTGAGAAATGAAATGATACATCACAGGGCATGGAGTTATAGTACACTGAGAAAGATGAATATACAGGTTGACTGCTGGTATTGTACCCTGTCTCGTTAACGTCCAAGCACCTAATGGGTGACATTATCTCAATTTGCTTGTACTCCAAATTCCATGCTCTTTTTTGACAGCATTCTTCATATATCCACACCTTGTTTATATTGCCCACAAATCTGTGCTTTCCCTTCAATGCTCCTAGGAAGGATGACCTGTTAAAGAGGCAAGATGTTTGTTTCATGTAACCTAGAGGCTCTCATGGCTGACCAGCACTCATTTTGTGCCCATGTGTTCTTGAATGTATCTATCCCATTGATAAATCATAAAGGTAACTCTTCTTCCAATGGCATAGTTGCCCTTGATTATTTAAAGCTATAAAAATAAAGACCAAGAGGAGATGACTTAGCATTCAAAAGTAGACATCATAAATCTTTCTAATGAAAGAGGCAGAGAAATCAGAATAATACCAATGTATCACTAGCCAGTATCACAAAAATGATTTGTTTTACTGCTCTAATCTTTACCATATCTAAACTGACTATAATAAATGAATAATTACTCAGAATAGAGTGCTGTTAATTGAAAATCTGTTCCTTGTATAAAACCAAGAAATCATAACACAAAATACAAGGTTTCGTCAGTGTTTAGGAACTTGTCTTTGTCAATATTTTTTAAGGTTCAGTGTAAATGATACTGTTTACTATCATCTATCATCTAACATTACTCTAGAAAGCCATGAATTATGTTAGACCCACCATGAATATTAATGGTCTTTAGTTTCAGGACATTTCATCAGCACACACCCAAGTATGAAATGTTGATGGAATTGGGCTTCTAGGAAAAAATAGATGATTGGCTGAAGGAACTCGGGGTGTTTAGCCTGGAGAAGAGAAGACTTGAGGGTGTCAGGACATGATCACTGTCTCTAAGTATTTGAAAGGTTGTCACATAGAAAAGGGATTAGGCTTGTTCTGTCTGGTCCCAGAATGAAGACCTAGAAGCAGTGAATTAAAGTTGTAGAAACGTTATTTTAGATTTGATGTCAAGAATAACTTCCTAGAAATTAGAGCTGTCCTAAAACAGACTAGGGTTCCTTGTAAGATAGTGGATTCTCCCTAATTGGAGATCTGAGAGCCGAAGCTGGATAATCACTTGTTGGATATATTGTAGTAGAGTCTCTTTTGGGCAGGGGAAGGGTTGGGTATGGGCTGAAATGGTTGGCCAACACGGGCTCTTCCAACTCTGAGATTCTGTGAGGGAAGTGGAATAATCTGAATGGGTTTTCTCCTCCAAGCCAAGTGAGTTCCTAAGTACAGTTAACATCCAGGATGTGTGTAGCCATGCTGATAAAGGGCGAGCATTCACTTGAATATAGAACGTGTATGTGGCATCCAACACACTGGCAGGTTGTTTGTCAAGGCTCTCATCTGTACATTTACTTACCATTGTGTGCACAAAACAATTGCAGTCCTGAGAGGGGGGTGGGTATTAGAATTCTGAAAGACGAAAAATGCATTGTCCTCGGCAAACAGTGTTTTCCTTGGAGGATTTGTGTATCTGTTCCATGATGGGGAAAAAAATAATTTCCAAATTTTACTAAATGAAGGAGAAGGCACAAAGATGAATGGCTAATGATTGAGGTTGATAGAATTTTTACATTCTTTCTGGATAATCTTTGGAAACTGACAAGTCCTAATATTTGCATGAAAGTTGTGTTATGTGCATATTTCCTTATTGAAAATAAAGCATTTGGGGCTTAGTTTAATAATGACAGCTTACAGGAGAGTAATTGAAGTTATCTAATTCTCTTCCCATTGAAAATGACCTACAGAATATACACACAGAGACACTAAAAAGTGTGCTATGCAATTTTACTGTGGCTGAAGAAAAAAAGGAATCAGGGTGAGATACTGCGGAAGCATTTAACGTATAGCAAATGATGATATGGTAGGAGAAAATTATGCCCTTTTCTTCATGCTTCTGGTCCAAATTCTCATCTTGTTCCATACCCCTGCTGAGCTCCTATTGACTTCAAAGAGAGGTCCATGGGGGTCCAGAGCAAGATGAGGATTTGGCCCCCATGTGCATAAATTTTTTGTGCTGCCTTATTCATAATACACACAATAAGCACTAGATTTGAAAAGGCACTAACAGAGACTGATAATGGCTTCCAAATGATCATGTATCTTCCTCGTGTACAAAATGATGGTGGCCAATTCTGCCAATGGAAAGTAGCTGCAAACTCTTAGGCACATGCCAAATGATTATTACAATCATTACCCATTATTATTACTATTATTATTGCTAATGATAATGGTATAACAATATTATTACTGCCACTTCCAAAGGTCCATAAAAACCTGTGACCCTTTATAATCTTTTGGATGTGTCTTTAAAAAAATCCTTCCCAGGTAATCTTATATTCTCAAGGCACAAGGAACAATCATATAGACCAATATTGCAGATGTGACAGTCAAGGCCGATAATAAGGGCAAAAGAATTAGGGTGGGGGCCTTTTTAGAAACCTCCAGGGAGCCTGGTCACCATATGTGGGGAACTGCATACAACAAAGGGGAAATCAGGAAAGAAAAGTGAACAGCATTAATATGGGGAAAATATCTTAGGAAAATGCTCTAGTATTAAAGGGGGATTCCGACTTGGAAGGAGAGGAGGTATAAAGCCAAATGGATTGGTCATCATCTAAAGAAAAAACCCTATCATTTGCTGCCATTGCTTCTGTTACGTCAGTAGGTAGCCTTCAGTCAGGAAATTCAAAACGAAGCCCAAGTTGAGATTAAGAATGATGGCCATCAAGCACATCTGGCTAGATCACCACCACCCTCCTACACCAGAATGTAAGTTCCTTGAGGGCAGGGATTGCCTTGTTATTTTCTTTCTATCCCCAGTATCTAGTATACTGCTTGGCTGCCTGGCACTATAACATTTTAATAAATGCTTGCCGATTGAGTAAATGATTAACCAGAGGGCATCTTGGTTAAGCTTGTTTTTAATCATTATTCAATGTAACCAGCATTTCCTGAGCATCTTTTATAAGAGAAAGCACAGCAAAATAAAGAGGGCCAGAATTAGAGGAGAGAAGATCTAGGTCCAAGTCTTCATTCTGACACACATTGCCTGTGCGATACTGGGCAAGTTACTTAACCTCTCCGTGGCCCCACTTCCCCACTTGCCAGCCCCACAACTAGCTTCAGATTATGGTACCAATGATCTACATCTCTATGAGAAAGCTTATATACAAGGAACATGCCACACCATAAAATCACAGGTTTGAACTCCTCCAACCTGTCAAAAAATATTTAGAGTGCTGAGTTGGATGCTGGTGTAGACATGAAGTATGCAGAAGCCATGTTAGTGGAGTTTACAGTCTAGGAAAAAGGAATGGCACATGTACTAATAACCGTATTTACATCAGTGAGGGTTCTCCCTCCACCAGTCTAATAGTCAATCCATCCTCTTCTTAGTAGATAAGATACTGTGGCCAGAACAATTCATTGCCTGGTAGCCAACCTTAATGGGATACTCCTGGCCATGCTTCACCAGGCTGACCCTATGATGACAGACAACAGAGTCTATCATTCCAAACCTTTGTAGCTTGGCATGGAAAGTATGGCCTTCCAGAACCCAGGATCATTTTCCATGCCTCATTTTGGCCTTGGGAAGGAAGTGGAAAAGCTACCTAGAGAAGGCAGCATGGGAGTCAGGCTTTAAACGATGAGTGGGAATCCAACAGGGAAATGTCAATGGGGGTAGGAGAACTCAGTCTTTTGCAGAACGAAAGAAAGTGAGAGTCCCTGGAGTTAACTGCTATATAGTCTTTGTCCTGAACCTTGATTCATTTTCCTGATATTGTAAGCATGAGTTCCACACATGGACCAATCGCTCCTCCTTCATATAAAAATTGCACCACTTAAAAACACAGAATTCAAGGTTTCCAGGATCTTGTGTGAAATGTATCAGAGAGTCTTAATCACTGGAAGGATCGCAGGACAACAGAGCTGGAGCTGAAAGGGAGCTCAGAGGTTACGTAGTCATTTCACAGATGAAGAAACAGGCAAAGAAGGTAGAGTGACTTTGCCCAAGGCCATAGGTAGTAAGTAAGCCTCAGAGGTGGTATTTGAACCCAGATCTTCTGGCTGGAGAGATAATGTTCTTTCCAACGTACCATAACTGAAGAAATTTTCCAGGTCCATCTTTTCCTTTTACTTCTTACGTATAAATTTATTTCCCATATCTGTCATTAGGCTATTAATAGAGCTGGGTATTAGGATAGTGGATAGCAATAACAATAGGGGAAGGGATAGGGACATGGATTAGACCTGGAGTTTCATTGTTTTGGGGAACTCTGGGGCAAAAAAAAAACCATCCACCAATGATAGCACCTTCTTTGCCACTTATACCTTAAAGCAGGTATGTCAAACTCAAAAAGAAACTGAACTCCTTAAACCACTCATAAGAAATCCTAGGGGCCACATATTGACTTAGTTTTCAAATAAAACATTATCTATGTTTTATTGTATTTTTATTGATTTTGTTAAATATTTACCAATGACATTTTAATCTGGTTCAGGCAGCAGTTGGAGTCCCCTGGCTGTCATGTTTGTCACCTGTGGTCTAGAGATTTTCTTGGAGCACTAACAGTCATGCCTGGGGTCATCCATCCAGTGTGTATCAAAAGAAGGATTCTGAACTCAGATGGTTCTACCCACCATACCAGCCACCTCTCCATTTATCATCACTCCTGTCATTTTTCATAACCAAACCTCCAAGGAGCATTCACATTCTCAATCGTGAGGAACCAATTATTATTAAAAAGCCAATTATGTTCTTAGAAATCAGTTCCCAAGCAATTATTAAGCACCTACTGTGTTCTGGCCTCTGGACCATGAAACTGGAATACGTGAAGAAAATTCCTACTTGCAAGGACCTTCTATTCTAATGGGGAAGACAACAAGGATATCGGTCAGCCATACTGAATAAATGAAAGTAGCATAAATGCACACAAATATGAAGTGGCTTAATAAGAAAAATGTCATTTGGAAGGGAGGACACTAGCAATGGGGGAATAAGGAAAGGTTTTGTGTAGATGGTGCTTGAGCTGTCTGGTGAAGAAAGAGAAGGATTCCACGAGGCAGAGGTGAAGAAGTAGATTCCTGGCATGGAGAATGGCCAGTACCGTGGCTCAGATATGGAAGATGGAATATCATATGTGAGGAGCTGAGAGAAAGCCAATTTGGAAGGATTGCAGCATGCAAAAGGAGGAGTAACGTTCAATGAGACTGGAAAGATAGTCTGGGGCCAGGTTACAAAGGCATAAAAAAAGAGAAGAATCTATATTTTATCCTGAAGGCAAGAGGGAACCATTGGATGTCATGGAGTAGGGAAAATGAATGATGGGGGTCACACCTGCACTTAAGGAAAATCATTTTGGCAGCAATTTGTAGGATGACCTAGTGAGATAAGAGATTTGAGCCAGGGAGACCAGAGTTACAGTAATTTGGGCTAGAAGCAATGAAGGCCTGAACGAAAGGGGTAGCTATGAGATCAGAGAAGGAATTGGATATAAGAGGTAGTATGGAAGTAGCAGTGGCCAGATGCTAGTGAGAGGAAGCAAGTCAGCTGCTAGATAGGGATTATCAGTAATCATCATTAAGATAATGAGACCAGCTCTAGTTGACAATATTTGGGGAGATGGCATCTTACTAAACTCCCTTCTTTTGTCAGACCATTTGAGTACCCATTTGGCATTTCCATCTAATAATGAAGGGCTCTGGACCAGATTGAACCAAGGTCCCACTGCTAGTCCACTAGAGAGAGAAAAATACAACGCTAAGCCTCCTGAGCCCCTTGACAGCTCTGCAACAGCCCACTCAGCTGTGGGCCCAGAATTCAGCATCCCTCCTCGTAGGTGGTTTACAATCCTGGATGCACTATAGGACCCCAGAAGTGTCACTAAGCTCTCAGCAGTTAGCACAGTTCTGATCACACATGTCTGCAAAAGGAGAAAAGTAGAAATGTCAACTACCTCGACGAGGCAATTATGAGAGTTACTGAAATAGCACGTGTGCCATGCTTTGAACTTTCTCAAAAGAAATAGGATGCAAATTCAAAGCCTTCTGCTCTCCAGTCTCCTGCAGAAGCTAGAAGAGGAGGGAAAAAAAAACTTTCCTCCAAACCCTTCCTTCAGTCTTTCCTTGACTTACAATCTGGGGAAACCATCCTTTTAGGAAGATTTCTTCTACATGCTTTCACTTTTCTTCAATATAGCTCAGTGGAAAGTTTGGGTCACTGTTGGACATCTTAAAAATCTGGATTTCATTTTCTCTACGTTGTCTTCCAGACCTAACATTCTATTAATTTATAATTCTGTTCTCTGCCTATTATTTATCTAGTCCTAAGGGAGATGTAAAGATAAGTAAGACACAGTTCCTGTCCTCATGGAAATTACAGTTTGGGAAAGGAACATGCATACCTAGAATAGCAGAGAACATAGTAAATGCATTGTGGAGATGGAGTGTGGGTGGTAGATCTAGATAGATGCTTTATTTGATCCTTACAGGAAATTTCCACTGTGGAAAGACCCTCTACCAATACAGGCTGGCAACCTGCTTACAATTCACAGTCTTAGAGAGTTGACTGAGTCATCGAGGGGTTAAGTGACTTAACCAAAGACACAGAGTTACTTAGTGACCATACTGAGACTAAACCCCAGGTCTCCTGACCTCTTACCCAGGCCACTTCCAAATATCTCAGCTTAACTTACACCTGTCTTTCTAAGTCCCCTATTTGTCTCAGCAAATCCAATATGCAATTAGAGGAGACGCTGGGAACACAAAGACAAAATGAAAAATATTGCCTGACCTCAAGGATTTCATTCTATTTCAGATGTATTCTGAGTTTCCTCAATAATAATAATGATAATGATGATGATGATGATGATGATGATGATATTTACATAGTGCTTTCTATGTGCCAGATACTGGGCTAAGTGCTGGTGTCTTCCTGTACCCTGCCCTTATCATCATCATTTGCTAACACTTATGAAGCACCTACTGTGTGCTAGGCACTCTTCTAAGCACTTTACCATTATTATCTCATTTGATCCTCACAACCCTTCTGGAAGCTAGGTGCTATTATTATTCCTATTTTACAAATGAACAAGCAGAGGCCAACAGGTTAATTGATTTATTTGCCCCAGGTTATGCAGCTAGTAAGGGTCTGAGGCTAGATTCGAACTAGGGTCTTTTTGACTTTAAACCTAGCACTTTATCCACTACGCCATATAGCTGCCAATGGACAATTTATTATCGACAAGAATAATTAACTTGCATTATCATAGCACTCTAGAATTTGCAAAAATACTTGTCTCCCATTTGCTTTGTGAGGTAGGTTTGATTATCTCTAGGTTGTCTTCTAAACCTAATGTTCTGTTAATCTATCATTGCACCATAGATGTAGAGCTGAAAAGAACCTTGAAATCCCCATCTTGTCAACCCCTTTATTTGACAGAAGAGGAAACTGAGGTTGAGAAACATGAAGTATTCCTACGAGGAGACTTCAACACATATGGTGGTGTTCCTTCAAATACCCTAACCTTCTATTTCTTTAGTCTCCTCCATTCCCCTCACCTATTCCTCAATGACACCTAAACCATATATAGATAGACCACACCATTGTAATTGCCATTTGCCAAAAGTGTTTGATTACGAGCTTTGAAAGTCTTTTATCCAACCCTAGTCTCGTATCATTCCATCTCTCCCTATGCCTCATTCTTCCATAGTGTGACCTCCAATTCCTTTACCCCTTAGGATTTTCTCAGGCTATCACTCCAGCTCTGGATACACTCTCCTCTCTTCCTAATTTCAACCCATTAGTGAACTAGTTCAATTACTCCCCCTGGCTTTACTCTTACTCACAGTGCTGCTGAATGGTGCTAGCAGAAGCCACAAGGCTGTGCAGAATCCACTACAAATATATGTTATCTAATCTCAACTCAACTAACTGCAGTGAGGCAGTCCTTTTACTCTTCTCTAAATGATTTTCTTCTGGGTAGTTAGGTAGAGCTGGGCTTAGAGTACTGGGCTTGGAGTCAGGAAGACTAATCTTCCTCAGTTCAAATCTGGCCTCTGATATTTACTTCGCTGAGTGACCCTGGGCAAATCACTGAACCCTGCTTGTCTCAGTTTCTTCATCTGTAAAATGAGCTGGAGAAGGAAATGGAAAACCACTCTAGTATTTTTGCCAAGCAAAATCCAAATAGGGTCAAAAAGAATTAGACATAGACTCAACAAAAACAACTGATTTTCCATCCCACTATTCACAATGGCTATTTCAAACTTTCTCTTTTCTCCTAGGCACCTCTTCCTACCCTATCAGTCAAATACCTGGTCTTATACTTTACCTAGAAAATAAAAGTCATTCATCATGAGCTTCCTTTTTCCATCTTCTTCATCTCACAACCCATTGACATTATGCTCCTACCCACTACTTTCTCCTTTATTCTATAATAAAGAGATGGCCCTTCTCATTGACAAGACCAATCCTTGTACAAGTACCCTTGATCTCATCATCTTACATCTTCCCCACAAAATTGTTTCCATTATTATCCTCTCTCTTTAATTTTAAGTTTTCCCCACTATTCTGTTCTATACAAAAATCTTCTATTTCCCACCCCCCAAAAAAAGAAATTAATTTAAACTTCATTAGATTATACCATCCTTGCTAGCTGCTTTTGTTTTTCAGTCATTTTTCAGTCGTGTGACCCCATTTGAGCTTTAAACCCATTGGTGAGTTAGGGGGATGCTTAAACCAAGCACATGAAGACTTCCCCTGGCAGAATGAGTTGACAAGAACAATTTGTCCCAATGGCCATGAAGGAGGGTAAAGCAGGTGCTGTGGAGCACTTAGACCTTGGCAAGACATTGAAGACACCAAGGTCATCCACTGCACCTTGGGTCATTGCCAGTCATCCTGACTTTTATCTTGCCACTGAACTTCCATGACTCTGGAAGAGAGAGTGAGGTCAGTGATTTGCACAACTCTGCCTCACTTAAATCCAATTTATATGCAAGTCAAGACAGCACTCATTGATGATGTCATTGATCTTCTAGGAAAAAGAAGGATGAACAGCAACCATAAATAGATAGATACATATGTGTGTATATATATGCTAATATAGGCATATATGTGTGTGTGTGTGTTTGCATATATGTGCATATATTCAGCCCTAATCTCTTTTCTGAACTCCAGTTCCATATCACCAAATGTCTATTAGACATTCCAAACTAGATATATGCATTTCAAATTCAGCAAGACAAAAATATCTTTTTTCCCCAAGTGTACTGCATTTGATACTTCCTTACCCTCAAAGCCACTACCACCCTGTGTTTTCCAGCTTCACAACCCCAGTGTCATCTTTGACTCTTCACTCTCATACACCCCACATAACCAATCACTAGCCTAATTGCCATTTCCAATTCCACAACATCTCTTGAATATGTCTCTCCATTTGTACAGTTCTAACCCTATTTCAGGCCCTCATCACTTCTCACCTAGACTATTGCAACAGTTTCCTATTTGGTCTCCCTTCCTCAAACTTCTGTCTACACTACACATAGTTGCCAAGGTTATTTTCTTAAAAGCAGATGTCAGATTATGTCACAACCCCAGTCTCCACCTGCTTATTAAACTTCAGTGTCTTCATCTTACTTTCAAGATCAAAGCTAAAATTCTCTGTTTGGCATTTAAGCCTCTGCCCAATCCAGCCCTTCCTTACCTTTCCATGCTTTTGACACACTACTCCCCTCCCCTCACTCTGTGGTCTGGTCATGTTCGCTCGCTTATTCTCCCCTTCTCATGACCTTCCATCTTCCAAATCTGTGCCCTTATCCTGGTTGTCCCCCCCATTACTGGAGTGTTTTCCCTTTTCACCTCCACCTCTTGAAGTTTCTATTTTCCTTCAAGATTCAGCTCTATTACTAGCTTCTACATGAAGATCTTGTTGATTTCTCCAGCTGTTAATGCAACGTTCTTCCCAAATGATGTCATATTCCTTTTGTATATATTTTCTATATATTTGAACAAGTTATCTCTACCCACCCCACTTCCCTTAAAATGGAAGCTCCTGGAGGGCAAAGGACTGTTTCACTTTGTCTTTGTATCCCAGTGCTTAGCACCATGCCCAGTACATGATAAGTTTCTTAATAAATGCTTGTTGATCATTTGCTTAATGTCACAAAGCTAATACGTGACAGGTAGAATTCATACCCCAATTTTTTTTTCTGATTCCAAATCCAATCTCTCTACACTAAACATTACTATTATCCCTATTTTATAGATGAGAACACTGCAGTAAAGTGAGCATGAGATTCAGATCTGGTAATGAACTCAGAAGTCATCCTTATTCTGTTTTCACCATAAATTTAGGCACCTCGGAGGCATTGAATCTCACTCCATTTTGTTTGCTGTTGCTTGTCCTTTGTTCTCAAGAGGACCAATGACATCAGCAGAGTGATGTCTTGACTTACAAGTGAATTGGATTTAAGTGAGGCAGGGCCGTGCAAAGTCATCAGCCTCCCTCTTTCCTCCAGAGTCATCTGAGTCCAGTGGCAAGACATAGGTCAAGAGGACTGGCCATGGTGTTGGATGCAGTGGGAGACCTTGGCCTGTCTAAGTTAAGGTCTTTCCCAGGTTTCAGGTTGTCTGAGGCAACACCCATTCAGTGAATAAAGGCTAGGCAAGAATTGAGGCAAAAGATGGCGTAGTTTGCCTTCACCAAAGAATCAACCTAGAGGGGACAACCCCTTCATTTTACAGATAAAGGAAACCATAGCACAGAAAAGATGAGTGACATGCTGGGGGGCAAGTAAATACCTGAAGGGGGATTTGAACCCAGGTCTTAGCTAACTCTGATTCCAGTGCCTCTTCTGCTGTACCCAGCTAGCCACACCTTGTTTTCCAGATAAGAAATCCAAGGCCCAGAGAGTTTAGGTGACTTATCCAAAGTCACAGAAGCTAGTTGAGAGGCAGAACCAACTTTCACAAGTGGTTATTATCTCCCATTCAAATGATCTTTCCATTACCTAAAAGTGTCCCTGAACTCCTGAAGAATTAGCCTGTAGTCAAACTAAAATGCCTCACCCATTTTTAATTTCTGGGATCTATGATTCCCCAAGCAAGCGTGTAATACTTCCATACCCAATCAATGGCAGGTGCCTGTCTTCCATTTCACCCACATTAAGGTGCAGAAGATTATTTCTTTAATGGGGATGATTTTTTTTTGTAAGATATCCATCAAAAACAAGATTGCAACCCAGCAGCTGGGCCACTGGAAATTCCTTCACACACGGCACATTTTAATCATGCTGGATCCAACACTCTTTCTCTGGATATCAATTACACTAATGACTCTTACATAATACCCTCGTGCATGTGCCTACGGGATATGTACTGTCACCTCTCCTTTGTCATAAAAATAGTCACTCACTCCCGAGCCCCACGAAAGGAGCCGCTTTCATTTGTACATAATGAATGAGTAACACTGTAAAAAAGACATTTTCTCTCATATTAGTTTAACAGAGTGAAGAGATCTCACATATGACAGTGCTAAATATACTCTTAAGCTACTAATAAAGACAAAGCCTGAGGGAGAAAATTCTAATGACGAGCAATGCAGAAGTTTAGGTTTTAGAAACTGGAGCAAAAAATGCCTCACTCTGGTATAATTTTGAAATTATTGCATGAGGAGTGGGGATTTCTAATAATTTTATTTCTCATAAATCTTCCTAGTCAATCTGAAATCATTTTATTTCCAATAAATCTCCTCAGTCAGTCTAAAAGTCAAAAGCATCCTGTCCCATGCACAAAAACAGGCATGCCCCATAGTGCTTAGAGTGACATGATGGGTGAAGCTTCATTTTTCATTCATTACGGGATAACCTAGTCTTAGCCTAGAGCTAGAAGGGACCTCAGCAGTCCTTTAGTCCAACTGTCTCTTTTTACAGACGAGGAAACTGAGGTACAGAGAAGTTAAATGTCTTTCTTGAGGTCCTTCAAGCAGTAAGTTACAGGGATAGGATACATGGACCCTTAAAATTAGTAGTGACAATGGGAAGATTTATATAAGCTGATGCAAAATGAGGTAAGTAGAGACAGAAAAACAGTATGCACTATTACTATAAGAATTCAAATGGAAAGCACAACAAAAGAATCAAAACTAAATGTTGTGGAATTAAAATGACCAAGCTTGACTCCAAAGAAGAGAAATAAGAAGAAAAAACATCTTTCCTTACTTTTTTATGTTTTTTTTAGCAGAGGTGGAGAATATTACATATCACATCAGACTATTAAAAATAATGCTAGTTAGTTTTTGTGGATGCTTTTAATAAAAATTATCATAAGGGATGATTCTTTGGGAAGAGTTGGGGGAGGGAATAAAGATTATATAAAAAGTAAAAATATCAATAAAATTTATTTTGAAAAGTGATAGTGACAGAAATGATGTAACATATAGCTGAGCTATAAAAGAATTATATTTTGGTCAAGAGGTTTGGTCAACTGTTTTCCTGAATCAGTGAAGGCCATTTGTAGGAGAAATAAGTAAGTGGATGAATAATTGAATGAAGGAATGAATGAACAAATGAATCCTAAGCCAGGCTCTTCTCATTGTCTTCTAGACATCTAAAGGTCCTGTCGGTGTTTCTGCAGTGGCAGGAGCACATGGCAGCATTACAAAGAATTATGTTTCATGGGAGCGGTTTCCATGATAAGCTGCTATTTTCAAGGTTTAATAAATCAGTCATAAAAATGTGCTTAAAGCTGAAGTTTGGCAAAGCAATTTAAAGGAAAAAACAATTTCCTCTTGGTTATTTTTAAGTTATACAGGTAGAAAAGGACAGTTTGTGTTGTTGTAGGTATTTTCCCTCTTGCCCACGATTTGGGAGGTGCATGATTTTAACTGGCTGAGTGATCGGTCCATGATGTCTATCGTCAGAACATCGAGGGCAACTTGAAAGAAAAGAGAGAAATGAGAAAGCCATTTACAACCCACATAGCAGCTATCCCACATACATACGGAATATGATATTTCACGCATTTTATCAGTGTTTGCTGATGCTTTTAAAGGAGCTAGCTTTTCCTTTTGTCCATCCAGATATAGCCCCCATCTGAGAAGATCCAGAAAAACATTCTTTAGTTTGATCCCTAAAATTCATAACACTTATACACCATCCTTGTCTCCAAATTATTTAGTAGTAAAAACTGGAAATAACTTATTATAACCAATAAAAAAAATCATGCCTTTTGTTCATTTAAATCACTTAGCAGAACACTGATTTTTCAAGTGCCATCTTGAGGTGTTCTAAGACTTTATTCATAGTTTTATTAATAATAATGATAGCAATAGCTAACACTTATGTAGCACTTTTAGTTTCCTAAGGGCTCTACTTGTTATCTCATTTGATTTTCATAACACCTCTATGAATTAGATGCTACTATTTTTCGGTTTTACAAATGAGGAAACCGAACCTGAGAGAGGTTAAGTGATTTGCCCAATATCACATAGCTAGTAAGCGGAGGATTTGAACTCATCTTCCTGACACCAAGTCTAGCATTCTATCCAGTGTACTACCTAGCTACCTAGTTGATCAACTATGATGTCATGAACTTGCAGAAATCTCAGAGTTGGAAGCAACATCATCGAGTGTAACTGGTACCTGACTGAGCATGCCCTCTGCAAGAATCCTGACAACTTCTATCTCGGGAATAGGTCCTACCACCTCCCAAGGCATCCTATGCTACTTGGTGCATCTCTAATCCTTAGGAAGTGGATGTTTTCCTTTATGTTGCCTGGCACATGGTTGGTCCTTAATTGCTTGTTAATTGACTGATTAATTTATACTGAACCCAAATATGTCTTTCTCTGGTTTTCATCCTTTGCCCCAAGTGCTGCCTGATGGAACAAAGCTAATAAGTCTAATTCTTTTTTAATTTTATTTTTAATTTATGAAATAAAACAAGAATTTCCATAACATAATAGAATTTGATCATTCTTTTTTGATATGGCAGCCCTTCAAATATCTGAAGATGGCAGTCATGACTTCCTCCCCTTAAATCTTCTCTCCTTGCCTTTCTTTATCCTAAGGCTAGCACTTAGCACCATACCTGGAGCATAGTAAGCACTAAATAAATACTTGTTGACTGATTGACTATTAAATATGGTGTTCTTTTCCAAGCCATTATCCTTGTTGAACTTTTCAACTGGATATCCTCTTGTCTTTCTATAACACTTCTCTATCTCTTTCTTTTCCAACTTAATCAGGATATTCAGAGACACACAGAACCATAAAATCACAGAATCTCAGAGTTGAAAGTGACCTGAGAGATCATCTATTCCAACCCTTTATGCAACATAACCAGTAAGCACTAACATAGGCCTTTGTATCATCCAAGACACCTCCTCTTGCTTGTAGCCCTCCTGCACAGGAAAGCTACCCCAACTTCAAAGGCAATGTATGAGTCAACACTGAACGCCATAGCTCACAAGCCCCCACCAATGTGTTTACTCTATCACCCAGCCAGAAAATACATTAGTTTAAACAAAAGACAGATAATCAAACAGAAAAGGTTCCCCTACACATATTTTCCTGCAGGTCACTACAGCACCAGTGGGAAAGATCACAGTGGGACCATGGTGTTAAATTGAAGTCCATTTTTCCAGGCCGTATAACTTAGGGTTGGAAATCCTTTATGAGTTTCATGTAACTCTTTAACAGGATTTTGTGCCCCCAATACCCATGACATAGGGATCTGACAAAGAAATCCAACAGAAGCTGTATGGAGATTTACTCTGCTCCTCAAATCTTCTCTATATAAATATACATAGAAATAGAAATATACATAAACATATACATATACATGTTTGTATATGGAGAAAGAAAAAACAAGAGAGAAAAGGAAGGGAAAAAGAGGGATTTTTTTCACTCTGTGCAGTATCATACTCTTTTACACATATGAATATTAAATTAATAAGATGTTCTGTTTGAATGAATGCTACCTAAATCAATCAAAAAAGGACAAGGAATTTGCCTTCAAGAAATTATTTAATTGAGAATCAAAAGGTAAAATTCTAATCTCCATCTCAACTCCCAACTAACTCTGTGACCTTGGAGAATCATTATTATATGAGGTGGAACCTTGAAGTTGTTTTAGTTTGCATTTCTCTTACCACTTTTGATTAGAAGTATTTTTTTTCAAATGGTTGTTGATAGGTTATATTTCTTCTTTGGAAGATGGCTGCTATCATGTGACCATTTGTATGCTAGAAAATGGCTCTGGACCACATATTTTTAACCATGTTTTTAAAAAAAAGCATACACTATTCACCCCAAAATCACCTCATTCTAAGAAGACTATACTTACATTCTTATATAACACTAACAATTTTTAACAAAGCTTTTTAGAAAAGATGATTTATCATATTAACAAACAAATGAAATCTAAGGGCGAAATGGAAATAAGGTTGGTTTTTTTAAGTAGAGCTCATGTATTCAATTAAATTCAACAAACAATTAAGTAGTTACTATGTGCCAAGAAATATACCAAGAGCTAGACATATAAAGACAAAACAAAATAGCTCCTGATCTCAAGGACCTTACAATCTACTTTGGGGAAAGCAACATGAATACAGAAAAGTAAATACAATATATTGAAGTGGGGATCTAACTTAATATGACAAAGAAATGGGAGAGTGTATAGGGAAGATATTATATTATCACAGATGTATGCATACATATATATAAAAAAGGAAATGAAAAAAATCCATCTGTTTTTACCTTGAATGGCAATTTTTATTCCTCAGTTCTTTAAACAGCTGGCTGCCCTGCAGTATTCTTTCCTTGAAATCTCTTGTTAGATGAGGTTGATATCTTCCATTATTATCTCATCTATGGTACCATAGATGGCTAATGAGGCCAATCCAAGATCGACAGCCTCTGTCACAGCTCAAGCACATATTTTCTGGCATAATGAGTCGTCCTGGGTTGTTAATTTGGTCTTCAGCTCATTGTTCCTGCCAAGCACATTCATTTTTTCCATCTTCTGTTGCAAAATTTTGAAGCCTAACACTTCAAAGTAGATTCTTCCCAGAAAGGAAGTTGTCCTGAGTAAGAGACTTTCACAGGTTGTCATGAATGTCACACATTTTCATGCTGGCCATGAGACCATCCTTAAAGTGTTTTTAGCTGCCCTTCTCTTAAGTCATCTCCCATGCCTGATCAGTGAAAATAATTACATGTTCTTTCAGGAGTATAAAACCACTTATCCAAATTATGTAGCCTGTCCATTGGTGCTTAAATCAGATTACCATCACCTCAATGATCTTGGTATTCATATATGAAAAAAATGCATATTGCTATGACCATACGTAGTTAAAGATTCCTTCATGGGCAACATGAATGGTGTTTCCTTCCTGGGTATTTTGAGTTACCTTCTGGAAGTGATTGACACCTCAGATCCACAGTATAGTTTAGGGGTTCCAGATCCTTGATAGTTCACATCTTAGAGCATCCATTTAAAGCTGTAAAGTACCTTAGAGATAATCTAATTCAGTATACTCATTTTGTAGATAAAGAAGTTGAAGCCTAGAGGTATTAAATGGCTTGGTCACTAACACAGCAAGCAAGTATAGAAGCCAGGACCAGCACTTAGTACAGTGCTTGGCAAATGGTAGATGCTTAATAAATGTCTATTGGCTGACTGACCTCTGTGTCCAAATTACTTTTCCACTGCTCTGTGGCTGCCTTTACACTTTGTCAAGTTTTTCATGGATTCCACACTTGCCTTTGACAGGCTGTTATGGAACAGAGCTAAGAACATTCTATTCAATAAACATGTTGGCTGAGGCGGTCTTAAATTGCTTCTCCAATGTGGATAGAAGCATTCTAATTGACCTCTGTCCTCACTGGATGAAAGTAAGCAAGTAAGAGGCCTTAGAAGCACCAAGTTTTTATACTACAAACATTGATTAAATATCTAGTATCTATAAGCCATTGCAGACATAGTTCCTGTCTTCATGAAAGTTACTCTATTTATTATAGATACTACAAATGTATATGATCCTTCCTACCTTACTACCCTACTAACAGGTCTTCACATGCCCAGCACTATAACTAATTTATGGGTCTTCCTTTGTACTCTGCCTGCTTATAAACACTGTACCATGGATGGTACAGTGGATAGAGTGCCAGGACTACAGTCAGGAAGACTCATTATGAGTTCAAATCTGGCCTTAGATATCTACTAGCTGTGTGACCCTGCACAAGTCACTGAACCCTGTTTGCCTCAGTTTCCTCATATGTAAAATGAGCTAAAGAAGGAAACAGCAAATCACTCCAGTGTCTTTGCCAAGAAAACCCCAAATGGGGTCACAAAGAATTGAGCACAATTGAAAAACGACTAGACAACAACAAAAATGTTACTTTGCCAAGTTCTAAAAGCCTTTCACCAGTAGTCAACCAACTCTAAGACTACTTCATCATCTTTGTCTGATCAGATTTGATATTTCTCTTTTTGGTAGGAAATCCAGTGTCTCTTTATAGATATTGTCAATGGTAGACTTAAAAGAACACCAAGCTAACACTGAAAAACCATCCCAGTTTTTGACTGAGATAGAAGGAAAAAAGATTGGGTAAATCTATACCTTTGACCCAGATTTTAGTCAACATCTGGGGCTGCCTTTCAGAGCTAATGTAATAAAACAAGTAAGTCAAAAGTAGGCTCGCAGCCCATCAAAAAAAGTATGCCCAACATTGTGACCATAAGGACAATGTTCCTTGCTAGCTCTCCTCCTTATCTACATGACCACTCCTCAGTGACCTTTGCTAGGTCCAATCTCCACCCCCAGCTTAAGATTCTATCCCTAAGCCCTCTTACCTTTTCTCTCTATACTCTCTCAGTGATCGGGGTTCAAGAATCATTACTGAGAAGTTATAACCAGGAACAAGAATGAAATGATGTCTCTGTTTGGGACTGTAATTATGACCTGGTTTTGGAAAATATAGACTTATCCATTAACACTTCATTAAGATGACTGAGGATATGTCTGTTGATGGAATATGGAGAGGACTCTGAACTCAGGTACCTATTGACTCATTTATACCTCACTGAAAAAACATAGAGGATGACTTCATTAGTTCAGGCAAGTGTAGATGGCAATGGTATGGATATACAACCCAAGAGGTGGCAAGAGTTAAGTTCTTGGAGTGGTCATGACACTGAAACTATCTTGAAATTATCAAAGAAATCATTGGTAACTTTGGAGAGAGTTTCTTTGGTTGAATGATTTGGTCAGCTGTCAATTGCAAATGGTGAAAGAAAGTAGGAAAAGTAGAGGTGACGAGTATAGATAGATTTTTTTTCTACAAGTTTGGCCAAGAAAGGGAAAAGATATTTAGGATGATAACTTGAGGAACTAGTAGGATGTAGTAAAAGGTCTTTAAGGATAAAGAGACTTGGGCACATTTCTCTCAGACACTCAACCCCCTTCTCTCCAACTGGCGTATTTACTACACTAAATCAGAGCCCTATCATTTTTCTTCTGCACTACTGTAATTGTCTCCTCAGTTCTTCTCACACACTTTTCATTCAATCTACCACACAGGTACCAAAATATGTTTTTTAATGAATAACTCTAAACCTGTTACTCCCCTCCTTAAACATGCTTGGTGGGTTTGTATTTCAAGTCTAATATGAAATAGAAGATCATCAGACTGGCATTTAAAGGTATCCAAAATTTGGTTCAAATGTACCTTCTGACTTTTATTTATTTTATTCTCCTAACCTCTAACTACTATCTGGATTATTAACTCTACCCAAAACTCAACACTCCATTCCTTTCCTCTTAATATTGTCATTGCCCACCCCTACCTCATACCTATAATGAATTCCCTCTCCAATACTACTTGTATGACTCTTTATCTTTCTTCAGCTTCCTCTCCTCAATTCACTCATTATTATCCAAGTTTCAGCTCAGGTGCCACCGCCTCCATGAAGCCTTCCCTAATCCTTCTTTACATTTTTAAACTAAATTAAATTTTTTTTATTAAAAATTATCTCCCTCTCACCTCTCCCCATTAGAAAAAGAAAAAAAACCTCTTGTAAAAATAGGTTTTCAAGCAAAACAAATTCCTGTATTAGTCATGTGCACAAAACGTGTATCTTATTTTACATCTGGAGCCCATAACCTCTCTGTTTTGAGACAGGTAATATAGGTCATCATCAGTCCTCTGGAATCATCCTAGGTCATTGCGTTGATCAGAATTCTTAAGTCTTTCAAAGTTGGCTTTACAATGTTGGTGTTATTGTATTCTATTTCTGCTCACTTCACTCTGTATCAGCTCATGCAGGTCTTTCTAAGTTTCTCTGAAACCACCCTCTCAATCATTTCCTGCAGCACAACTCCTTTGTATTTCCATGTACCTAAGTAAAATATAAGCTTCCCGAGGGTGAAGACTGTTTTATGTCCTTATATCCTTCTGACAAGCACAGTGCTTTTTATATGGTAGGCATGCAATAAAATGTTTATGGAATTGAATTAAATATATATTGGCTTTAAGTACATCATAAAAAAAATAACCTGTACATACAAATAGGGTAGTAGAGGAGGTCAAATCCAGAGCCCTGGATCCAATCCTACCATAGAGAAACTGCTCTTTGATTACTGACTTGGGATGCTTAGGAACTCATTGCCCTAAACAGATACCTTCTTTAATGCTCACGTAAGGTCAAGAATTAGCACCACTGATTGGGAGAATGGAGAGTAAGGAAAAGATATCTTCCTGATATCCAGAAAACACATTTTCCCCAAGTTGCAATATTACAAATGTCTCATAGAATCATAGATTCAGAATTGGAAGGGACTTTAGATTTCCTCCAATCTAACCCCTTACATTTTTCAAACAAAGAAGCTGAGGCTTGGAAAGATGAAATAACTTGCCCAAAGTGACATAGGTAGAAAGTGGAAGAGCCAAGATTCAAATCTAGGTCTCTAGCTGACCTTGAAATAGTATTGAATACTTCAAATATTTCATGGACTAAATAGGATTTTGTAGGCTAGCCTGGGAATTGCAATATTGTTTCTATGGGAAAATGCATTCCAAGTTCCAAACAACTTACTCATTTATGTTTTGGAACACAGCCTGTTCAGAAGTTATTAGATTTGCAGGTGTTACCAGGGTTGGAGTATAACAATCCAATTCTATTTGACAAACATTTTTAAATACCTGTTGTGGGCAAGACACCTGCTAGCATTAAGGATAAAAAAAGGCAAAACCAGCAGTAATCCTTGCCCTCAAGAAGCTTTCCTTCTACTAGGGACATGTGTCATTGCTGACATTTTGGATACTTTGCAGTGCCCAAAGAAGAGAGTAGAAAAAAGGATGAGTGGGCCAGGCACCACTAAAACTGGATCCAATGTCCTAGTGTAATGGAAACTGTCCCAGTCTCTTTTTCAGCAAGACTCCAAGCCCGGGTGCTGCCTTCATGTTTTATATTTGTTTTTCTGCTGGAATGGGGTGTTGATGATGACAATTCCATGTTCCATGTTTGGTCACAGAGTATATGCCAACTAAACCAACCTTTCCCTATTTCTTTGCCAATGGCTCTATTCCCAAACAGAGTCCTTTATGAATGACAATGTGAAAATGGCCAAGAAATAAATGGTTGTGTGTCTCTACACAGTTCCCAAAACAGACTTTGGTTCAGCCAATCTGATCGTCCCAGCTGTCTGGTCTAAAAGATCGATATCAATTAGGCGTTGTGGCTGAATCAATTGTGTGGTCATGTGGATCAATTGTTTCAGAGGGCCCAAATGACTGTACCAAATGTACTATAGTCAGATTCTTTGTGCTCTATGGACCTAACCCACATCTGTCTTTTCCCAGCAAACTGCAAAGGGTGGGATAGAGTGACACATCTGTCTCATGGGCAATGTCATCACTTGTCCTGATTTTCCTCCTATTTGGGCACTTCAGCATGTTGATGTGAAGATTCATAGGCAAACCATTAATTCTAATAGGTGATGTTCCATTTGATTTAGGCCAGTATGAAACATATAATTACCTCCTTGTTCATTCACTCATTCCAGAAATCTTTATTGAATTTCTGCACAGGCTGTCTCCCTGCTTGCAGCCTCTCCCCTCTCCAATCTACACACCCCTCACAGCTGTCAAAATATTCTCCCAAAGGTACACATTTGACCATGTCCCTCCTTTACTCAAGAATTTTCAATGGCTCCTCACATGAATCAAATGCAGACCCCTCAGCTAACATTGAACTCTGGCTCCTGCTGCCTTTCTAGACTTCTTTCACATTACTCCCCTTCACAAGTTCTAAACTTGAGCCAAACTTGGTCTTCTGACTCTTGCCCAAACCCAGAATTCTGGTTCTTATTTCTTCTCTCTTGCTTAGAATTCACTCCATCTTGATTTATACCTGGTGGAGTCCTTCAAAGACCAACTTAGGTACTGCCTCCTACCCTAAGCATTTCCTAAAACCCCACCACCAGTTATAAACTACACACACACACACACACACACACACACACACACACACACACACACACACACACACACACTTTACTTCCTCACGTTAATCATCTAATTACTTAGCTCTGTGTGTATTCTCCCAGTGGAATGTAAACTCTTTGAGAGAACAGATCATTTTGCATTTATATCTGTATATACCTAGCACCTGGTAGATACTGGGGTACTTATTTATTAAGCACCTACTATGTGCAAGAGATATAAATACAAAGAAATAAACAATCCCAGCTTTCAAGGATGACAGCTAGGTGGTGAACTGGATAGAATACCAGGCCTGGAGTCAGGAAGATCCGAGTTCTAGTCCAACCTCAGATGTTTACTAGCTATGTGATCCTGGGCAAGTCACTTAATCCTGTTTGCCTCCATTTCCTCATTTGTAAGATGAGCTGGAAAAGGAAATGGCAAGCCACTCCTGTATTCTTGCCAAGAAAACCCCAAACGGGGTCACTAAGAGTCAGATGTGACTGAACAACAACTCCAAGAAACTTATATTCTTTTTAAAGCTTTTTTCAAGTGAATGAAAGGCCCCTGCTGCTGTCCATGTAGTTAGAGGATCACCTATGTAGAGGCAGAAGGAACTCCAAAGGCCATCTGGTCAACCTCCCACCTACTCCCCATTGTATAAATGAGGGAACTGAGGTCCACAGAAGTTAAGTTAGCTAGATGGCACAGTGTATAGACCACTGTGCCTGGAGTCAGGAAGAGCTGAGGTTACATCTTGCCTCAGTCACTTACTAGCTGTTTGACCCTGGACAAGTCACTTAACCTCTGCCTGCCTCAGTTTCTTCAACTGTAAAATTGGGACAATAATAACACCTACCTCACAGGGTTGGTGTGATGATCAAATGAAATATTTGTGAAACACTTAGCAGAGAGCCTGGCACATGACAGGCACTTAATAAGTGTTTGGATTTTTTTCTGAGTGACTTGCCCAGGTAGCAAGCATCAGGGGCAGAATTTGAACCATGACCTCTGACTCCAGAGCTGGTATTCTTTCCACTGTGCAACACTGTCTTTTTAAAGAAGTAGAGTATTATATTTGGTATTGGGAAAGGCCTGGGTTCAAATCCTGCCACTGATACCAACTGTGCGACCTTGGGCAAGTCACTTTCCTCGCCTGAGCCTCAGTTTTCTCATCTATGAAATAAGAATAATGTCACCTCCTGCCCAGGCCTATTGTGAGGTTCAAATGTGATAATGTCTGTAAAACGTTATTACGAGCTAGAGGTGACAATCTCTGTGCCATTGTCTCTTACTAGTCAGGCCCCAGTTAGGTAAATGATCTGTCCAACGTAATCTTGAGCTCCAAATTCCATGTCATGCTTTGGGCGTTCACTTTCAGATGGCTTATCAGTGCTACAAGATCTGGCCTCATATCCTGCAGCAGACCCATGAACTGTGCAACATTGAGCAAATCACTTAAATTCTCTAGGTCTCAAGTTCTTCATCTCTAAAATGAGGGAAGTGTACTTGGTGAGCTCCACATTCTCCTCCAGGTTTAAATCTCTAAGTACAGAACCCAACGTCAATTCTAAAAACGTCCAATTCAGTGCATGAGATGCTGAATCCCAAAGAGTACACGGTTATTCAACCAAGAAAAACAGGAAGCTGACCATAAAAGGGCCCTTTTTCCCAAAACATGATCTCAGCACGTCCTAAAGAGGACTGCTCTGTCACAATTCCAGCTGTGATGGTTCATTCCTGTATGCTAAAGAACAAATCCAAATGTGGGCATCACATCTGAGGAAAGATATTGACAATCTGGAAGTCATCCAGAGAACAAGGAAGATGATAAGAGAATTTGAAAATGAGCCATATGAGGATTACTTGAAAGACTTGGGAGGTGTTCAGACTGGATAAGAGAAGATTTAGGAAGGACACAGGGGCTGTTTCACAGTTAGAATCATAGAAACGAAGAACTGTAGTGTTGGGAAGGGACACTAGAAACCATTTAATACAACTTAAGCCTGACAAAAGGATTTCTTCCTCCACCACCTAACAAGTGGCATTTCTGCCTTTGTTTGAATATCTGCAATGAGGGAGAACTATCTGGATGGCACAGTGTGTAGAATGTTGGGCTTGGAGTCAGGAATACCTGAATTTTAATCCTGCCTCAGATACTTAATAGCTGTATGACTTTGGGCAAGTCACTTAACCAGTATCTGCTTCAGTTTCCTTATCTATAAAATGGGGATAATGATAGCAGCTACCTCATAGGTTTGTCATGAGGTTCAACAGAAATAATGTAGGCAAAGTACTTTGTAAACCTTAAAGCACTAAATAAATCAGCAGCAGCATCATTAATTATTTCTAAAGGCAACCTATTCCATTCTTGGTTAGCTCCAGTTCCCTAGCACCAAGCTCAAATTTGCTTCTCAGAAACTTCCACCTATTGTTCCTAATTCTACCTTCTTGGGACAATCAGAAAAAGCCTCAATCTTCTTCCCTATGATAACTCTTCAAATACTTGAAGACAGCCATCATGTCTTTCCTCCAGGCTAAACATCCCAGTTCCTTCAACTGATCTTTTAATGACATGAATGTGATGCCTTGCACCATCTTGGGCAGTTTCCTTGGATGCTCTCAATCTTATCAATATCCTTAAAAAATCTGCCCAGAACTAAACAAAATAATCCAGGTGTGATCACAACATGGTGGAGTATCATAAGACTAGAACCTCCATATTTCTGCATGCCATGTTGCTCTTACTACAGTATAAGGTCACATTAGTTTTCTTGGCTTCAAGGTCACTCTGTTATATTCACATGGAACTTGAAACACACTAAACCCTCAGATCTTTTACTGACGAACTGCTCAGCATCTATAACCTCTAAAAATGGGTTCAAGTATTTGAAGAGACAGATTAGACTTGATCTGCTTGGCTCCCAAAGGTTAAACAAGGAACAATGAATAGGAACCCGCTGAGTAGACCTCAGTTTGACATAAGGAGATGGGATGGAGACCAAAACATAGTAACCTTTGGATTGTCGAAATGGAATGGGTTGCTCCGAAAAGTGGTACACTCCCTGTCACTGAGGGTTTCAAAGTGGAGACTGAATGACCACTTGTTAGGCTGTCATGCATAGAATTTATGCTTTGAGTCACCTCCTTACACTTGGCAAGTCCATGATTCTACAATTCTATGAATCAGTTAAATGAGAGACAATATATTCTGGCATGAAAAAGGATAGATAACAACTCACTCTTCCTAAGTATTCCAGTAACTTACAGAAGTTTTTAATTGAGATGGAATTGTTGCTTTGAAATGGTCTCTAAAAAAATCCTTTTCATGGTTAGTACAGTGCCCCAACTGTGCAATCATCCAGACTTTTGCTAGATGTATTGGGCTGCTTAAACAGGGCCCAAGCATGCTTTTCAATTGAATTGAATTGAACTGAATAGACATTTATTAAGTGCCTGCTATATGCAGGGGACTGAGGTAGACATGGAGGCTACAAAGACAAAAAATAAGCAAAAAAACCCTCCTACCCTGAAGGAGCTGATCTTGGGGTAGGAAGCAAATAAGAAAGTCGTCATAAAATGTATCATTTGTTTGTTGGTTGGTAATTTAATACCATATCATAGAGGTAAAAATAATTGTTGAATGGATGGATGAAGCTTACCAAAGAACTTCAATGATCCCCTCTCACTGCTCTTTTTAAAAACAATGGAGAGAAATGGAATGATGTGTAATGATAATGGATAAGCTTGACTACCAAAGAAATGATATACAAATATATCTTCCTCCATATTTGAAGAGGCTAGTGGAACACTACATAAAATGTTGGATTTGGTTGGTGAATAGATTAGTTCGGCTGAATTGATTTTTTTCTCCTTTTTTAATCTTTATCACAAACAATCGTTCTTTGGATGGAAGAGAAAGAAGGAATACATTTAGAAATGAAAGTATTATAAAAATAAGAAAGTTGACATAATTATCTTTTTTTAAAAAAAAGTGAAGTCCATGGATATCATTCCATTTTTTCTTTATGTAATAAGCCCTATGAGCTAGATTCTCAGCTGTAGAAACAATCATTGAAAACTGGCCAAGAAGCAAAGAATGTGGATTTTGTATGCCTCACTATGTCACCTCCATTGGTGAAGGCAGGCTAGGTAAATAACTTTTTTTTTAAGTATCATGCTTCTTAAATACGGTCATTCCTTTATAAAACAAGAGGATATTGTGTCCTAACCAAAAATGTAGATGAATTGGTATTTGGCCTTTGGAATGATCTTAAAATCATATGACAAGAAAAATAAGTTATACAAGAAAAATATGAAAACCATTTTAACTTCTCCATCCTACTGGTTACATAAGCACTTAAGTATTATTCCCATTGAGTTTACTATCAACATTGTTTTTCTCCTCTCTTATTCCTTTTCCTCTTCTTTTCCTTCTCCTTTAAGTTCTCATTCTCTCTGTCTGTCTCTGTCTCTCTCTGTCTCTCTCTCTGTCTCTCTCTCTCTCATTCCATCCCTCCCTCCCTGCCTCATTCTCCCTTGTCTTTCCTTCTCATTCTGCAAGGGGAATGACTCATGTCAGTTGCCTGCCAATCAGTCTGCTAATAGCTGCTTCCATTGAGTTTCTTGTGTAATAATACAACAGAATTTCTGAGAGTAAGAATCTCATTTCTTCTACTGCTTTTTCTTCCTTTGCTTGAGTACCCAGGAAGCATTAAACAACACTTACTGAAGCAATGCTAACTTTTTTTTGTTACTTTCCTTTTACCCTAGATCTGTGGCAAAATTTGGGAGCTGGATGTATACTTAGGATCTTTTAGTTGTTCAATTATATTGATGAAAGGATATGCAATCAATCTCCCCCTAAGACAGTGAGTGGTATTGGCCATAACTCATTATTCTGTCAAGGATTTGGCATTTCAATCGATGGGAAATGATGTGTGATCATTCTAATTTATTATACATCATTTGCCATCAATCGACGAGCTGAAGCCTTGACATAATAAGTACTTACAGACACTGTCAATCATTCTTGGTCAAATACCTCCCAGTGCTCCCATTTGGGATAGTCTCAAATTGTCACAGAAATGGAAGCTCTCCCTAGCTCTCCAAATGCAACAATCATAGGATCATAGGGTCATAAATTTAGAGCTGGCAGGGACCTTAAAGGTCATCGAGTCCAACCCTCTCATTGTACCAAAAGGAAACTCAGGCTCAGAGAATTTAAATGACTTGCCTGTAGTCACATAGTTAGTAAGTATCTAAAACAGAATTTGAACCTAGGGCTTCTTTCTCTAATTCCTATCATTCTATCCCACTATACAATTGTTTGGTGAGTCCATAAGCAACTACCTAAACATTATATCACTTACCAATACCCATATTTGAAATTTTCTACCTCCTTACCCCTGATTCTTGGAATCCCTAGCTTTGACTTTGATATAGGAAACATGATCAATAATATGGAGGACCAGACATCTTTCCAGTCCCCACTAACTCTTAAAAAATCCCAAAAAGAGGAATTAGAGTCAGAGTTAAAGCAATGATTAATTTCCACAGGACAAAAAGCAGGAAGATCAATGAGATAATCTCTTCACGAATTAACTATGGAAAACACCAATTTGGTCTTCACATAGTATCTCTACTCTACCAGCCACTACCCTCTGGCAGGGTACACATACCAACCTAGATTTTTTAACTTTGAGGCTCATGCAGCAATTTTTCTGTTGCTGCAGTCTCTACTAAGTTCACCCTGCTCCTATCTTTGTCATTCTTCCATCAACTGATTGTAACAAGCAGTGGGCATCTATTCTCCCCTGCCATCTGACATAGATGGGAAGGCATAATGGAAAAAATAAGATTTCATTCTTGCTGGGGTGGTCAATAAGTTAGGGAACTCCTAGATGAAAGAAACTCTTACAAGAATACCTACTCAAAATGTAGCAGGGGATCAGAATCCAGCAGGGATCCATCTTGCTCTCCAAGAAGCTACTTGAGGTAGGGATTTAAGCCCATGAAAAGAAAATTCCACAATGTGGGAAAAGGCTGACAACTTTGAGTCCAGTCCTGGGGTTAAACCCACAATCAATAGAGGAGGAGTCACAAAGTTAACACAAGGAAATACATAGGAAAAAAGCAAAACTCACCAAAGATTTCAAAAGGCAGAAAATCCCATTTAAATCATAGAGCACAATCAGATAAATTAACAGAAAATGTACTAAAATTAGAAGAGTACATGAGTACAAAAACATCCAAGAGAATACAAACCTCTTGAAATAAATATTGCAAGTCAAAGGAATTTGAACTAAGCCCTAATGAAACACAGAACTCTATGAATTCCCAAGAAAGCATGGAACCATAGTAGAGTGTCCCAGAATGCTTCAACAGAGAAATCATAATGTTGATAGAAGTTAAAAGGGAACAAATGACATAATTGATGGTTTGAACAAAACAAATAATTAATATAATAGAAAAATGAAGAGAACAATAGATTGGGCATAAAATCCCTAGCTTCCTTCAAGGCTTATTTCAAGTGTCATCACCTACATGGGGCCTTTCCTCATCCTCCTCCATACATACCCTTAGTCATTTTGGCCCTCATATTACTTTGTATTTACAGTCAATACTCAACTTTTATGGGGGTAACATTACTAGAAAACAGCACAAAATGTTGATATATCATTGATATATGAATGTTTATATATTAAACCTATGAGATATAGAGAGTTAGGTTTCTGCAACCACTAAAAGCTGTTATCTTTCACTAGAAATTGCTGAGAATACACTTTTCTGTACACATTTCTTTTTAACAGAACATTAATTCTAATAATATTCACTTTTCCTAACACAGTAACCATGAAATTGTCCAAAAAATACAGTACACAAAATAAAATTGGTAACATGCAAAACATTTTTTCTCACTAGTAATTCCCTAGAATTCTGTAACTTTTTGTACTAACATCACAATTAAAAAAAACAACATTGAATTCAAACAATACTCTCTTTTCCTAACACCTGAAATCTATATTACCATAAATATTGTACAGCAAATAAAATTCTTAAAACTAAAAACATTTTTTAACTTGATTCTTACCTTCTACTTTGTCAGATGCAGTTTGTGGGTATCATACTGTAACTATACTGCTGTAAACCTCTCTACATTGACTAGCCTCTGAAAACCCAAAGGTCATTGGAACTTTAGTTACTACTGTTGGAAGACACCAAAACTGGTGAGGTCTCAAGATCACGTCCAACACTCAATGCTTCATAGCTGCTGGATGGCACTTGAGAGCATGAAGGATGCACCAGGTTGAAATACCTTCCCCCTTTTTGCAGGTATAACAAATCATTGATTTTAACACCAAACTAATAGCTAACAATGACTACAGATATTATCACACCAAGTTTTTCTAACACCTTTGTTTTCTCACTAAATCACTAAAGGTAGGTAGGTGGTGCAGTGGGTAGAGCATCAGGCTTGAAATCAAGAAGATCTAAGTTCAAATCTGGCTTCAGACACTTACTAGCTATGTGACTTTGGGCAAGTCACTCAACCTCATTTGCCTCAGCTTCCTTATTAGTAAAATGAGCTAGAGAAGGAAATGGCAAACTACTCTATATCTTTGCCAAGAAAACCCCAAATGTGGTCACAAAGAGTCAGACACAACTGAATGTCCAAGATCCTCCACCATTTAAAAGAGATACCCAAGGTATTCACTTCATGATTTCCCACCCATCTACTCTTTTTTGGATTATACAATCTCCAGAAAGTCCCAATCTAGCAAGATTAAATCAGCTCTGTACCTCATACCTGTTCAGTTCATTTTCCATCAGCTGCAGGACTTCATCATGTTGCTCCCTCCCCTTTCAGACTCTATTAATGTGTTATAAGATTAAATTTTAAGGTCCTTGAGGGCAGGGAGTGTCTTGAGCCTTTTTGCATCCTCAGTGCAAAGTACAGTGCCTGGCACATAGTAGGCACTTGATAAACATTTACTGTCTGATTCTGACTCTGATCTATGAAATGGAGATAATAATAACACCTACCTCCCAGGGTTATCCTGAAGATAAAATGAGATAATATTTGTAATGTGCTATGCAAATGCTAGCAATCATTATGTTAAGATTTTTTTTAAATATGGACAGGATCTTAGAGATTCTCTAGAAGTTCATTCCCTTCACTTATATATGAAGTAGCTGAGAGCTCTCATATATGAGGTGATTTGCCCAAGCTCCGTAGCTGGTAGGTAGCAGATATCTCTTCTGGTTACTTCATCCAAAGAACATCACTCCTGGAGCGCTTTTTGGAACAGTGTCAAAGTGCATTGATTTTCCTGCATTTCGTCTTTCAGAGATAACACTCTTGGGAATGACAGGAATGGCATTCAATTTAACAAACATATATAAAGTATCTAAACTGGGAAGACCACTGCATTGAGTGCTGGGCAAAATAAGATGGGGACTGAGCCTATGGTTTCAAAGGTACTGGGAACCCCGAGATGAGGAAACTTCCTCTATCTATCATCACCTTTACTGCAATTCATAGTTTTAGTGAATCTCCCATGGCACTGAGAAGTGACTTACCCCGGGTCACATAGTCAGTATATTTCAGAAGTAGCATTTGAACCCAGGTCTTCCTGACTGTAAGGGTGGCTCTCTATTCATTATATCATCAGCCTCTCTAACTCAAGGGTAGAGCTGATTAAGGCTCCAAGTTTGAGTCCTCGACTTCATAGAAGTTATTGGCTGGTAAAGTGTATCATACATACAAAAGTAACAGCAAGACAAAATATATTAATATGGTAAAGATTTATGTCTTCAGTTCGTCTACACAACTTCTATTAGTTGCCTCAACAGTAGAGAGTAACTAAGTCTGTGATGTAGTACTAAAGTCCTATGGAATTCCCTGAGGACCAGAGAGGTGATTGCACCAGATTCACACAGCTAATAATTGCCAATGGCAGAATTTGAACCCAAGTCTTGCTGACTCTAAAGCCCACACTCTGCCTCAAATAATACAAAAATATCACATGATGGCACATAGTAAGTGCTTAATAAATGTTTTATCTAATCTAATAAACAAATGAGAGATATAAACAAACTGCTTTATGAGAACTGGGAGAGAGAGGGAAGATAACAGAAAGTAGTGGGAAGACCTCAACCCTTCCTCCTCTTTCCTTTCATCATTTCCTGGGAGGAGATTGTTTAGTTAGTCCCCATGTATGATATTCCATGTCCCACCTACCACCATGAGTTTTCCTAAGAAGTCCCCCTTAACCCTCTTCACCTCTTCCTCATAGAATCCCTTGCTTTTTGCAAAGCATGGTTCAGATGCCATAAGATCTTTCCTGGTCTCCCCAGTTATTCCTACCCTCTCTCTCTTAAAATTATTTTTCCTTACTTTGCCTATACTTTGTGTTTTGTTATGTAAGCCAGGCTTCCCTGGGCATGTCCAATTCTCCCAATATAGAGAAGCCCTTGGGAGCCTTTTGATCATGCCCAATTTGCCTAAGATAGAGACTACTGTATCCTATACCATGTAGGTGGGGTAATTTCTTTTGATTGGCTGCCTGAGTCTTTAAAACTGGAAACACAAGTCTGTTTTTTTTCTTTTTTGTTGTACCCATGTTTCCTACTGTGTCCAGAGAAGGCCGTGACCTGAACAGGTAAGAGGAGAAGAATTTTCCTTCCGCTGTTCCCCTCTTTTATTTTAGATCTGAGAAATGAGTGCAGGGATGTTTGCTTCTGTTTTGTTCTCAGTTTCAGTGCCAGAGGTGATCCTCACAGGATCCTGGAGTTCAAGTCATGGTGACCTTGGAGCCAGGATTTCAGGTGAGATTAATCCAACTAGACCAACATGGAAGCCCTGAGAAGCCAAGGTACCTGGGACTCAAACACTGGGAGGGGTGGGGTCTTGGAACTGGGACTCTATGGAAGCAAAGCTAGACTAAGAACCTAATACCCTTCTTCTCTCCAGGGACTGAGGTATTAGATAGGAGAGGAATCATGCCTCCCACATGTTGGTGGAGTAAATTTGTATATATGTGTTTCTACCTCCGAAAGTAAATACTTCTGTGCAAAAGCTCATCTGACTGTTAGTAGCTAAATAGAACTGAGGTTTAGCAGACCCACCCCCTCTACTTAGAAGACCATCAGTGGTGGCTAGAACCATTTTCAGAGAGTTTAGGTACACCAAACCCCTTAAGGGTACCACAGAATCCAAAGGAAGGAGTAAAATGTGACACACTTGGCTTCCAGGGTGGTGAGTTACACTTATTTATATACATGTTGTATCCTGTGGGCAGAATATAAGCTCCTTGGGGGCAGGAGCTGATTTTTGTTTTTGTCTTTGTGTCCGTAGAATATAGCACCTGAATGTTCACTGAATGGCATTGTATTGCTATGAATTGAAGTGAAGTAAATTGGAGTTAGAGGATGGTGGAGGCTTTGCACTGAGAGAAGACATAGCTATTGGAATCTATAATCTGCTTCAACCTATGGAGACAATAGTGCTCCTTGGGGCAGCTACGTGGCACAGTGGATAGAGCACTGGCCCTGGATTCAGGAGGACCTGAGTTCAAATCCTGCCTCAGAAACATAACACTTACTAGCTGTGTGACCCTGGGCAAGTCACTTAACCCCATTGCCTAACCAAAAAACAAACAACAACAACAACAACCAAAGCAAAAGTGCTCCTGAGACACTTGTATCTTTAACAAAAATGGCCCTCGTATTCTTACTGCTACCCTGGAGCACCAGAAGAGAACCATTGGATTTGTCTAGATCTAATCAGGAGCTAGTGGAGCTTCAGTGCTCCTATGCTTAGCATCAGTGTGGGCGAATGACGTAAATGACAAGTCATCCATGCTTGCCTATTGTTTGCAACTGCTGTCTTTGTTTCCACAAAAATTCATCACAAGGAAATGCCAAGGGCAGCTCAGTGGTGCAGTGGATAAAGTACCAGCCCTGGAGTCAGGAAGACCTGAGTTCAAATCTGGCCTCAGACGCTTACCAGCTATGTGACCCTGGGGAAGTCACTTTACCCCAATTGCTTCCAAAAAGGAAAAAAAAAAGGAGCTCTCATGGGAAAGGGGTCTTCGTCAAAATGTTCGATGAGCAGGAAAAGGACATTTTAAAAGGATTCTAAGATGCAATAGCTGGAGGAATAGTGCCCAAAGCAGATGGCTTGCTAGTTAAGTGTTTCTGATCATTTTCATGGTGATTCAGGAAATGATCAACTTCTCCCTTACATTTTGGTTCATCTGGAAACTATAGCAGGATACAGCATTTTTTTTTTCGTTTCCACATCCTCATTTTTGTTTAGGAATGGAGACAAATGTTCATAAGGATCTACTCTGATTGTTGGAGGAAAATGTTTCCAACAAGTTAGAAGGAAAGATAATAACATTTTCCTGGAAGCGAGCAAAGGAAAAGATACTTAGGAATAAGATCTCCAATACCCACAAAAATGAAGGGGGGAAATGAAACAGTAATTTTTAAATTGAAATTAAAATGCAGTCTGCCTGATTTTTCATCTACGATGTTTGTGGGGCAGCCTTGTTCTCCCTCCTAACCTGCTACTTGAAGCATCATTGTCTTCAGTTCAGTTTTCATCTCAGGAGGACTTTCCTGATCTCCTCAATTTTTCTTTCTCTTTGTATTTTATATTATTATAATATTATTTTTCTTTCTCCTTTCTTTATAATCTATATGTTATATAATTTATATATTTGTAATATATAAGCATATTTTATATAAATACATATATTTTTAAAAAATAATTTATAATTACTTTTCACTACCTGGTTTATGTGTGTGTGTGTGTGTGTGTGTGTGTGTGTGTGTGTGTGTGTGTGTAATATGCTTGTTATATGTTATGTTCCACCCCTTAACCTAAGTAGAATGTAAATTCCTCTAGGGCAGGGATTGTTTTGTTAATGTTGTTGTCTTTGCATTCCCAGTGTCTAAGGCTATGCTTGGCACATGGTAGGAGCTTAAGGAATGTTTGTCAGAATAAATCCAATGTTTGTGTAATGCACATAGTAGGAATTTAATAAATGCCAATAAATTTTATCATAAGCTAATCCAGCACTTAGCACAAACAAATAAATAATAAATGATGATTGACTGATTGAGTTCAGCAATAGTACAAGCCATGAACTAATGACAAGAAAGTTTGCTTCCTTCTAATACAAAGGCCTATAGCTTTAGAAATGGGAAATAAGAGTACATTAATGGCATGGATTTTGGTAGCATCTTTCTCCGTGGACTTCAAAGCATTCAATAGCTCATTTAGCCTCATCATTCTTCATGATCCAATAACCTTAAAAGCCCTCCCATCTTTTTTTTCCCTCCACACCAACATTTTCTGTGACTTCCCTATCCACAATCAGTAGGGTTTTGGCAGAACCAGTACTCAGCTGGTGGCCCAGTTGGCTCTTTCAGCTCCTTATAGGCTCTAGGGTTTTTCCAACTAATGGAGTATCACAGTTCTTTATGTGCCTTCTTACCCTATCCCTTCCTGGGAAGCTTCGGAGTACTCCACGTTTGAGATGGGCACCATTATCACTTCCAAAGCTGGCAGATATAGTTGCCAATTGACCATGGAGAAACTAGAGGATCTCAGAAGTGGAGAGGAGATAAGCCTTTGCACCAGGGGGTAAAAAAGTTGGAGAGGAAATTCAGTCACTGAAAGAAACCAATGTGGTCTAGCCTGTGGTAAAATAGCATCTTAGGGAAGGAAGGGATGTTGGGAGGAAGATCAAAGACATTCCACAGAGAAGTAAAACTGAAGAGTTGGAAGGCTGAAGAGTTGGAAGGCTTGGTTGAGAGAGTAAGTGAGGAACGAATAGAATACAAAAAGGAAAAGGACAGCAATATACTAATCTGATCAGGACACAATTTCTAGGCTAGAGATGTGCAAAAGTATATGAAGTGGAGTCAAGGAATAAAAAGGTTCTCCAAACTCCAGATGCTATCAAAACCATTAGGGCACCTCATCTTGGTCTTAGTCATCTATTTCTATCAAGGAAGATTTAAAGTGAGTGGGAAATCTAAGTAATCAAAAATTAACTTTAGGAGGAAAAGTAACTCTAAAATATGAAATTGCAATCAATTAATAAGCATTTATTAAGCTTCTACTGCATTCCTGGCATTGCACTATGCACTGTGCTAAAGTAAAAAGGAAATGGTCCCTGCCCTCCAGAGCTTATACTCTAGGGAGTATTTTATGGAATGATGCAATCAAGCCCTTTTGGAGGGGAGGTGATTGGTTGTTTGGTTGATCGGCTATCATCTTTTGTTCTGAGAGAATATCAAAATGACATCAGTATGATGGGGTCAAGGTACAGTGTTTCTAACTGTGGCTGATCAAATCAATATGAGCTAGGAAGGCTCTACCACAGGTCAGTCCACATCAACATTCAGAGTGGAGATGTCTCTAAATTTGCAATCTCACATTTCTTTTGAGCTACTGCAATTCTCCTTTGCTCATAGGAGGAGAGATGATTAAGAAATAAGTGAATTTTGAAGTAGGGTGCTTCTACTTACATCCCTCTTTTCATAGGAAATGAGTACTGATTTTAAATCTTGCTGACAAAAGAAACAATAGCTAGCATGCACTAATACATCATTGGTGGAGCTGTGAATTGGTCCTACTATTCTGGAAAACAATAAAGATAATTAAATTGTTCATAACCATCCACTAATGCCAGTACTTGGAATACACCCCAAGAAGTTCAGAGAAAGACAGAAAGAAAAATCCTGCGTATATACCAAATTATTTGTAATATCACTTTTTGTGGCCACTAAAAACTGGAAACAGAGTTGGTGTCCATCAGTTGGGTAATAGCTGCACAAACTCTAGTGTATGAATGTAATAGAATTGTGCTATAAGAAACCACTAATACAAAGACTTCAGAGAAACATAGGAAGATTTTTATGAACTGATGTAGAACAAAAGTCAAGCCAGAAAAGTAACATACACAATAATTATGATAACATAAATGAAAACAACTCTAAAGGGCAGTTGAGCCCTGATTAATTGTGATGATCAGTCTTGGTCTTATAGAACAGCTGAAGGAACACACCTTTTAGTAGAGAGGTAGGAGACTAAGCATGGAATATTGCAAACATTGTTAGATGCCACATTTTGTCTGTTGGTTTTGTTTAACTACTTTTTCTTTGTTACAAGGATCGGCTCAATGGAAGTGAGGGATGGTATGGGAACTACAGTGCAAAATCAAAAAGCATCAATAAAGCTTTTGTTTTATTTTGAATACCTAGGGTTGTCTTATGAGCCAAATTTGAACTTGATATAATTTGAAAAACCTTAATAATAAACTCCTGAAGAAATGGGACTTTACAATGTAAAGTTCTCTCACTCCCCCACCCCAAGTTGCCATGTGCCATTTTAATGCACTTTTACAAATGATCAATGCAGAAGTGTTTCTAACAGCTGTTTATATAACGGAGGCTGAAGAATTCTTCCATAAAAAAACTGTTAATGGGAAAATTGGTCATTCATGGTTATGATGTCAAATCCATATATGACCAACTTTTCCCTGTCAATCAACAACTGACATAAATTAATTTATTTACGTCAAGGATTTTGAATGGACAATTTCACTGTGGAGATCTTTTAATTTAAAAAAAAAAAGAATCCTATAAGTAAAAGTTCACCCAGAAGGGTTTTGTGTAAATCTTACTATGGGATAGAAGTAACAAAACAAAGATTATTGCTTTGGAATTTATGCTTGGAAAGCTAATTCTGCAACCATGACAGTGCACAACTCCAAACAGAGCATTCCAAATGATGGCTGCTGAGCCAAAATGGTTTGGGAGTTAGTGGTAGTTAAGAAGTAGGTCCTGTCCATATCTCATTCAATGGCAGTGGATGCTGGCACAATCTTCCTGATGGTTCTGGGCAGAAAAGCTATCACCATCATATACTGTGTATTATCGGCATTATGGCACAAACTCCAGGCACTCTGTCCCAGGCACCATTTATCATAGTCTTCAGTGCTGGATGATGATGTCACCAACAGTGCCAGTTTTATGCACATCAATCCAGTTGAAAAGATAGATGCCACTAGCAGTTGCATCCACAAGGCTGACCTTTAGATCCCAAAGACCAATGATATCAATGCCTCCTGTTGCTGAACCTTAAGACTACCTAACATTCATTCAATGGAATCATTCAAGCAAGATTGAGGATCTGTCTGTGGATGACTTGTGCTGGACCCTAAAGGAAATACAAAGTTCAGATAAAACATGCCCTTTGTCCTCATGGAGATTAAAGTCTATTCATCTGAGCTATCCTATCTTGCTATCAGTCCCCTGTTCTAGTCAAAAGACTAGAAAGTCAATCTGATCTAACTGCTAGATTTGTATAACATTCCATTTCTTCCCTCTCTTTCTTTGCCTAAGCTGCCCTCCAAGCCTAGAATGTTGCCTTTCCTCATCTCTCAGAACCCCTAGTTTTCTCCAAGGCTTACCTTCAATGATAGGAATTTTCTAATTCATCCAGCTTTTAGTATCACTCTCCTCATTACTTTGTATTCATTTTTGAATCAACCAATCAATCAAAAAGCATTTATTAAGAACCTACTATGGGCCAGGCACTATAATACCTGCTGGGGATTCAAAGAAATTTTAAAAAAATAGTCGCTTTCCTGAAGGAGCTAACAGTCTAAAGTAGGAAACAATATATAAATAAATAGGTACATATAAGATAGTTCAAAAGTAAAAGGAACATAATCTCAATGGGGAAGGCATTGGTTGCTGGGTGAAGGAGGAGGTAGGGAGGACATGCCTCTATAAGGTGGGATTTGAGCTAAGTCTTGAAGGTCACCAGGGAAACTAAGAAAGATGGGATGAGGAAGGGGAGTAGCATTGAAGGCAGGGAGGACAGCAAAAGCAAAGGCAAGGAGACAGGACATGGAGCATTGTCAATCAGGCACAGTAAGTGGGTCAAAGTAGCTTGATTAAAGAATTCATGGAGGGCAATAAAGTTTAAAGCAACTGGAAAAGTAGGAAGAGGCCATCTTCTGAAGAGCTTTAAATGCTGAACAGAGGAATCAATCAATCAACAAGCATTTATCAAACAACCACTGTGCCAGGCACAACAGCCAGCAATGGAGATACAAAGCCAACAGGGGAAATGGTTCCTGATCTGAAGAAGCTCACATTCTATCAGAAGAAACAACATATCCACATATAGGGATATTTTTGAATATATGCAAAATAAATTCATAAGTAATTTGAAGGGATTATGAGGCACTCATATTTTGGGGGACTCAGGTGATGCTGGAGCTGAGCGTTGAAGGAATCTAGAGATTTTAAGAGGCAGAGGTGAGGAGGCAGGCATTCCAGGCACAAGGGATGGCCAGAACCCATAGGCACAGAGCCTAACTGGAGTGCACTGTGTAAGGAACATTTAAAAAAATTCAGTATGGCTGGACTGTAGAATGAAGGGCAGTAAGGATCTATGAGGTTGGAAAGGTAGGTTGGGGTCAGGTTGTATTTTTACTTAACTGTATACCTAATTTTTCTGTCCTCCCTCCTGCAATGAAATGTAAGCTCACTGAGGGAACAGGATCTGTTTGGCTTGAGTTTTTTATCCCCAGAACCTAGCACAGAGTCTGACACATATCATTAATAAATGTTTTTGAATTGCATTGGGTAAGTCACCGATGAGCTTCTGTTTTTTAGGCACTGGGTTCTCCAAGCTATCCTGATCAGACATGTCTCCCTCTTAAGTTTCAGTGATTTCTAGATGGACCCAAACTAATTTGATGAGTCTACTACCATCTCTTCTCTTAGTTCATTGATAAAACAATCAGCAATAGGCTTAGGGTAGATTCTAATAGAATGCTATCCAGCATTCATTCAATAAATACTTTTAATCGCCTCTTTGGTACCCAGCACTGGGCTAGGGGCTGAGAGAAATATAAAGGTTAGAAAAGAAACAGTCCCTGACTAATGGAATTTACTGGTAGTGGAATGAGGCACAGTACGCAACTACAATACACAACGTTCCATGTTAAGTGCAACAAGAAATACAAATGAAGTGCCCTGTACGTTGGGGGAGGGGTGGGGAAGGAAGAAGAGGGAACATGTTAATACCAACTGGGAAGATTAGGGAAGTCTTCAAGGAAGAGCTGGCATTTGGGCTGAAGGTCAAATGATAGGTAGGGATCAAACAGATAAAGAGCAGAGGAGGCATTCCAGGCATAGGGAACAGGGTGTTCAAAGGTACGGAGATAGGAAAACACCAGGCATGTTTGGAAATGGGCACAGAAAGGAACTGTTTGAATAGAACATGGATTTTATGAAAGAAGGGTACGCATACGATCATAGCTAGCGTTTATATAGCCTTCAAAGGCTTGAACGTACTTTACAAATGTTATCTCATTTAATCTTCACAACAACCTTGGGAGGTAGCTGCTATTATTAGCCTCATTTTACAGACAAGGAAACTGAGGCAGATAGCAGTGAAATGGTTAGATTTGAACTCAGGTCTTCCTGACTCCAGGCCTGATGCTCTATCCATTAGAGAAGGCTTCAAAAGCAGGGTGATGCACAAATGTGGACAGCCTTTTATACCAGGAAGGGAAGTTTGGACTTTGCTTGGTGAGGAATGATAATAGCAAGAGCTGACATTTATATAGCAAGTTAAGGTTTGTAAAGTGGTTTACAGATACTATGTTATTTCATCTTCATAATAATCCTATGAAGCAGGTGCTATTGTTATTCCCATTTTACAGATGAAACTAAGGTTGACAGGGAGTGACTTTCCCAAGGTCACACATCTAGTGTCTGTGGCAGGATTAAAACTCATGTCTTCTAAAAGATTTCGGCCTTTAAGTATGACAGTCCCTGAAAGAAATGGAATAAGCATTTATACAGGCCCTACTATGCACTAAGCCCTTTTTTACAAATATTTTCTCATTTGGTCCTCACAACAACCCTATGGGGTAGGTACTATTATTATCCCCATTTTACAGTTGAGGAAACCGAGGCAAACAGAGGTCACACAGGGTCACACAGCTAGTAAATATCTGAGGCCAGATTTTAACTCAGGTCTTCCTAGCAATCTCTCCAGTTGGGCCACCAGCTGCCTATAATATCCTGAAAGGTATTTCAGTGAGTGGAAAGAAGGGTGGAGTGAATATAAGAGGTAATAGAGGCATGAAAACCTATTGGGATGCTCTTGTAATAGTCAAGGGTGGAGGTAATGGGTTAAGGAACCTTCCAAATGGTAGGAGGGAATGAACACAAAAATCTTTTCCCTTCCAATAGCAATAAAACTCTGTTGGTTCCAGTTGAGTTGTAAATGGAATCCAACCTTTCTCAAGAATAGAAGTGTGGCTTGACTTCTGCTTTCTTGGTATCATAAAGATATATTCAGTAGAATCTCTAGACATTCACATTAATTAAATGAATGAGTCACTGGCTCAGTTTCCTCATCTCTAAAATGAGAATAAAAATACCACCTGCCTCCCAGCCCTGTTGAAAGCACCAAATGAGATAATATTTGTAAAACACTTTGAAAGCCTTCAGTGCTATACCAATGCTATCTATTATTATAATTATTATTCACTTTACTAGGCCAATATAAAGCGCTTTGTAAACTTTCTAGTACCATATTATAATTATCATTAGTTATCACTCAAAAGCTTGACTTTTCATTTGAGACTTCACTTTTTCATTCCATAACTCAGGCACCACCTATCTCACTAGAGGGAAACACTTTGCAAGTGCTAGAATGGCATAGAAATTTGAGACATTTATTATGAGCTAAAAGGCAGCAGACAGTTGATCTCAGAGAGAAAAAGACCTGTGAGGATTAAAATTGTCCAATCTACAGCAAAAGAGACTGAGCCAGAACTCTGAGCCAATGACACCTTATTAAAAGGTCCATGGTCCCCTTTAATGAAATGGACCTCAGATCTTCCTCAGGATCTGAGATGCCCCCTTCTTCCAGTACCTTGTTTTTATAGGGTTTGATACCCAAATATGCGAAAGAGGCATGGCAAAATACAGAATCTCATTGGTTGATAGACCAGCCTCTTGAGGACCAAAAATGACATATCAGCAAGACGGTCTCAGGTTGGGCAAAGCATGGAGCATCTCCATCAAGTGGTCATAAGATGGTCACCTGCTCATGTTGGACAAGAGAGAAATCCAGAGGTTCAAAAATAAATTGGGGGGCTCTCCGAAGCATCAAGGCATCCAACCCATGTTGGGTTTGGACATGAAATTTGAGAAAAACAAGATGGAGATATCAGTCAGAATTCTTGTGGGTGCATGTGAGTCTCATAACTTGGTAAAGAAGTAGTGAACATTACATTAACGTTTGAGGCCCACTATAAGAACTTATCTATCCCCATATGATTTATGCAATATATCAAACTAATTGGAATGGAGTAGGGGTCCAAATGAATTCTCACAATCCATATTTAAATCCCACCTATGATACATACTGATTATGCGATCTTGGACAAATCACTTAACTCAGTGCCCCAGGCAACTAAGATCCTAAGTGGCAGAGAAAGGGCTGATCTGTATCAGTAGAGGGTGTTTCTTCACTGGGAGAGAATCACACCCATGAAATCACAGGTCAAGTTTCTCTAATCATATTATGATAAAACTTAGAATAATTTGGCCAAACCCTTCCACTCCAGATGCTCCATCTATTCTGAGAAAAGAAACCTTTCTCCCACCTGCCTAACAATCGTTAAGCCTTGCCACTACTGTACCCAGCCTTATACTGCTGCCATAAGTCATAATGCACATATGCTCAAAGAGACAGTAACTGCCCTAATATTCAAAGGCAGGCAAACAGGAAATACTAACAAAGTGCTTGCTTTTACGAAATGTGCATTACCAAAATGCTCAGTGTTTTACTTACTGTGCAGAACTTTAAATAATAAATAGCAACTCCTCCCTAGGTTATCACTAAGTATGGGACAAGAGATGGTTTATCTGGAAGCGTTCAGGTCAGGCCTCAGTTTCCTCATCTGTAAAGGAGAGGGTGGATTTGATGACCCCTAAGGCCCCTCACTGCTCTAACCCTGTGATCCTTGTTCCCAAGACTAGAACCACATCTTGGGGGATGGGTACCCTGAAGGTTTTCTTAGCAGCGTTCTTAGCCATTCACTAGACCCTCCTGGTGAGAGTGTCATGGGGCAGCAAGCAGCCCACAGGTCTCATTCCTTCCTTTAGCTTTATCTGTGCTGATGCTTACACAAATGTCATGAGAATGCCTTGTGTTTCTATAACACTGTGAGGTTTACAAAGCACTCTCCTCATAATAACCCTATGTATTGCATCATAAGGTGAGGTAGGTGGAGTTAAGGAGAATGATTCTCATTTTCTGGATGGGTAAACTGAAGCATCTTACTTGGGCAGAGGAGGAGGCGGAGGGAGAGGGGAAAAGGGAGGGAGAGGGGGAGGGGAGGGAGAGGGAGAGGGGGAGAGACCTCCTGGCTTCTTTCAGGTCCCAGCTAAAATTCCTTCAGCAAGAAACCTTTGGCCACCCCCTAAATGCTAGTCTCTGTTGCTTATTTCCAGTTTATCCTGAATGTAGCTGGTCTTTACATAATTTTGTGTATTGCCTCCCCGTGAGTTTGGCAGCAGGGATTTTTTTTGGCCTTTCTTTGTATCCTTCACACTTAGCGCAGTACCTGGCACATTGTAGGGAACTGAAACGTTTTCACTGATGATATGTGTGTGTGCACATGTGTGTGTGTGTGTACACACATACACATGTATATGTATATATACTTATGCATATGTGGGTATACACAGACATGGTGTGTTGCATATATGTGCATATATGTATATGTATGTACATATATACATACATATACATACATGTACATTTCCATCCAATCTTCCTGATGACCCATGTCAGAGGCAGATGAAATTTTAGCTGGAATATTTTTAGAAAAAGAACTTGAACCTTGAAACTTGCCCTTAATGGAACATTGTATGTTCATGTATGATCATGTATGTTCAGCAGGAAAAGGCAAGAGCCAGGCAGGTAACCCTAAAATTAGTCATATATGAATTAGTCATTTACAATCTCACTTCATCAAGCTTTAAGACAAAAAGCAAATTGACTCTAATCTCTGGGAACTCTAGGTGCCAAATTAAAATGTTTTGTTTTGTTTTTAAGGGCATGGGAACTTTTGAAAACAAAGGCTGTCCTGCTTCTGCACACACTGGCTGTGAGACCCTGAGTAAGTCATTTTATTTATCAATGATTTATGCCAGTAGGTGTCAAACTGAAATAGAAACAAGGCAGAGGTGAGGAGGGGAGACAGAACTAAACCACAGGTAAAGATCCTTGTGGTCAGGATATTTACTTAGAAAACTACATAATAAAATTATCTGTGTTTTATTATGTTTTTATTTATTTTGTTAACTCTTTCTCAATTATATTTTAATCCGGCCCAGGCAGCATTGGCAAGTGCTATGGGCCATAGTACGTCAGGCAGCGTTAGACACACCTCCCAGATACAACTCTCTAAGCGAGGAGTTCTTAACCCAGGGTACTTCAAGTTGTTTTTTGATCCCTGTATTTAATCATAATTGGTTTTCCTTAGGATCCCAGTTACTTCATTTGATAAATTTGAAAACATGATTCTAAGTAGAATGCCATGACATACAAAAAAAAAGGTTAAGAATCCCTGCTTGAAGGCAAGTGTTTAGTTTCACGTGCAATCATCATTTTTATTTTCCGATGTCATGGAAATGCTTGTGTTATTCCACAAAATAAAAATAAAATAATTTTTTAAAATTTTTTAAAAAAGATGAGAAGTTCTAGAGAAGGTAACAGCCTGCATTGGTAGAGGGACTCTCCTTCTCTGGGAGTTCCCAATACCAATTAAATTACAGCTTTATTCCCTGGTACAGCTGCTCACATTGGAGGAGACAGCTTAGGGCAGCAAGATTCAAGGCTACCTTGGACAGTACAGAGAAGCCAGAACCCTGTCTACTCAGGGAAAGAAAGTTCACACGAGATGGGCTCAAACTACCATAAAATGAGCAAGTCCCCAAATAGTTGTGACAGAGACATTTTTCTACCTTTAAACTTGGTAAGACAATTATCACGGAGAAAAGCTGCTGCTGGCTGACCTGAGATGAGGGAAACTTTAATAAAAAGGGTGGGGGGGGATATGAATATGTGAATCCACAGCTGACACAATCAGGCCTATTCTTAAAAATCGTGAATTGTAAAGCTTCCTTACTGGGAAAGATGATGGGGAAGTTCCATTCACCAGGGCATTATAAGTCAAAAATGTCAGGCCTCAAAGTCACAGTAGTTACTGAGCTAGCTTCTTCATGGATTTTAAAGCTCCCTGCAGACACAATTCATTAACTTGCCCAACATTCCTGGGAGTCAGCTATGCATCATGGGTGATTATCGCCATTTTACAAGGGACTGAGAGGAAAGTATCCTTAATAAGATAACCCAAAGAAGGAGCATCATAGTCATAGAGAAAATGCATGATGGGGAATTTTCAGCAGTGCGTTCTCCCATTTGGAGAGACCTATGTAGTTTTGCTTTGCTGCCAGTATAAGGAAAATTTCATAGATGATGCTGTAATGTCTATAATCACGGGAGAAAAGGTTATCCCATCCAACCCATATTTATGGGGGGGTTTTGTTTGTTTTGTTTTGTTTTGTTTTTTGGCAATTGAGGTTAAGTGACTTGCCCAGGGTCACACAGCTAGTAAGTGTGAAGTGTTTGATCTGAGGCCGGATTTGAAATCAGGTTCTTCTGACTTTAGGCACCCAACCTATAATTAAAGAGGTATTTGGCTAGAACTGTTCATTACAAATGGTTATTCAGTCTTCTCCTTAAAGACCTACAATGAAAGGGAACTCACTGCTTCCTCAGGTGATTCATTCTTCTCTTAGATGATTCTGTCAAGAAGCTTTTCTTTACACCAAGCAGAAATTTACCTCTCTGAAACTTTCTCCCATTTTTCATAGCTGTGCCCTCTAGAACAAAACTGGTCACATCAAAACCTTCTTCCATACTCCAGCCTCTGAAATATTGGAAGATAACCATCCCTGCTAAGTCTACCCCTCTACAAAATAAATATAATCATATTCTTCAACTGGTACTCATGTAGCACAGTCTCAAGGCCTTCACCTGGATTGCCTTCTTACAGGAAATGCTTTAGCTTATCAATGTCTTGCCAAAAATATGACAGCTAAAACTGAATAAAGTCTATTTGTCTGTCTAGACCAAAGACTCACTTCTGCCAACCACCCAAGACAGCTAGAAGAATAAAATGAAATAATACTTGTGAAGTACTTTGCATACCTTAAAGCACTTTACAAACACTAGCTATTATTATTGTTGTTGTCATTATTATTAATATTATTCCTATTTAACTGACTTGACTGGTATCTTATCATAGAACTGAGTTGCTAGTAAGACTGTTTCACAAGATTGAGATAAAATTCAAGTTTTAGTGGTTATGGTATTATCAAAAACAATGTCCCCAGTGGATAAGGTTGGATGAGATATGGCAGTATGGGAGCAAGGGCATTAACATGCCCATGTATATTAATGATGCTTCATATCCTGGCTTGCATTTTGGTTTTATTTTTACTTCTAAGTCTTGCTTGTTGGCTCAGACTAGGCAGGCTCCAGTCTTAAGGAGCAGGTGATAACTTATCTGGATGAAGCCAAGTCCCAAAAGCTTGCTCATAAGCCAGCCAATTCTCCTGACTAATGCCAAGGTTGGTATACAACTCTTCTTGGGTGGTGTCTACCCAGGAACTCCCAGGAGTCAGGCTAGCAAGTTAAATTGCCATGATAAATTAAATTGGCATGTCATTTATTCATTCATTCATCTATTCACTTTTTTGTTTATGCATTTTATAAACATTTATTAAGTACCTTTCCCTATTTAAATTTCATCCTGAAAGGTATGATAGAGTACTCGCCTCAAAGCAAGGAAGACTTAAGCCCTATAACACATACTACCTGTATGAGCTTGATCAGACCTCTCAGTGCAACTCTGTAATTGCAGAGAAGGTGCCATCTTGCATTGGTAGCAAAAATTTACTCACCCAGGAGCTCGTCCTATCCTTTAATAAGTGACTACCGTATGTAAAAACTACTGTATGTAGAAGCTCTATGAGGGCAGGGACAGTTTTCTTTTTTCTGCCTTTGTATTGACAGCACCTAGTAGAGTACCTGACACATGGTAGACAGTTAATTTGAGTGTTGAATTAAATTAAACCATCCCATTGACTTAGATGCCCATTAGTGTCCTGCATGGGAGTGAAGAAAGAATCATCTGATAATTTACGTATGGCCATTCCTGTAATGCCAACACTTACATCTTCAGTGGGAAGAGCACAGCATTGGAAGTGCTAGACTGAGATGGACATGTTGTCCCTCTTCCAGCAGAAGCAGCATTAAATAAATTGATGGCTTCATAAGCAGAAAAGGAAGGAGAGAGGGAGTGCAGAGGCAGTCCATGTATCTTACAGGTGCCTGAGGATATCAACAGAGGTTAGGGATGATAATTCCTGATTCTTTCAACACAGACTTTTTCGGGGGACATAGATTCAGCCGTAAGCCCCAAATTGGATGATCATGTAGCTCAGTGATTTCCAAATTTCCAAATTCTGTCACCTGGATTTCTGGGTCTTTTGAGACTAGAAGATGGGGTCCTGAAAAAGTCACTAATAGATTCCATCTAGGATGGTTGATGTCCCCCACTTTCCAGCACTAGAATTGCCACAAGAATAAAGTATTTAAGGTGGAAAGAACATGTGATACAGGTCTTAGAGGATTGCAGAAGCATGAAGTTAAGGGTGGAGAAGTCCTTCAAGGTCATCTGGTCCATACCTCCCCCATCCTATCATTGTGAAGTTATTTTACAGGGAATGAACCTGGGACCCAGAGAAGTTTAGGCTTTACCCAACACCACACAGACCTGGCAGAAGTGGGATTGAAACACAGATCTTTTAATTCCAAATCCAGCACTCTTCCCGCAGTGCCATAATGCCTCAGTTTCCCCTCTTCTAACCGCTCCAGACTACTTTCCCATTTCGCTTCTTTGACCCTCCTTCTCTCTTTTTCCTCTTGCGTTTATGCTTTATCCCTCTCCCCTACACCCCAAAACAGGAGAACAAGGAAGATGGACATGGTTCAAGTCTACATTTGGATACTTCTGTTTTTTTCATTCTAATAACCCTGCTTAAGACCCTGGTCCTAGTCATGAACACTGCCCAAGCAGCCACTGCCTCATATCGGGGAGAAAGAAAGAGAACCTTCTTGGCAAAGATTAAAGGGAATCCTTTCCTAATGTTTTGTTTAGGGGACTAGAGTTTAAACTCATAACACTGCAGAGTGTTTCAGGGATTCTGGGGCAAGATAATTGTCTGAGTTTGTCTAAAATCAGCTTAGAATATACAGAAGCAGGGGGCAGCTAGATGGTGCAGTACATTGAGCTCTGGCCTTGGAGTCAGGAAAACCTTTCTTCAAATGACGTCAAGGCTTTTGATAAAGTTAGTTCTTACTAAGTTAATATCACACTTTGCAGTAATCTATAGTGAGATGATGGAGCACCATTTGAAACTGTTGTATTTGTAAAAGAGGGAAGGAAGGAGGGAGGGAAGGAAGGAAGGAAGGAAGGAAGGAAGGAAGGAAGGAAGGAAGGAAGGAAGGAAGGAAGGAAGGAAGGAAGGAAGAAGGAAGGAAGGAAGGAAGGAAGGAAGGAAGGAAGGAAGGAAAAAAGAAGGAAGGAAGGAAGGAAGGAAGGAAGGAAGGAAGGAAGGTCACACTAAATGTGTGACCCTGGGCAAGTCACTTAACCCCAACTGCCTCACCAAAAAGCCAAAAAGCAAAAAAAAAAAAAAAAAAAAGAATATACAGAAGCAGGCAGTCAGATACTTAATGGAGAACTACATTGGTCTAGGGCATGATCTGTCTACTTACGCAGTTTGTGACCTCATTAGGACTTCATCAGCTGTTATGGAAAAAGAAAAAAAATTGTTAACTTGAAGCCAACTTCAAGAGGAGCCTCTCCAGACTTCACTAGGTCAGACCTCAAGTGACAGTTGGGGCATATCTAAGGGTCAATACCTATAACTTTCTCCAGTTCCATAGGACTTTCCAGAGCTTGTATTCCCCCAATACAGTCTTCAGGACCCATGAAGAAAGGACCTTAGCAGAAGTAGAGGCACATTCATTATTAAATGAGAGAAGAGAAGCAGTGGGATGTGGAAGAATTAATATTAAACCAAAGGTCCAGAAACTCCCATCCCCATGATAGCTGTGTCACTAGCTAGAAAGTCACAACCCCTCTGGGTTTCAGTTTCCCCATCTGTAAAATCTGTTGATTGGGTTGATTGATTTTGAGGATTATTTCCAGTGCTAAAATTGCAGAATCAATCAACAATAAGCTAGTACACAGTGCTAGGCACAGAGGATAGAGAGACAGAATGTACATAAGCCTTCCCCTCGAGCAGTTTATAAGCTGGCCAGGGTGAAAACAGGCACCTAGGTGGGCAAATTTCATACATTTCTGAGAAGACATAACTTGATTTTGAAAACCTCTGTTCATCATACACAAAAGTCATTTCTGGCAAGAAGACTGAACAGGCCAACAGGAGTTAGAGTTGCAAAATAAATAAATTTTGAATGATGTCAAGGCTTTTGATAAAGTTAGTTCTTACTAAGTTAATATCACACTTTGCAGTAATCTATAATAAGATGATGGAGCACCATTTGAAACTGTTGTATTTGTAAAAGAGGGAAGGAAGGAGGGAGGGAAGGAAGGAAGGAAGGAAGGAAGGAAGGAAGGAAGGAAGGAAGGAAGGAAGGAAGGAAGGAAGGAAGGAAGGAAGGAAGGAAGGAAGGAAGGAAAAGAAAGAAAGAAGGAAAGGAGGAAGGAAGGCGGGGAGGAAGGGGCAAAAAGGACTTTGGTGGAAGTCAGAGGAGGGAGAAGTCTGCAGGAAATTCAAAGAGTCAGGGCCAAACCTGGCTATGAGTTCAGAAAGCAGAATCTCTCCCAGTTTTTTTTTTTGCCCTCATGGCCCATGTGATCTGTACCCTGTGGAGCTCAGTAGAAACGAGGGCTGCAGAGCAGGTCTGACACATGTTTTGCTCTTACGTAGCTCTGGTTGCTTCATTCCTCATCTCTTGGCTCCTCACTCATCTTCTCCCCCTTCCTCCCCACCCCCCAGCAAGGACAAGAGCAAGTAAGGACATCTCATGAAGTATGGAAAGGCCCTACCTCTAGCATCCCTAGGGCCACTAGGTCTAAGAGGGCCCAAGGATGGCTTTCAAGAGTTAGAGAAGTAGGAGGAGTTTACCTCCTGAACGATTTGTTTGAAAATAGTATTTAGTTGAATTTAGAAAGAGGGAAAAAAAAACCCCCAAGCCTCAACTTAACAACTGGCTTACTTGCCATCTGGTTAATCTAAACATTAGCATATCACATATCTGGGTGAACTCAGACTGCACTGAGAGCTGAGCATTCTGTTCCACTTTTTTAGACCCTTAATGGAGGAGTCAAGCTTGAATTCTCCCTGGGATTATCTGGGTTTTATGGGTTGCCAACATATGCATTTAGGGCCACATTTCCAGTCCAGCCTTAACTCCTCATACCACGTCTAGAGGCAAAATGGTGCCTGCCTTAATTAGCACGAGTACTAATCAAGCACTAATGAAATGTGCCCACAAGCAGTTCTTCAGACTGAGCCACACTGTACTGAATACAATTTCTGTATATCTCACTTAGCATTCAGGCACTAACGAAGGGGTAGGAGTGGGGATAGGAAAGAGAGGTAGGAGATGAACAATCCAGGCCCTGCATTTGCTGCAGGCTAACCACGGGCAAATATAATCTCCACCCACAAGTAATATATTAGCTTTTACCATCTGAAACCTCGTAAATATCCAAACTGTCTCCCAAGTGGCAGCATTAGTCTGTAAATGTGCGTGAGTGGATGCATGTATAGACATACATGTATATTTTAAGTGTCTTTACCAAAATGAGACATTCTCAAACTTATGCGCTATTTCAGTCCTAGATCACTATTGGATAATAGACTCAGAGATAGTAGGGGCCTTTAAGGAAATCTAGTTCAAGGCCCTCATTTTATAGGTGGGGAAATGGAGACCCAAGGAAGTTAAGAAACTTATCCATGATCACAGAGCTAGTAAAGTGTCAAAGATGGGATTTGAACCTAGAACCTCACTCCACTCTTCCTCTTACCAATTTAGTCAGTCAGTGAGTAAGCATTTCTTAAATATTTAGTATGTAAAAAGCTGTGCGCTAAAGAGAGGAGTAACAAAGAAAAACAAAAACAATCCCTGTAACTCAAGGCTTTCTCATTCTAATGCAGAAGCCAGCAGGCAAATTACTAGGTGCACACAAGACAGAATCCATGGGAGATGATCTCAGAGAGGAAAGTACTCCAAGCAGGACGGACCAGGAAAGGGCCCCGGCTCAGATGAACTGAACTCTGAGGTTTCAAAAAACCCAGCAGATGGGATTTCTGAGCCATTATCAGTGATAAGAACATGGAAAATGAGAGGGAAACCACAATAGTGGAGAAAAGTGGATTTCATTCTGATTGTTTCAGTTTTTTTTAAAAAAAGAGAGTTAGAATTGTCTGCAAACTACAAATGGGTAAAAACTTGACTTTGATTGCTGTGAAAATTCTAGATCAGAGGCTCCCAAACTTATTTGACCTACCACTCCCTTTAAAAAAATTTTCAGTGCCTTCCTAAAAATCTACTTTTTTAAACCTTTTAATGTTTTCTTTATTTTGCATCATTTAAAAATATTTTATATTTTTTAAATGACTCATCTCAAATTTAATAATTTATTGAAAATTTGTGGGTTTTTTCTTGCATCAAAATTTTGATGATGCAATATTGCATCATGTAACCATATAGTATGGTATTATAAACAAGTCATTACACACGCACCCATTCCTGCCAATGCATGCTAGACTTCCCGACAATGCACAGGACATTTATTTGCCAAAACTTGTTTGTTAAGACCTGTTGGCGGACTTGACCACCAATCAGTTACAACTTCATTTTGCATGTTTATTTGGAAAATAATGTAATTACTATGACTTTAACTCTGTTACACAACAGATGAAACATGTTCTCTTCTTTCCTTATGCTTCCACCTCTCCCTTATTTTTATTCAGTGGCCCTCAGTTGCACCTGTGGCTACTACCACCTCCATGGACCATTTCAGTGCCCCTTAGGGGTGGTATCGCCCACTTTGGGAACTTATGTATCTAGACAGCCATTGATCAATCAAAAATCATCATCATTGAGTCTTTATTAAGCACTCACTATGCTAAGGATTGGGGATAGAAAGAAAAAGCAAGAACAGTCCCTGTCTTCAAGGAGCTTAAATTCTAATGAGGAAGACAACATGTGAATCGATCAGTACATATTACATATACACACATATTTATTTATACAAATATATATATACACACACTGTGTCTATATTTTATTTATTTTACCATTTTATTATTAATAATTATGAATTAATTTATTAATGTTTTATAAATAAATAATATGGAAGCCTTTTAGAGGTGAAGGGGAGACCAGAAGAGGCTTCCTGCAGGTTATGATGCTTAGGCTGACTTTGAAAGTGGAAGAATTCATTTTATTTCTTTTAATAGATCTATGATCTCACCAAGGTGTTCGGCAATACAGTAATACAGACAGCAACTCATCTACCCCTACTCCACCTATGTAACCCCTGTCTCTTATCTTCCCATAAATAATTCACAAGGGTTCCACTGAACTTGTTGGGGGCCCCTCCCTTGGAGTTTTTTTGTAATCTGAACTTGTAATTTCATTATCATAGAATAAATCCCAATGAAGAAACTCTCTCCATAGGCAGTTGGGGAGTACAAGGGTCCCCCCAAAAAAACTTAGTGCAACTTTAAGCTTAAAACTGAATCAAGGACTGTTTTCTGCTTTTTCTTCATAGCCCTAGTTTTAAGTGCTAGACTTGGAATCGGAAAGGCCTGAGTTCAAATTCAGCCTCAGGTTTGTTGGCTGTGTGACTGTGGGCAAATCACTTAACTTTTCTCAGCCTCATTTTCCCCTTCTATAAAATTGGGAAAATAACAGCACCTACTTCACCAGGTTATTGTCAGGATGAAATGAGCTAATACATGTAAAATAGCTTTGCAACTCTCAAAGTTCTATATAAAAGTTAACTGTTGTTATTCTATCAATGTCAACCAGCAACTGTTCTATAACACAGAGTTTCAAAGAGTTTGCTGAGGCACTGAGAGACTTGTCCATGATCACACAGCTTGAATGCATCAAAGGCAGGGCGAGAAGTCTTCCCGGTCAGAGGCCAGCTCTCTATCCCACTCTGCCATGTTCTCTCTCAATAATTTGCATCACAGCATTAAAATCCACCAGTGATTGTTGGAGTAATCACCAACTATACCAAGTTGGCATCATGATTGTGGAAGTAGACCTCTGATTTTTAAACTGAGGGCTGACATTGGGAGACCAATTTCATCTACCTAGCCAGTGATTTCTGCTCAGGCTTCTGGCTGGGATCTAAACGTGCTATTAAGATTTGTCCAAGCAGAAGAACTTATTTACAACACAAATAGTAATTACACTAAAGAGGATGCTTCAATCTATCAATTAAATAATAGTAATCTGGAGACACAGTGTGCAAGTTGATATAAGCATTTACATAATAAAGCTCTGTACACAGGAGACATTTTTGCTCTGTGTAGATCCAACAACTTTTCCTTCCCATCATCTCAAACCCCATCCCCACCAGAGAAAGAAAGCAAGAAAGAAAGAAAGCAAGAAAGAAAGCAAGCAAGAAAGAAAGAAAGAAAGAAAGAAAGAAAGAAAGAAAGAAAGAAAGAAAGAAAGAAAGAAAGAAAGAAAAGGAAAGGAGAAAGGAAAGGAAAGGAGAAAGGAAAGGAAAGGAGAAAGGAAAGGAGAAAGGAAAGGGAAGGGAAGGGAAGGGAAGGGAAGGGAAGGGAAGGGAAGGGAAGGGAAGGGAAGGGAAGGGAAGGGAAGGGAAGGGAAGGGAAGGGAAGGGAAGGGAAGGAAGGGAAGAAAGGAAAAGAAAGGAAAAGAAAAGAAAAGAAAAAAAAAAAAGAAAAAAAAAAAAAAAGAAAAAGAAAAAAAAAAAAAAGGAAAAGAAAGAAAAGAAAAGAAAAGAAAAGAAAAAAAGAAAAGAAAAGAAAAGAAAAGAAAAGGAAAGAAAAGAAAAGAAAAGGAAAGAAAAGAAAAGAAAAGGAAAGAAGAGAAAAAATCTTTATTGCCTTCATATTGCAGAGTACAATGGGAATAAAGACATCAGTCCTTATGGGCAAGGTCATGGAAAATGTCAGGGGGAGAATAAAGAGCTAAAAATCCATGAAGCTTGAATAAAGCGACATCTTCCACCCAAAGGATCATGGTAGAAGAGAGCTCAATCATCAGCTTAATCACAGAATCATTGATTTTTAGTTAGAAGAGATTTTAGAAACTATCAAGGCCCATCCTCTCATTTTGCTAAGGAGGAAAAGAAGGAGGTTAAATGACTTGCTCAAGGGCACACAGGTAGTAAGTGATATAACTGGGATTTGAGTCCAAAGCCAGTGTTCTTTCTACTAAATAATGCTCCTTTCTCAAAGGACTGATAAAACTCTCCTGAGAAATAGACCAATTTTAAAGAAAGTCCAGCCTATTCCCCTGGCTAGGTCCATACACCAGATGACCTGTAGTTTCAATTATTTTTTCATAATTATCTACAAACATTTCTTTTTCATTAAAAAAAAATAAATTTAAAATAATCACTGATCATTACCCAAAGCACTGAACATATCCCTAAAGAAAAGAAAATTCAGGACAATGGAAGAAAAATTACATTCAGAGCCACCAACCTGCCATGCTTAGTCCAGAGGTTCAGGCTTCCTGCTGTGGTCTCCCGAGTTGAGGGACAATGGATTAATTTCAATTCTGAATTGCCTTGCCTTTTCTAAGGTGTAGCTTCCAGATATTACCCTGGACTCATTTTTCCATCTGTAAACAAAACCTTAACACTTTTCTTTCTGACTTAAGGGGAAACTGTTCCCTGGCCATTAGTAAGCTTTATCTTTCTTGATTAAATAAAGTTATGTTAACTACAAAGGGTATGTTAATATAACACACTGTGATAACAAAAAATTCACCAGGGCCAGAGACACTAACAGAATCCAAAGGCCTGACATTCTTCAAAGCAACCAAGGGCCCCATCTGCTGATGTTTGAATGTACTACATTAGCAAACAGAGGAAATCAGGGGAGGTAATTGACTAAACTGAAATTCACCCGTAGCTCCTGATGTCACAGAACCTTAGCGGGAGAAGGAATCTTTGGAGATGTTGCGTATTTAGAGATCGGCATTATGTGTCAACAATCCCAGTAATTTAGGGGAAAGAGCCCAGAATTTTTGTAGGTGAGATAACCTCAGCCCCAGTCCTGGCTCTGACACTTGCTATCAATGTGACATTGGACAAATCACTTCAACCTTCCAGACCTCAGTTTCCTCATCTGTAAAAAGAGGGGGTGTGACTAAGTGATCTCTCAGTTCCCTTGCAGTTGTAAAGCTTTTAAGTACAGGGGCTGCTTTAAAAGATCTTCCAGGAAGAAGAAACCACAACTGCCTTCCCTAGCTGACTGCCGGATTGAATGTCCCTTGGTCTCAGCAGGGTAGCCTTCCTCTAACTTGCCACGCTTATGTTGTGATTTAATTCCATTTCTTTTTGTTTGGTTTAGAGCAGAGATGCAGGACACTGAGAGCTTTAACTAGCAATTTCTTCATCCCTGGTCAAGCTGTGTGAATTGGGCCCAGGGTGAGATGCACTAAATACACCCTCAGATGTAACTGTGGTCCTGAACAAAGAAGAGTTTACCTCGGGGGCCCCCCCACTGTAGCTTCCTATTTTAATCAATTATTCTTGCTAATTATGTGCTTAAGCTCTGTTGTTTCTATACTGATGAAAGACTTTGAGGGCTTGCATAGAGTTTCTAAATTTTCCTCTTGGCCTTCAAGCTGGGGTCAAGTCACCTCACCCTAGTAGCCCTAGATACATGTAGTTCCAAGAAAGCAGTAATTGTGTCTTCTTTTTGGAACCTGTAAAAATACAATCAGGCTCTTAATAACTGCTTTTTGATGGTGCTGTTAAGTGTGACGATGTGCTAATACTCCTTAGTCTACCTTTCCTCATCTGAAATCTCAGCCACCTCAATTCCCTTTCATTGCATTCTATTCATACATTATTATTGTTGTTTAATTGTTTTTCAGTCTGTACAACTCTTCATGACCCTTGGTAAAGATACTGGAGTGGTTTGCCATTTCCTTCTCTGACTCATTGTACAGATGAGGAAACTGAGGCAAACAGGGTGAAGTGAGTTGCCCAAGGTCACACAATTAGTGGATAGATTTGAACTAAGGAAGAGGAGTCTTTCTAATGCTGGGTGGGGCACTCTATCCATTGCCATCTAGCACTCCCTAGCTTGCTATGCATGAGGCACTGTGTTAGATGTTAAGAAAATAAGATGAAATAAGATGCAATGTCTACCCTCAAAGAACTTTCCAATCCTTTAGAGCAAGGTTTCTTAACTATTTGGAAGTTATAGATGCCTCTGGCAGTCTTGTAAAGCTTATGGGCCCCTTCTCAGAATGTTTTTAAATGCATAAAATTAAATATGTAGGATTGTAAAGGAAATCAAAGGTTATAAAAGTAAGATGTAATTTTTCTCCCGTAATTCCCTGAAATATTTCCACAAACTACCTGTCTGTGAACTCAGGTGAAGAAGCCTTACTGCAGAAGACATAAGGCAAATTCACAGACGACAATGACATAAATTACAGTATAATAAAAGCAAAGGAGAGATTCAAAATGAGAAAAATGAAGAATTTCAGGAGATGACTATCACTTAGAGCTGAGAAGTAGCATCTGAACTAGGCCTTGAAGGGAGGTAAGGATTTCAATGGGGCTAATATTGGAGAGAGAGACAGACAGACAGACAGATAGACAGAGACATAGAGAGACAGAGTCATAGAGAGACAGAGACATAGAGAGAGAGAGACAGACAGACAGACAGAGACAGACAGAGAGAGATAGAACAGGTCAATATACCTTCTGTCTTTTAATTAAGTGAAAAAGTACTTCTAGGAGAGGGCTGGTACTGCCTCAGATGCTAACTAGTTGAAAGAACTCAAGGAAATCCTTAATTTCTCAGGGTCCATTTGTCATCTGTAAAATGAAAGTCAGAAGCCTAGAGTAGGTCTACAACACTATTATTCTAGATCAGGGGTGGGGAGTCTGTGACCTCGAGGCCACATGTGACAGGTTCCCCACTCTGGTCTAGACTATGAACTTAGAACAGAGATTATCTTTCATATACTTTTTGTATCTCCCACAGTATGGAGCACAGTCTCTCTCTCTCTCTCTCTCTCTCTCTCTCTCTCTCTCTCTCTCTCTCTCTCTCTCTCTCTCTCTCTCTCTCTCTCTCTCTCTCTCTCTCTCTCTCTCTCTCTCTCTCTCTCTCTCTGTCCTTGTAGGCAATGGGGGTTAAGTGACTTGCCCAGGGTCACACAGCTAGTAAGTGTTATGTGTCTGAGGCCGGATTTGAACTCAGGTCCTCCTGACTCCAGGGCCGGTGCTTTATCCACTGCACCACCTAGCTGCCCCGACAGTGTCTCTTCTATAGTAAGTATTCAGTAAATAATGTTGAATGAATGAATTTCCTCATAAGCTCTTATCACAACACTCCAAAACTGTTAATGGTTCCCCATTACCTCTTAAACAAAGTCTACACTCCTTTGCCTGGAATTTAAAAACCTTGCCACAATTTGCCTCTCCAACTACCTTATATTTAACTATTTGTATATATATGTAGGAAGGAAGGAATAAGCATTTATCAAGAGGCTACTACGTCTCAGGCTTTACGAATAATATCTCATTTGATCCTCACAACAGCATTACTAGGTAGATGATATTATTATCCCCATTTTCAGTTGAGGACTCTGAGGCAGATAGAAATTAAGTGACTTGCCCAAGTATCCAAGGCAAGATTTGCACCCATTTTCTCAACTTCAGGTCTGGTGCCCTATTTGTTGTGCCATCCAGCTGCCTAATATTTGTATTCATATTATATGGTAAAATTTTTTTTCTATTTGCATGTTACAAGTCGAATATCTCATCACACCTGTTTTAAAGCTTTCCTGTGCACTTCTCATGGTTTAATTTGTATTATTATACCTGCTTAGGTGTAGTTTACGTCCCTTATTAGATTATAATCTCCCTGAGGGCAGGGCTGGTGGTTTTCATCTTTGCATCTCTCAATATCTAACATATAAGTACTTAAATCTTTGTTGCATAAATGAATGAAGGTTCTTTGGTCCCTTTGTTTCCTTTTCTCCATAGTCTTAAATTATTTACATCTTTTCATCACCTCCCCACCCACAGGTGCCCAAAGATGGCACAATAAGAAATGAGCAAGGTTATTTAAGCTAGAAAGGACCTTAGAGATGGCCTAGTCCAAGCCTGACATATTAATAATGAGAAAACTTAGGATCAATATAGATAAAGTAATTTGCCCAAGATCGCAGAGGTAAGTAAATAGCAAAGCCAGGATTTGAATTCAGGTATTAAGACTCTGCTATAGTCAGATGCTATTTCTACTGTATCATGTATGGTATAGGACAGGTCAGGTTCAAAACAGTCCCCTGGTAGTTTGGGTTCAATATTGGAAAGAAATGAAAGATTTCCATCTTTCTCATTCCTGAATTCATCTAACACTAACCAAAGGAGGTTTATTTAGCCATAGCAGGGAAAGAATATTCTATAAAGATGTCACATTGATTCAGATATACATAGCTTCTCAGGGTTAATCATGCAACTGGTTTGCTGTCAAAAGCCTCAGAAAGGAAGCCAGAACTCCCCCTGATCTTTTGTACTCAGGAGACCAGGAAACCATGAGCAGCCAATCAGATCTCAAGGATGATTTCAACACCTTTTAAGAATAACTCATCTAGTGCGTGCGTGCGTGTGTGTGTGTGTGTGTGTGTTGTGTGTGTGTGTGTGTGTGCGTGAAGCTTAGGAAAAGCTAGCCCAGCCTACGTGGCAGAGTCCTAGGAAATATTGATCTTATTACATCATGCTTCCTCCTAAATAAAGGTATGACCATTTTAACAATGAATAGAAGAATAAACAAACATCTTCTATGTACTTGACTTCTCTAGGAACACCTTAGTGCCATGAATGCTTTTTTTTTCCCTCATAGAAAACAGTTCATTCATTGACTACTATTCACCCAGTGGTATGCAATGCCCTCTAAGAGATCCCTTTCTACTATACTCACACAAAATTAGTCAATTATTATCCATCTTCTATTATCATTTGTTTGTTTTTCATTCCATAGTTTTCCTTTTCTAAGTGAGGGAATGACACACTATTGGCAAATGTAGTACAAAATCTTATGCTCCAAACACTTTTCCTATCCCAAACATACCCTTCATATAGATAGATACAGATATGTGTATGTATATATTTATGCACATATAGGTGTGTATATAAGCATATTTATTGTACATGTATATATTATATATTTATGTTGTATATAAATTGTTATTTATTATTATATATTACATATAAATACATGTATAGTTATACATACATTTATATTTATGTGTCTCTGTGGATTAGCATATTAGTATATTTATATGCACATACATACATATTCATGCAGTGATACTAAGCATGTTATCTAGTGGTATTATCTGTGACTTCTCTCCCTTCAATAGACTGCATGCTCCTTGAGAGCAGGAAATGTGTATCTCATACCTCTCCCTAACCCCTATGCCCACCATGGTATACTGGGGCATACAATAGGGCTTTCATAAATGTTCAAGGAAGAAGGGGAGGGGGACACAATGAAGAATGAGAAAAAGGAAGAAAACATCAAGTAGAATTGGGTCCAGGTCAGACCTCTGAGAAATACAATTTTTCATTCTCTCCCTACCCATCCTGCCAAAATGATCCTGAACTAGCTTTCTCAGTAACGCCTACCATCCAGCTGTGCACAATTGGACACTTGTGTGATTGGGAGACAATAGACATAATTGATACCCCCTAACAACACTGCAGTGAGGGTCGACAACCAGCAGAAAACTCAAGGAACTTAATGGAGGACACAGGATTGAGGACCAATTGGTGGAATGACAATGTTTGTACTGGCAATGGAAAGAAAATATGGAGGTGGCTTTTAGGGTTGATGACATTGACCAAATTCTAGGAGTTCACAGAATAGTGTTGGCTACTTACAAACTAGTCAAGTACAAGGGAGACCCCCTTTCCACCTTATACTTATCAAGGCAGAAATTCATTCTGGATTTGTATTTACCATTCAGTATAGCTTACAAAATGAGCATTTTTGCTCCTCTTATTTTTAATGCAGATTTCCCTCAATCAATCAATGAGCATTAAGTACCTACCATACTCTGGGCTAAGCACTAGGGATTTACCAGAAAGACAAAGACAGCCCCTACCCTCAAGGAGGGTTTCTTTTTTATATATATTTTTTTTGGTCTAGGCAATGGGGTTAAGTGACTTGCCCAGGGTCACACAGCTAGTAAGTGTCAAGTGTCTAAGGCCAGATTTGAACTCAGGTCCTCCTGATTCCAGGGCTGGCAATCTGTCCACCATGCCGCTTAGCTTCCCCAAGGATATTTCATTCTGATGAAGGAGACAGATAAAAATAAATGAGAGCATAGAAGATATTTAGATAAGTAGAGAAACTGTAACCTAGAGTTTCTAGTATCTAGGGGAATCAGAAAAGGCCCCCCGAAAAAGAAGGCATTCGAAGTCTCTTGAAGGAATCCAAAGACATTAAAAGGTGCAGATGAGAAAGAAGAGCATTCCAGGCATGGGGTAAAGCCAGGGCAAAAGCACAGAGATGGGAAATGAAGCACTGTGAATGAGGAACAGCATGTAAGCCAATGTGGCTGGATTGCAGAGTGCATGACAGGAATAAGGTGTACTGGAAACATAAGAAAGGACCAAGTCGTAAAGAGCTTTAGGTGCCAACCAAAAGATTTAATATTTGATCTGGGCGGTAATAGGGAGCCACTGGAGTTTACTGAGTAAGGGAATGACACAGACAGATGTGTGGACAATGAATCACCCTGGGGGAAAGAGCACAGGCCATGGAATGCTCTTGCATTTACTAGCTGTGTGACGATGGATGAGGCACTTCTCCGAATCTCAGTAACTGCAAATCTGAAAAATGAAGAGAATAAGAATGGCACCACTTACTGTTCAAGTTTGTGGCAAAGAAAGCCTAAACATGATGTGGATGTATTATTATTATTCTTGTTATTATTATTATAAGTGAGTGATGAAGCTAGCTTTCTACAAAGTCGTGGTAGCCATTCTCCCACACTTCAAGCTTTAGCAGAGGGCTTATGATCTCATCCATATAAGGAACTGCTGACAAGGAAACTCTTTCTGTTAACATAGCTGGCTACCCGCTCTGCAATGTAGGACTTAGAGAGTGGCTTGGGGCACTCCGAAGGTAAGCAACTTGCCCAGGTTCCCTTCGAGAATATTTGTTAGCAACAACACTGGCAGTTCAGCTCTCTATCTATTACGTGTAGGTGCATTTAAAGTCTTTGTTAATAGTTTGGGAATTAATTTAGGACCCAGAACTTAAACTTGGCATAGCAAGAGGCATGGAAAGTGACCTGCTCAGCTCTAATTACTATATCATTAGATGGTGAGCTCCTTGAGGGTAAGGACTGTCTTTTGCCTCTTTTTGTATCCCCAGCACTTAGCACAGTGCCTGCCACATATGAGGCGCTTGATAAATGTCTATTGACTGGCTGACTTCAACTGACCCCCAACCAAATCTTCCTAACTATGAAGTAAAAGAAATGCCCCTGGTCCTGCATTCTTGCCACAGTTAATCCAATAAAAACATGATGAATTATTGTAAGCAATAGACTTCATATTTTTTTTACTGCTCCAGCCACAATGAAGAGATTATGAAAACTCTAAACTCCTTGTAACTTAAAGCATATAAATGCCATTTTTCAAACTACATGAATAGATGGAGGACCAAGCTAAGAGTAAAGGCAACCAGGGAATTGTAGAATAAAACTTTCATAAAGTCTCTGAGATGCCTAGTGAGAAAGTCTCAGGGCTGATGGTTAGGATGATTTAAAACCTTAAACACCATTTTGTTGACACATAATTCTTTTATATATTTTCCGTGTATAAATTGGGAGCTCCTCCAAAGGAAACACAGTTTTTCAGAGGGAAAACAAAGGAAAACCTCCTAAGTCTTATAACATTTAAAACATGGGGCTAACTTCAGGAGCTGCTAACTGAATTCATGAGATCATAGAAGTCAGCAATGCATGTATCAGACATCAAAATTCCCAAAAGAAAAAAAAAACTGCAGAAGGAGGCACAAACAGCAATTTTGTGGCTGCCTTGGCAAATTTCTTATATGTGTGTGTGTATGTATGTATATACATACATACATATATATGTATGTATATACACATACACACACGCACATATATACACATATCTACATATGTATATGTATACATGTACACATATACGTATATATACATATATACACGTAACTATGCACACATATATGTATGTAAATATATAATGTTTCTTTAAAAATCAAACATAATTTAATAGTTTCTTATTCAATCTCTTTTCTTGTTCTTATTTGTATATTGAAATGCTTGGGTTTGTTGATTATTGTTAATTTCACAAGGAAAAAAAAAGATGAGCAAAAATGCTTAGAAGAAGGATGTCCTAAGAAGACTCGATGGTGACTCCAATGCATGTGTTTCCATATATGATTTTTCACTTCATTGGATATGTTAGCAGGAGGTGTGAAACTCAGGAAAATCTGTGCCTACAAATCGGGAAGTAGTGAAAGTGGTCAAGCTGTTTACCTCTGATTCTTAAAAGAAAAGGAGCCCAATGGCCAATGTCAAGGTCAAATTCAGATCACTAACCAGGAACAAGAAGACAGAAGGGGTCCTGAGCAGGCGACAAGAAGCATCCAGTTGGGATGGTGGGAAAGATCTGAGACAGCAATATATAAATATATAAAATATATATATAAAATAAGAAGGGTCATCTGGTCCAACTCCAGCATTTTAGTGATGAGGAGATTGAGGCACAGAGAGGTTGTGACTTGAGCAAGGTCACACAAAGAGTAAGTAAAAGAATCAGGATCTTCACACAGGGCCCCCAACTCAAAATGCAATGCTCTTTCTATTGTACCAAGTTCCAAAGAAAGGAAGAATATGGACGCATTGAAAAAGCACAGTATTGGGGTTGGGAAGCCAAGATTAGATTCCAATGAAGGAACATTCTCAATATGTCTTTCTGTGACCAGACTAACTAAATTTCAATTTAAAAGCCCTTGATCAGAGTATCCCTAATTACACTGTGGGGCAACCACAAACTAAGAAGAGCCAGAGAAACCTAATGGACTGATAAAAGTTAAGATAGAAGGAGGCTAAGGGTGAACAGCATTTCTCCTTGCAACATTCAGTATTTGTGATGTCTAAACGCTGTTAAGTTTTCATCTGTGTGGCTGTAAACACCTAATGTTATTTCACAAGAGTAGATCGAGTTATTTAGAAAGACTGAATCATTTTACTCACTGTGATAGATGTTTAAACTAGTTCTTTTTTCTACTATGTGAAAACCTAAGAAACAATATCCAGTCTTAGTGATATAAGAATAGAGGCCAATCCTGGGCATGCCACTCCAATTCTTTAATCATGTCTCAAAAGGCAATGCCACCTCTACCCATTGCAGGAAATTAAACATTTTACTTTTAGCCAATATGACAAATCAAGTGCAAAGAACCTAAAATTCATTTTAAGTGGATTGACAATTTCAAATCAATATAATTCAAATAATGGGTTGTTAATCGCACCTTCCAAATTGGCGGCACAGTGGATAGGGTTGGGCCTGGAGTCAGGAAAACTCCTCTTCCTGAGTTCAGATTTGGCCTCAGACACTTGCTAGCTGTGTGACCCTGGGCAAGTCACTTAACCCCGTTTGCCTCAGTTTCTTCATCTGTAAAATGAGCTGGAGAAGGAAATGGCAAACCACTCCAGTATCTTTGCCAAGAAAACTCCAAATGGGATCATGAAGAGTCAGACACAACTGAAAACAACTAAACAACTACCTGTCAGAAGGGAATACTAAAAAGTTTTGCTCCCCACAGTGCAAATCACTTATTAAACCTCATAACAGGGATATTCTGTGTAAGGGAGAGAGAGTGCTGTACCCTTACCTCAGTCAATTAATCCACAGCCATGTTTAGGCTTTTAAATGTATAAACAAGGTTGTCTATACCCTGTGGCCCCTTTATTAAGTGGGAAGTCCTCTTTAATTGGAAAAGAAGGGCACACGATTGCTGATTTCTAAAGCATCCTTACAAAGGAAGAATTGAGGAAAAGCCTTTCATTCAACAGTTGGGGGGGGGAGGAGGTTTTCAATGGTGACTTATGGTTAAGGTAATACTTTTATAAATGATTTTGTTAAAATTGCAATGAGTTGATTAACTTTGGAATTTCTATCCTGCCTTAGACATTCCTCCATTGGTACAGATTACAACTCCTCTCAATCTTTCCACCTTTACATTCTATATCTTTCTTGTGCATGTTTTTCCACAAATTTCCCATAGAAATCTACCCATTGCTCTTGAGACCTTTCTCTTATATTGTTTTGTTTGTTCAAAAAATATTTTAAGGATGTCAAAGCAGCACTTTAGTCACCCATCATTTGTTTCGTGATGGCCCCTTTTCCATTCATATACTTCTTTGATGATGACTTCCGCATCAAGAGTTATCACAGGCAAAACCCCCCTGGAAATATTCCATAGCACGGCATGCATGTGAGCACACACACGCACATGCACACACACACACACACACACACACACACACACACACACACACACACACACACCTCCATGCAGTTTTCCATTGCCTGTGGGGGGTCACCTGAAATTTTAATTCTTCTGAGATCATGGTGTCCCATAATGCAGAGTCACCTCCAGCAGAATATCAATGCTGAACCAGCCCGCTCCTGTGTCAGCAAGCGCCTTGGGATCCTTGAAAGCCCCATGTAGTTTCCCAAGGTGATTCTTCCTGATCTTCTCCTCACATTCAATTGTTGACCCAGTTCATCCTCCAAATGCATGGTCTCCCCAGGGTATGCGTACTAATAATAGACTCACTCCATGTGTTTCCTGTTGTTACCTGGGGAACAGATGACAACAGCTGAATGTGATAATTTAGTCAATAGGCAATAGTCAACCCAGCTGTACCAATGACTAATTTTATATTCTTCCCTGTGGTGATAGAGGGATGAAAGATAGGAGTGTCATTGGGTGTTTTCATGATCATTGTTGTTGTTGTTGTTGGAGAAGGGATAAGGTTTAGCTTTGATTCAGTGAACGACTGAAGACAAGAGAGCATGAGCCCATACAGATGTATTTGGAAGCCTTCAAAAAGTTACCTAAAGGAAGCCCCCATTTACCTACAGCTGAGCGGAGTCTAACAGAAGAAGGCACTTGTAAAAAGTCAGAGTTCTACTTGGCATTATTAATGGCATTCTTCCTTTTTAGGGCAAGTAAGCACCAGCTTTTCTATGAAAGATCTTTATTCTCAAAATGCTTTTTAATAATAATAATAATAGTTCACATTTCTATTGCTCTTTTTTACAATTTAGCAAGCACTTTCCATACCTTATCTCATTTGATTTTCACAAGAGTCCTGAGAAATGAGTGCTATTATTACCTAAGTTTATACACCAACCAAGAAACAAGTTAATGAGGATGAGAATGATGAGGATGACAATGATGAGGATGAGGATGTTTAAAGATTTGCAAAGCACATTACATATTATCACATTTGGTCTTCCTGATAACCCTGTAAGGTAAATGCTATCACTGGAATTCTATAGGTGAGGAAATTGAGGCAGTGAGAGATTAAGTGATTTGCTCAGAGTCAAACAGGTAGTAAGTATCTGAATCTGGATTTGAACTCAGGGCTTCCTGTCTCTAGGTCCAGAATTCGGACCACTATGGCAATGCAAGAACAAAGAGGAAAGAAAATAAACAATCCTTACTGTCAAGGAACTAGTTACTTATGTGAGGAAAGCAAGGTTATTAAAGAGATTAAGCAATTTGCCTTGGGTCATATATAAGAGCATTTAAAGCTGGAGGAGACCTCAAATGCCATCAAGTCCAATCCCCTCATTTTACAGATGAAGGAACTGAGGGCCAGAAGGGATTAAGTGACCTGTCTAAGGTCACACTTAAAATGTGACAGAGGAGGAATTTGAACCCAGGTCTTCCTTGGTCCAGGTACAATGCTCCATCTACTACACCTCATTGCCACAACCAGTAAGAGTTGGAAGCAGGGTAATTCGGTCCCGGTTCTTCCCAATTATAAGTCCAGCATTGTATCTTCTGTGCTGAGCTGACTCTGTTTTTATATTCAATCCATGTTTATACCCAGGTATTCATTTGTTTGTAACAATACAGTCTTAGATTATAAACTCCCAGAAGACAGACTGTGACTGGATATGTATTTGCTTTGTCTACACCCAGAAGAGTCCCATGGGGAAAGAAGGTTTTACTCAATGAGTTTGGAGGCAAAGGATGAAAATTTACATTTAGCTGTACTCTTCCTTCTCACCACCACCACCACCCCCATTTTAAATCTATCATTTAAGTCTACCTCATGAAACATAGGCAATGATGGGAATTAATTATATCAATTTTAGAGACAGAGGGCTCCACTAAAACTCAATTCCAATATAGTCTTGGTGCATAGAAGTTCTTGAAAGCAAGGCTGGAGAATCATAAGCTCTGACAGTTCCTCTCTCAAGCTGAGAGTATTCCCTCCCTTCTCAGTTATGCCTAAATCTCTTCATTGCTCCCAAAACAATGTACCATTTCTGTGTGTGGATTATACTCACATACATACATACATACATAGATACATGGATACATGAGTGCATGTTTTTAATTGCATATACTCCTCCCCCCCCCAAGAATATAAGCTTCTTAAGGACAAGGAGTACTATTTTTTTTCTTTTTTCCTGAATGCTTCCTTATACATAGAAGAAGGAAGGAAGGAAGGAAGGAAGGAAGGAAGGAAGGAAGGAAGGAAGGAAGGAAGGAAGGAAGGAAGGAAGGAAGGAAGGAAGGAAGGAAGGAAGGAAGGAAGGGATTGTTTCTTTTTTTCCTATACTCCCCAGTGCCTAGCACAATGCCTGACATACACCAGGCACTTAACAAATGCTTCCTGAATGAACGAATGTTCACCACCATACCCCCAGCTCCCAAATAAGCTTTGGTAGCCATAACCAGGGGCAGGTAGGTGGCCCAGTGGATAGAGTGCTAGGCCTAGAGTCAGAAAGACTCATCTTCCTGAGTTGAAATTTGGCCTCAGACACTTACCAGCTGTATGACCCTCTTTGCCTCAGTTACCTGAACTGTAAAATGTGCTGGAAAAGGAAATAGCAAATCACTCCAGTATCTGCCAAGAAAACATCAAATAGGGTCATGAAGAGTCAGACTAGCCTGAAAAATGACTAAACAACAAGAAAAGCCACAACTAGAGGATGGGGTTCTTTACCTCTCACTCTAAGGGAAACTTGAGGGGGGCCAAGGATATTTCAAATAAATGAGGATCTGTGGAACAGAGCAAGTCTGGCTCTTCCCAGCTGATCTCTCCTGTGGATCTGGCATCTAGCTTCCGAGTTAACTCTGTTTGTTTTCCTTTCTGTTTGGAGTTCCCTGGACAGCATACCACTAAACCTTCATCCATAGCCTTGCACTTCTCCAGCTTGGGAGAGATGCAGATGTACTGTGCTTTTTGGGACTCTTCCTACTGGAGCCTGAAATGCCAGGAGCCCTGATACTCTTCCTTAATTGCTCAAGTACAATAAATAATCACAAAAGTCTCTGTGCTGTGGGCTCCACACTAAAGGCGTGCAGGCATTAGGTATGCTAAGGAACCAAGCTTGCCAGCTTTTTGCCACCAGATGCTTCGGAAACAGGCAAAATCAGCATTCCAACTGGTCAGTGGTCAGAAGGTAATATTCAAAACACCCCACCACATGGATAAACAAGAAAATAATTAGAAATCAAAATGTTAGCGAATTCTGCAGTGAGCGCGAATGTAATCCACAGGATAAACAACACTTGGTTGACATTTGACTGAATAAATTAAAACCCAAAGTAGTCTGAATAAAAATGCAAGACATGTAGCTCAGAAGTTCAGGACAGGAGACACGCAATGAAACCCTTGTCTTGTCACTTGGGTCCCTGTGGAGGTTTCCAGGGCAGGGAGGGGAAGGGAAGCCAAATGATCGAGTTTCCTTGTGGAAGAAGTCTGTGGCATTACTAAATACACTTCATTTTAATCAGCCTTAAAACTTGGCATGGGGTAAATTGCATGGGGTTGAAATGTGTGCATCTGAGAAATCAGAGTAGGTTATTTACCCTTGCCCACAGCCAATAAAAAGCCAAACCAAATCAACTACCCAACTAGAGTTTCCTCAAAATGAGAATAATCACGAAACAGAAATGTACAAGTATTCTCATTGCAGTATATATGTATTATATATGTGTGTATAAGTGTGGATGCGTACATGTGGATGTACATGTGTACATGGATGGATGTATGTATGCATGCATAAAACCAAGCAGGCTGACTAGATTGCTGGAGTCATGACTGCTGCTAGGACAGTTGGAAGGAAATTAGTCTTATTCTGCTTCATCTCAGAGGTCCATACTAGGAGCAAAATGGGTGGAGGTGATGAAGAGAAAGAGGCGAATTTTGATTTGATATCAAGGAAAACTTCCTTATGATTAGAGCTATCTGGAGGTAGAGGTGCAGAGGGGGTTCAGGAAAGACTAGCACCTCTGGGGTGAGGGCTACCCAGCCCTTTCCAGGGATGTTCATCCACCTTTGGTATGCCCCTGACTCACCCAACTCTTACCCATGGCTCCAAAAAGCTATAACAGGGGCAATGACCACATTTTGGCAGATAGGCTAAACCAGGCTGAGGATAACTGAGGGGTCTCAAAATCATTAGTGAGTTAAGGAAATGGAAAGAATTATCTCAGGAGGTGGTAGGTTCCCGTTCCATGGAGGTCTCCATTTTGTCAAATGTGTTGTAGTAGGGATGCTTCAGGGAGGGGGAGAATGGGTCCCAGTAGATGGCCACTAAGGTCCCTTCTAAATCTGAAATTCTGGGTTTCTGTGATACCCATTTCTAGGTCTGATCCTTAAAATTCAGTTCCTGGACTCTGGAGCAAAATTATCCTTTTTGCCAAAAAGAATCTGTGAACTCTTTGATGCATACTGAGCTAAGTCTGAGTGTGAAGGTCTTGTTACAATGACCAGATTGATTGGTTATTTAATGCACATGCTTTAGGAAGAAAATAGGTGATTTTCTATTTATGAAAATAGATCTTGCTGAAATTCGAATCTGGGGTTTTGCCGAGCTTAGGAATGGAGGTGCTAATGGCTAGACCACTAGGGTGATGATAATGCCCATCATCTCAGCTTTCCAGAAATCAACACTTTGCCATGACTGCTGCCTTCTGTACTCTCAGGGCAGGGATAAAAAATCACAGATGCTCTGGACTCTGATTGGACAAAATACAGAAAAAGGTTTGTTCTAAGGACCAGTCAGGACATAGTAAGTCAATAACAGTACACAGTGAATAAAAGCCATTGTCTAATATACCGAAGCCATCAAGAAAAATAATTACATCTATATCAATTATTGGCCTATTAGAAATAAAGACCCAGTAGAGGAACATTGTCAAAAGGTGACTATTGAGTGTCCGGAAAATAAATGTCTTATCTGTGCCTTGGCATTTTCTGTACCATCAAAAGGCCATTATCCAGTGACAGTTCTATTCCACTGACATTAACATTAGGTATCAATTCCTTCTAAAGGACTTTTTCAAAGCTTTGTCTCATTTGGTGGGTTTGCCAAATGCTATTTGCATTTAATGAATAAATTGGCCCATGCAAATCCTCCAGGACTCTAGGTGAAATTAAATTACCTTCTTGTTCCCCCTCTATCCCAATGAATACTACCAAAAGTTAAAATGTGTCATCAATGGGTCAATCAAATCAAGGAAAATAGGCAGCATTGTTTAATGGGGGGAGGGAGGAAGCTCTAGATGGGAATTTGGAGGCCTGGAGTGTAGAACAGGCCCAACTATGGACTTTTGGCAAACTGCTCAATCACTCCTAGGTCTCTTGCCCTGCCATTGGTGGGATAAGGATCACTGAGTTTGCTGCCACCACCTCCACCAGACTGCTGGGGAGATGAACAAAATATTAAAGAGGAAGCAGCTTGAGTTCTTGAAAAGAAAGATGACACCAAAGGACAATATTTTATATTTAAACCACCATCAATAACAACATTATTAGCCCCACTGACAATAGTGTTCTATTTTATTATGATTCAATTTTTATATCACTCTGGAGCAGGAATCAATTGTTTGAGTATTTCACAGAAGAACAACACTTCAGAGCTAGAGGTGATCTCAGTGGCCATCTGGTGTGACCTATACTTGAAAAAGAAACTCCTTCAGGACATACCTAACAAGGGGTCACCCAGCCTTTACTTCAAGGCTTCTCATGAAAAGGAACTTGCGGCCTCCCAAAACACCCCCTTCCTCTTTTGAATAGCTCTAACAATTGGAGACCTCTAACTTGTTTTTTTTTTTAATTTTTCCATAGATAGAGACAAAACCTAGGGCAGGTAGGTGGTACAATGGATAGAGCACCGGCACTGGAGCCAGGAAGGCCTGAGTCCAAATCCAGCCTCAGATATTTACTAGCTGTATGACCTTGGGCAAATCATTTCTCCCTGTTTGCCTCAGTTACCCCATGTGTAAAATGAGCTGGAAAAGGAAACGGCAAACCACTCCAGTATCTTTGCCAAGAAAACCCCAGATGGGGTCATGAAGAGTCAGACAGGACCAAACAATAACAAAGACAAAACCTAATTCTCACAATTCTTCCCTCTGTGGTCAAGAAGAACAAATCTTACTCCATTTCCATATGACAGGTTTTTAAATACTTGAAGATACTAGCTGCCATAACCCTCCTAAGTCTTCTCTTTTCCAAGCTCAACATACAATCAGTACCCAAATAGCATGAACTCATGGCCCTTCGCCATTCTTGTTTCCCTCTTCTTGACAACCCACAATTTATCCATGCTGTCACTAAAATGTGCCCCTAGAACTGAATCAATGCTCCAAATATGGCCTGACCAGGATGAAGTTTGGAAGAGAGGGTCTACTCCAATGTGCAGCGGCTCTGATTTAGCCTTAGATTGCATTACCTCTCTTGGCTGTTTATCTCACCATTGACTCCTACTGAAATTAGAGAGCACTCTTCCTCAGACAAACTGCTGTGTAGTCATGACTCTCTCCATCTTATACTTCTGACATTGACTTTTTGAACCCAAGCATAAGATTTTACTTTATCCTCATTCCAAGGATTTATGATTTTATCTGTATGCTATTTCTCTACTGATGCAAACTCTTCCACACCTTCAGATGTGGCTTAATGAAATATGGTGGTGAAAAATCTTTCAGTTCAAGGCTACCTTTGTGGTGATAAGCCTTTCCAACCCTATCCAGGCTGATATCTGGATGACAGACATACAGTTCAGGCCTGATGACAAAGATCATTAGTAACCTTTCCCTAATGTAAGGTACTAACTTAACAGTGTGGGACAGTGGAAAGAGCACCAGCTCTGTAGTCAAATCAGTCAACAATTAAAAAAGCATTTATTAAGCACCTACTATGTGCCCTGCACTATGCTAGGTGTTGGGAATATAGAGAAAGACAATACAACACTCACTGCCCTCAAGGAGCATACATTCTAGTGAGGGAAAGAACGTGTAAATAATTAGGTATAGAAAAAAAATAGAGAGAAACTGAAAGAGAGAGAATAAATGAAAGTAATCTGGAAGGGGAAGGCTTTAGCATCTGAGGAGTCTGGAAAAGTTTTCCTTTGAAAGGTAGGATTTGATCTGAACCTTGACAGAAGCTAGGAAAGCTGAGAGCTAGAGGTGAGGGAGTACATACTCCAGTTATGAGGGACAGTCAGTGAAAAGCTGTGGAGATGGGAAATGAAGTGTTGTGTTTCAGGAACCACAAGTAAGCCAGTATAGCTTGATCATAGAATACACAGGGTCCCAAGAGAACAAGGTATAAGAAGACTGGATAGATAGGATGAGGGATGGGAATCTAATGCATTAACAAGCCAAGCAAGAGAGGACTATTGCCTAAAACTTATCAAATCATGCTTCTACCAGTTCCCATCCTTTCTGTGGAGAAGTAATAGTTGTCATAGGCACACACAGCCTATTCTTTATGGAGATGCAATACTGATAGCCAGCCCCTAAAGTCGGTGGTGAGGCAAGTCTTTTGTAAGAACAAACAATGAACCACAGAATTGGACATCTAGTACAATCCTGGACAGCTAGGTGGCACAGTGAATACAACGTGAGGCCTAGAGTCAGGAAGACTCGTCTTCCTGAGTTCAAATCCAACTTTAGACTCTTCCTAGCTGTGTGACCCTGAACAAGTCACTTAATCTTGTTTGCCTCAATTTCCTCATCTACAAAATGAGTGAGAGAAGGAAATGGCAAACCCTTCCAGCATCTTTGCCAAAAGAACCCAAAATTGAGTCAGAAAGTATCAGACATGACTGAAATGACTGAAAAATAGCAACTCTTTCATGGAGTGATAGGTTGAGAAAAGGTGACCCAGTGATTAGTGCAATACAAAGCAGGAGTTTAATAATTGTTTTTTTTTTAATGAATGAATGAGAAAATAAGTAAATGAAGAAAAGGAGGGAAGGAGAAGGGAGGGGAGAAAGGGAGAAGGAATTATCAGTAAGTTATAAGTGCACTTAAACATATTCATGACTTTTTTTAAAAGGCCTTATAAACCAATAAGTTTATGAATAGGAAAGACACAGAGAAAAGAAAATTAAGAATGACAGATTCATAGAGCTGGAAGGGATTTTGAGATCTTCTAATTCAATCCCCTACCTTCAGGTAAATCAATATCTTAAACTACCTATGGTAGGTATATATAGTCATATTCTCTGTCTCTGACTCTGGGTCTCTTGGTCTCCTTTCCCTAGTTCTCTGCCTCTGTGTCTCTGTCTCTGTCTCTGTCTCTCTCTCCCTGCCTCTGTCTTCACCTGTCTCTCTCTATCTCCATGTCTCTGACTCTGTCTCTTTGTCTCTCTGCCTCTATCTTCACCTGTCTCTTTCTATTTCCCTATGACTCTGTCTCTCTTTTTTTGTCTATCTCTCTCTGTCTCTCTTTCTGTCTCTCTGTCTCTCTCTCCATCTCTCTCTCGCCGTCTCTCTCTCTCCCTCTCTCCCTCCATCCCTCCCTTTCATCCTCTTTTTTTACAAGGCTTTAACAGTGGCAGGGAAAGGGGGGAAAAACTTTATCAAGTGGCTCAAAGATAGACAAAGCCTCCCTCCTCTCAACTTTGCTTCTCTGCGGGAAGTGGTGTCTGGAACAGCAAGATAATGTTTCCCAGGGTGACAGAGATGAGACTATTGCCCACCCCTTTCTATCCAATAACTCACTACATCACCATGATCATCACTACAGTCTTGGACATTTTCAGCCAGAGTATTCTTATTTTGAGTATTATTGTGTCCAAAAGTTTCCTTTTTTTCTTCCACTTTATTGTGATATCCAAAGTATTCTTTTTTTTTTTCAAGTGAAGCTATTACATTTTAGGTCCAAAGTCTTTTTTCAAAGGAACATGATGGAAATCCATTGGAGAAAAAGTTTTGATATCTAGAAATTCATTTGCTGGCAACATTGAGAATATAGTTTGCTCTGTACCAACAGTACTTTATGTAGGATTGAAGATTTGGAACTTGAAGGGACCTGAGTGGTCCCCAATCATTCAAAGGAGACCCCTGAGGCTTGGGGAAATGACATGGCCTGGCCACTGTCACCAGGGTGCATCATGGCAGATTCAGGGATCTAGTACCTCTGACTTCTGACTCAGTGCTCCTTCCATCGTACCTGCCTTGCATACAGTTTAATTAATAGGGACGCGTACCTAAGCAAAATAAACAAAGGAAGAAGGTTTTATTTTTTAAATAGTAAGAGTACATACCGAGTAAATAAACCTGACAGGAATCAAAAAACCATGGTTAAATGTGCAACCTTGTAAAAGGGTAAGTGGGAGAAGAGAGAGACAAAGTGAAGAGGTAGAAAAAAAAAGAGAGAAACCTAGAAAGAAAACAGACAGAAAAGAAGAGAAGGAGGGAAGAAGACCCAGTGAAGAGAGAAACAGAGATAGAGACGCAGATGGGGAGAGAGAGGGGAAAAAGGAGGTAGAGAAGGGAAGTGGGAGACAAAGAGAGGGGGAAGGGAGAGAGAGACAGACAGAGAGACAGAGAGACAACATGATCAGCTGATCACACCTAACACTGGCCCCCTGCTCCTAGCAACTTCATCAAGTGAAGCCTAGTACAAATTATTTTTGGAGCCCATGCATAGAAAATGTGAGGAAAAGAGAAAGAAAAGGAAACATTCAGATAGCCTTAAAGTGCTGACTTTAAGACAAAGCTATCTAGAGCAAAGGTTGCTTCTCAATCCTTTAATCATCTGTTGTGTCCTGACATTCTAGGGGTCTCAGAAGAGTGCGTGACAAATAATGCTCCAGATGCGCAGTTAAAGCTGGGTAGGTAACACTCTGACTCGGAATGATTGATATCCACCCACTAGAGCCATCTCTTCAATGACCTGTACAACAGGAAGAAGCACATACACCCACAACCCCGTGACTACAAGCACAGGATGGGAGAGGAGGGGAGCAGGAGTGGGGAGGACCCTGAGGATACTTCCCCCAAATCTTTTCACAGGCAGCTTATCCTTTCAAAGACATCAGACTATTAGAGACGCCAGTGGGAGGCTCTGGGCTTTGCTGTCAGGACCTATATATAATAAATGCTGGTCTGGAGACATTGTAACCCACACTATGGTTTCCCCAAAAGGAATGGGACAAACCTCAACCTCTGTTAATGACTAGACAAGTTATTTACCCTGATTTGAAAGCCTTGAAATGATCTCTCCACATTTGAAAGACTACAGGATTCTTCCTAGGTAAGAACAAGTACACACATTTACTTTTCAAGAATTATTGATGTCTTTTGGGTTTTTTAAATATTTTCATTTCCCAAGTTACCCCTCCTGTCTCCCATGCCCAGAAAGCAGTCCCATGTAACAAATAATAAAAAAGGGAGGAAGGAAAGAAGGGGGAGAGAGAGAGAGAGAGAGAGAGAGAGAGAGAGAGAGAGAGAGAGAGAGAGAGAGAGAGAGAGAGAGAGAGAGAAGCAGTTCAGCACATCAACTAAATCTCAGCATAGTATATAGCCATATATTCCACATCCATGGTCCACCACCTGTACAAAAAGGGAGGGAGCTTCATTCTTGTATCTCTTCTTTGGGGCCAAGCTCAGTCATGAAAATCAGATAGCAGATGATTATTTTTCCTTTCATCTACATGGTTAATAGCCATTGTACACATATTGTTTTCCAGATTCTTCTTAGTTCACATAGGTTTTTCCATGGTTCAGAATTCTTCAAGCTCATAATTTCTTTCAAAATAGTAATGTGTTACCGCCTTCATCGACCACAATCAGTTTAGCCTTTTTCCCAGCTAAGGGGTATACGTTCATTTTAAAAAGAGATGACCCTTAAAATAGCAGATTTTTCTCCACTTCATTTTCATAGTGATTAGAGCATTGGGGAGGAAGTTGGGGAGGAAGCACAGTATAGCAAAAAGAGCATTGAACTTGGGATCAGAGGACTTGGATTTGAGGCTAGGCATGAGTCCTTACTAGCTAGGTGACTTTTTGCAAATCACTTTATACTTGGATGCTCAGTTTCTTCAAATCTAGAAGTAGAGGCAGAATATTAGATGATCTCTAAAGTACCTTTCCAGATCTTAATCTATGATCTGTCAGCTTGAACTTGAAAAAATTCCCAGGAGTAGATCAAACTCTCAGAATTGTTCATCTCCCATCCCAAGTGCTGGTCCTCAGTTCTTGCCAAACTACCCACCCTGACACCAGGGGTATGACATCAGCAATGAATCTGGAGCCTGAGAATTTTGGTTCTCATTATACTACTGATGCTTATGACCTAGATGGTCTCAAGTTTCAGTGCCCTCATCTGTAAAATAAGGAAGTAGAGGTCTCTTTCAGCTCTATATAGTCTATACCATCTGTCTTCCTCAAATGATAGCCTCACTGGTCTGCTGGACTGTCCTGAGCTCTATGACAACCAACTGCTTAAGAAACTATAGCACTGGGTCTCTGGGTCTATTATCTCCCTTTAGGAGCAAGCTTGTTTAAGTAGTTAGCCAACTACTGGTTGCTACTACAGTTCCCCCACCCCTTAGCACATATATAGCACTTTAACGTTACCTCTTAACGTATATTATCTTATTATGTGTATGTATATATATGCACATGTATTATAATCTCACATGATCCTCATAACAACCGTATGAGGTTGTTGGTTGGTCAATAAGTATTTCTTAAGCACCTACTATGTGCCAAGCACTGTGCTAAATTAGATGCTCTTATCTCCATTTTACAAATGAAGAAATTAAGGCTCAGATAGGTTAATAATAATAATAGCTAACATTTATAATTATCCAGGAACTGTGCTAAGTGCTTTACAATTACTACCTCATTTGAGACTCATGTCAATCTGGAAAGTAGGTGATATTATTATTACCATTTTATAAATAAAGAAACTGAGGCTCAGAGAGGTTAATAATAATAATAATAGCTGCTGACATTTCTACAGTACTTACTATGTGCCAGACAGTGTGCTAAGTACAATGATTATCTCATTTGACACTCACATCCACCCTGGGAGGTAAGTGCTATTATTATCCCATTTTACAGATGAGGAAACTGAGGCAAACAGAGATTAAATGTCTTACCCAGAATCACACAGCTAAGAAGTGCCTGAGATAGGATTCAAACTTAGATCTTCTGACTCTTAGTCCAGTCTCTTCCCCTAACAGCTCTTAGCTGCTTCTATTTTTTTTTCCTTTCACTTCATATAAATGGTGAAGAGCCACCTTCCAAACTGATCCAGCAGCACACAGTCAGTTCTCACTTATCTATATGTGTGTTATCCATCAATAGCCATTAACCTTTGTTATTCACTTGCCCATCATCTTCCCAGGCAATTCTTCCTACCTCCTAACTGTGGCTTCTGGAAATTCAAATGAATTTCAGAAGTATTAGCCTATGGGAAATATAATTTATTAGAGACATAAATCTATGTCTTGCTTCAAAAATGTAATGGCATCCAAAGCCACAATATGCATGACATTATTATTATTATTAATTATTTGGTCTTCTATGTTCCTAAACCATCTATGAGCACATAAGACCTCAGCTCCAGGAGCTTGAGGGGGACACCAGAAGGAGATAGGGTTGAAACATAGGCTTTCAATGGATAGACATAAGGTCAGGGAATGAAGATGCACATATTCCCAGTGCCTGCAAAATGAAGCATTTAATAAGTGCTTTTCTCATGTATTCATACCCACAACTCAAGTACAACAGAGTGATTTATTTTACAAATACTTCAATACTTTGAAAGAGCTAGGATTTCAACAATGTCCTTATTCCCTTCATTTCTCTATCACTCAATAAGCATTTATTAAGTGTCTATTATTGAAACTGTTAAGTGGTACAGTAGATAGAGCTCTGGGTCTGAAACTGGAAAGAGCCGAGTTCAAATCTAGCCTCAGATGCTTATCAGCTGTATTACCCTGGACAAGTCATTTAACTTCTATCTGTGTCAGTTTCCTCAACTGTAAATTGGGGGTAATAATAATACCTGCTTTCCAGGGTTGTTGTGGGAATCAAATGAGATTTTACTTGTAAAGCACTTGACACAGTGTCTGGCACATGGTAGGGACTTAATAAATGCTTATTCCTTCCTTCCAATATGTGAGGGGCACTGTTCTAGGCACTTGGGATACAAAGGCAAAAATGAAAGTCCTTGCCTCAAAGAGCTTATGTTCTTATGGTAGACAGAGCTCACCATCCTTTTGTGTCTGATGAATAGCCATCCTCAAAGACTAGCAGCCAGCCTTGGCAATGGATCTCTTCATCCTTAGCTAGGCCAGTCCTTGGGAGAACAGATGGACAAGCATGGAGCTCATATACAAATTCATGGCTACCGGGATGGAAGTGTTAAGCTAGATGGGCTCCAAAGTTCCTTCTATCCTTTAATTTGTGATCCTAAAGTAAGATATTTGTTCTTGTTTTTGTTTTTTTAATGGGGCAATGGGGTTAAGTGACTTGCCCAGGGTCACACAGCTTATGTGTCTGAAGTTGGATTTGAACTCAGGTCCTCCTGACTCCAAGTCCGGAGCTCTATCCACTGCGCCACCTAGCTGCCCCTAGAGTAAGATATTTGAAGTAGGACTTTATTGGAGGGATGATAAGAAAAGCTCATTTTTGTCTAGTCCTTTCTAGTTTTGTAAGCAGTTACACTATTTCAATTGATCCTTGTGTCAACCTTGGGAGGTAGGTCATGCTTGTGTTATTATTCCCATTTTCCAGGGAAAGAAGCAGAGGTTGCTTGAAAGTGGCCAAAATCACAAAGCCAGTGAGTGATGGAGCCAAAACTGAATTTAGGTGTTCTGATTATAAATCTAATGTTTTTATTTTCACACCATTACATATCCTTCCTCGTGGGCTTTGGTGGGGAGATCAGGGGAGTCTGCTCATAGGAGACTTCAGTCTGTCTTTTCTGTACACACTATGCGGGTAGCATGCTCCCTTTCGTTGGCACAGTCTTAGAGATGTATCCATTATGGCAGAGTTATTAACCTTTTGCTATGTCATGGACCCCTTTGGAAGTCTGGAGAAGCCTACAAACTCCTCAAAATAATGTTTTTAAGTTAGTAAAATAAAACATATCAGATTACAAAGGAAACCACTTAACCCACAGTTATCAAAATACTAAAAAACAAAAACCAAAACCAAAGCAGTTCCTAGACTAAGCATCCCTACCCTACAGGGAGAATTCCGACCTCTGCTCTTGGACAATTCATAGAATCTCAAGGTTGCGTATATCCTAAAATAACATGTTTTCATTACTTAAATGCATTATCAATCAGAATAAGAAATGAGTCCAAGCCATTTACAATATATCCAAGTCCTTAACAGGGAAGATGTTTTATTTAATGAGAACAGTGTTTTCCCACAAAGGGAGTCTTCTTTGGGTTCCCAGAGCCAAATATTTTGTGCTTTCTGTATATATTGCATATACATACAATTTGGGGCATTTATTTCAAAGTAAACCTCAGACAAATGCTCTGGTATTGTTCTTTCTCCCATCATGCCGCACCCATCCTTAATCATACTGTATGGAGTTGTTCATATAAATTCAGTAACAAGAGGGGAGGGAGGGAGACGGAGAAGGAGGCGAGCTAACAGAAAATATCTTGCCAGATGGAGAAAATTGAAACATTACCCTTGTTTTTTTGCCAGCACAGATCCATTTTGACAAGCTGGAAATGATTTATGGGGAAAAAAACGTATTTACACTGGCAGCGATGTTATTAATTGCCATCCAATGCTCACATTTTTGCATTGTTTTGTATATGATTACTTACATGGCTTCCGTATACAGTCCAAATACGCTGCAGCCTCCACGTGCTGAGGATTATATGAGACAGATAAACTTACAGTACCTGACGCCTGCTATAAATTTCATTTAAACCTCCATAGACAACATCACAGCAAAGAGATGACACAATAGCAAACTCATAAGTAGCATTCAGAGGAAACAGGTCAATATGTGTCTGTGTGTATAGACACACAGATGTATATGTTTATGGAAGATTATGGACAGTACATAGAGGTGGATGAATAATGCAGCATGCCCAATGTGGTTTTTTTTTTTAATGTTTTTTATTACTTTTAAGAGTCAATGTCACTTCTTGAAACAGATAGCAAAAGGAAATCCAGAATCTTTGGAAATTAAAATGGAATATGGAAACTGTACCTCCTTTCTGCAGCTAGCCCTCAGAATGGGGTGCCTCAAAACACAACTGGTCCTGCCGACTTCTATGATAGGCAAAAGGAAGTGTTTTTTTTAAAAAAATGATGACAATAATATCCTCTGAAAGGAAGATTCTAGTCCTATACCAGCATACTTATGCATCAAGGAAAAATTAGGGGCCCATTAGTGTGAGAGCAATTGACTTTGCCACAACACAATTTCCTCAGCCTTCAGTTATCACTTAACATGTTAAGTGACCGTTAGCCATCCACCTGTTTACTCTCCTAACGCCATTACCATCTCTTTTATGCTAATATAAATGGATACGCTTATTACTGCTTACAATCCTGGGCTCCAATCTCATATTAACAAGACGTTCTCAGGTAGCAGCAACTTTGTCCGGGAAGTACATGTAATGTATCTGCATCCATCCAGGACTCTTAAAAACGCCCTAATTTCTAGTTATGAAAATTAATTTTGAAGGTCTCAATTTTCAGCAGTCGTCCTAGACTTTGTAAAAGCATTTGTACGTAGACATCCCTCAGGTTTAGCGTTTTCGTAGCAAGATCTCTCTGCAATTAGTTTTATGTCCCTTAAATACAAATCGGATGTAAGACTATCTAAACAGCCTCTCTATAGAGTGTGATAGAGCATGTTCCCATTGTACTGAGTTGCTCTGGGAGGAGGTAAATAACACTCAATATTGAAACCAAACAGTGCAGGGGAACCAGAACCAGAATTTAATTGTTTATTATCTACCCTGCTCTCTCCTCCCCACCCCTGGAACACACACACACACACATACACACACACACACACACACACACACACACACACACACACACACACACACACATGAATGAATCCATCATGGCTCCATGGATCTAGGATCCTATTAGATTGGATTCCTCCCCCCCAAAAAAAACAATGATAAAGATCACAATGCAGGTGTGCACAGTGTGCATAATGCACCCTTATTACTTTCTTGCACTCTCATCCATGTCCTCCTATAAATCCCCTAATACATGGTGACCTTTGAAGGGTACAAGCATTTATTAAGAACCTACTATGTGCCAGGCACTGTGCTAATGCTTCAAAAATATTATCTCATTTGATTCTCACAACAACCCTAGGAGGTATCTTCATTTTATAGCTGAGAAAACTGAGGCAGACAGAGGTTAAGTGACTTACCCAGGGTCACACAGCCAGTAAGTATCTGAGGCAGGATTTGAACTCAGATCTTCCTGACTTTAGGCCTGGTGCTCTATCCATGATGCCATCTAACAAAGGCTCAGGATAGGTCAGTGACATACAGCCCATACGATTCAAACCATAATAGATTCAGAGCTAGAAGGAGCTTTAGGGGCCACATACATATCCAAGAAGCCATGGAAAGTTTTTAAGGGACAGTTTCCAAGAAGCCATGGATTATATTTTTTTCTTAGGTCTGGCTCCTTAAATCATCACAGCCATGACTGTGATATGTGTATATGTATCTAAAATAAGATAATGCCAGTGAAAAAGAGATCTTTTATAGGTGGGAGACATCACGAGGGGCCTCAGAGAGGGGACATCACCTTGGTTGAATTATACCTAAGCAGCTAATTAGTAAAATGGATAGAGGCCTGGTCCAGGAGTCAGTTTTAGTTTTCAGTTTGAATTCTGACTTAGACACCCCCTAGCCAAGAGATCCTGACTAAATCTCTAATGGCCTCAGTTTTCTCATCTGTAAAAGGGAGGTGATGATAAAATCTATTTCACAAGATTACATGAGGATCAAATGAGATTTTATATACATAAATGTGTGTGTATGTATATAGGTTCAGATCTGCCTAGAAAGGACTGTGTCAGATGGCAAAGTGATAAGAATGCCACAAAGGGACATTTTTATTTTAATCTTGAAGCAATAGGAAGCCACTCATGTATTTCCTGAGCTTGACCAAACCTGGATTTTAGGAATAGAAAGTTCTTATCTCACTAAATCTGAAGGTTGAATTAAACCTGGAATCAAAATTCTGGGTTGCCAAGGGCTCTCATGACTAAGGCCCACACGAAAATCTTCTGTCGAGGTTTCAGTCCGTGGCTTCTCCTGACCCATGCCTACCGTGTCAGGGAAGCTCAGAGGCTGTTTACTGAGCCCCTCAAGAGATGCCAGAATGATGAGCTTTTGTATCATTTTCCCCCTTCGGGAGGATTCCGTGGCTAATTCCACTCAGCATGCACTCCATTTTCGTCCAAGTTCCCAGAGGCCCTTGAGATTGTGCGATTAAAGGAATTCCCTACTGTCATATATACAATAAATCTAACTGGCTTTATTAACCAGCATTTTTTTTTCTACCTAAGACTATCTGAGCTAGAACTGAGGCCACTCACCCAATACTCCTAGCTCTATCCTCTTTCGTTTAACAATTTGATCGAGGGTATTCAGGTCAAACGTAATGGGTTACTGCTAACAGCACACTGAGCATTCCCCTGATCTGATTTTCATGGAAGTGCCATGTAATGCTTTGACTATTTCTAGCTCCAAATATGTGAAATGAAATTAGAATTATTATTGGTCCTCCAATAAAGATCAAATATTGGCTTCCAATTCCTATTCTGACATTGTTCACTCATTGTCCCACTTCTTCGGCAAGGATAAAGAATACCCAGGACATTCCTCTTCTTAGCTCTGACCATAGGACCTTGTATCTACATCTGGAAGGGTCCTCAGAGATCATCCAGTCCAAATCCCTCATCTTACAGATGAGGAAACTGAGGCTCAGGGAAAGTTCATAGAAAGTTCACTTCAGAGGCATGATTTCAACCCAGGTTCTTTAGACTCCAGGGTCAATGCTCTTCTCTACTCATCTCCTTTTTCCCTTTTTAGGCAGATCTATGATTTCATTAGTAGAGGGAATTCTTGGTGAGGAAATACCTTTTGTTAGTTCATGGTAGGGGTAAGCAAGATGATATATCGCCTTGTGAAACTTCTCTGGACAAATCCCAACAGAGGAATGGGACACAGTATTATTGTGCCATAGGAAATATGGAAACATGATTTCAAAGAGACATGCAAGACTTACATGAACTGATGCAGAGCAGGAGAAGAATTTAAAGCATCCTAACAAGATGAAAACAAGTCATTTTGAAGAATTCTATAAACTTATGGACGATAAAGTCAGTAGAACCAGGAGAATAAGCAATGTAATAATAACACTGTAAAAAACAAATAACTTGGAAAACCTATAACTCTGATCAACATAATGACCATTGAGGATTTCAGAGGACCAATGATGAAGCACGTTATCCACCCAGAGAAGTAATGGGCTCTGGGCAGAATGAGACATGCATTTTTTAAAAGAGGTTCAGTGAGCAGATTTGTTTTGCTTGACTATCAATATTTGCTATAAGTATTTTGTTTTTCTTTTTTTCCCAATGGGGTATATTGGCAGTGGAGGGGGTACCTCCTGAACCTGTTGTTTTTTTATTTTATTTCTTTATTTTTTTTTTTGTTTTTGGTTGGGCAATAGGGGTTAAGTGACTTGCCAGGGTCACACAGCTAGTAAGTGTTATGTGTCTGAGGCCAGATTTGAACTCAGGTCCTCCTGAATCCAGGGCCAGTGCTCTATCCACTGCACCACTTAATGGCCTCCTTAATATGTTTTTTGTTGTCTTTTTTTTTTTTTTCACTTTTTGGACTTTAAAATTATCCCTCCACTGCTACATTCTGGAACTTCCCTTAGCCCCTGGGGATTGACCTAGCAGCATCCTCCCATCCCTGAATCCTGCTTACCCTGTCATCCCTCCACCAGGTTTTTTCCCCTTTTCCCACTGAAGAGCATCTCCTGCTGCCTCCATTTTCTGGAGTGACCCAGGCCATCCTTCTCTCATTCTCTTCCTATTCCTTTCCTATTTCTTTCCTAGAGAGAAATCTCCCTGACTTTCTGGACTTCAAAATCATGCTCCCACACTGGGTACCCTCACTCTCTTTCCTCCCTTACCCCTCTACTTTTCAGCTCCTTTTGTCTTGTCCTCTCTCATTAAAATGTAAGATCCTTGAGGGCAGGGACTATATTTATTTTGGCTTGATTTTTGTATCCCTAGTATTTAGAACAATGTCCTTCACATAGAAAGCACTAAATAAATGCCTGTTTCCTTCCTTTCTGAAGGAATGGAAAGATTTCTGTTATTTTTTAAAAATTCAAGTTAATTGTGAAGAAAACTTTCTCTGACCCAAATATAATTTTATAATGGTACCATCCACTTCCCTTCCTTGTTCCCTGCAAGACATCAAGGACTCACTTTAAGGACTTCAAGATCTGGCTAACCCGTTCTTTTCTAATTGTAATTTGAAAACAGATCCAGTCCACAATTAAAATGCTACTGCCCCCCACACTCTTTAGTTGTTATTTAATAAATAAATTAGTACCCAGACCAACTGGTTAAACCACCAGGCATGAATGTACTCAGTTCTCCAGATCAGAAAACTAAAGGCAAATTGACCTCTTTCCATCTAATGAATGAAAATGAGTCACAGGAGAGCTGTCCAGCCCAGAAATGACCCAGGCCCCAGGCAGCTCTGCCATCTGACTCCTTTATGCTTTGTAAAATACTTTTCCTCTCCCTGGTCAGCAAGAAGCATAAAACATGCTGATAAGCTATGTCTTGGTTGATAGCTTCCCAGGCTCAAAAAGACTGAAACTAGAGACAGCTACAGTCTCCTGGTCAGCATTCAATTGGATCATAAGTTTGCCGGTAACTTTATCGTTGTGTGTGGCCATTAAGTGAACTGGTCTAAAAGTTCTTAATGAAGAGGTGCCCCCCTGCCCCTAGGGAAGTGGGGATTGATGTTGCCTGAAGCCAGAGCAAAAGTGTTCTGGAGCCTCAACCAGCTAAATGGGTCTGCTTGTTATTCGTCAGACTCGGCACATCTCCCACCTGCCTGCCTTTGCATCAGCTACACGCCCTCCCTCTTATGCCTGAAATAAGCCTCTTCTCACATAGTTCTCCTAGAATAATTGGTACTTTTCAAGGCTCATCTCATGTGCCATCTACTGCAGGATGTCTTTCCTGACCCCCTTAGTTATTAATACCAATTTCTTCCTCCTCTAATTTTGCCAAATACATTCATTTGTTTATATGTTGTGTCCCCCCAATAAAGGGGAGGAGGTATTTTAGGGGGCAGGGAGTTGTCTTTATATCCCCTGAAACTTTGTAGACACTTTATAAATATTTGTTGGATTGTACTATGTTGGGTTGGATTGGATTGGATTGAATCTGCAGTGACTAGATCATAGAAATGGTATTCTATAGGAAATGGAGGAATGTTTCTCCAATCTTCCCTCATCTCTCATCTCAAAAGAGAGAATATTAAAACCTAAGGAAAATATAGGCCTGGATAAAGGAGGCAGGGAAGTATGGAGAAATGAGAATTCATGCCCAACCCAAAAGAGAAGCTACAAAACAAAAGAATGAACCATACAGAATAGGAGAGAAATGAGAGAGGCAGAAATACCCGTGTCATTATGGGTACAGCATTAGACTTGGAGTCAGGAAGAGCATTAGACTTGGAGTCAGAAAGACCTGGGTTTAAATCTTGCCTCAAACTTTTCCTCCTAGTTATATGGCCATACACAAGTCACTCAACCTTGTCAGGTCTCAGTTTCCTCATCTATAAAATGTGGGAAGGTTGGACTTGATCATCTCAGAGGTCCCTTCCAAGGCACTTAAGTGGTGAAGTGGCTACAACTCTGGGCCTGGAATCAGACCTGAGTTCAAATATGGTCTCAAGACACTTACTAGCTGTGTGAACCTGGGCAAGTCACTTAGCCCTGTTTGCCTCAGTTTCCTAATCTGTAAAATGAGATAAAAATGAAAATGATAAATCACTCTAGTACCTCTATCAAGAAAATCACTAATGGGGTCATGAAAAGTCAGACATTACACAACAAGAGCAAATTTTGTGATCCAACCAAATAAGCCTTCTCTCTATTACTCATATGCTACACTTATCTCCCATCTCCAAGCCTTTGCACAGGCCATCCTCCACTCCTGGAATGAACCTCCTCCTCATCTCCATCTCGTAGAATCCTTCCTTTCTTTCAAGCCTCAGCTCAATCACCACGTTCTGCACAAAATCTTTATCCCTAGCCCTCCATCTACAAATGCCTTGGATTTATTGGTATTTATTCTTATTATATGAATTCTGTACGTATTTATAGAGACCATGTGGAGTAGTAGATAAAGAATTCAAATCAGAGCCAGAAAGACTTGGGTTCAGATCTTGTCTCTGACACATACTGGCCCTGGGAAAGTCACTTAACTTCTCTGTACTTCAGTTTTCTCATCTGAGAAATGGGGATAATAATAGCACCTACCTCCCAGGGTTTTTGTGAGGCTCAAATGAGATAATATTTGTAAAGTGCTTAGCAAAGTAGCTGGCTAATGGTAGATATTATTGTTATTGTTGTTGCTTACCTACACTTATAAAAGTGTTGATAATACAGATTAAACTAAAAACTATGTGGGCATACATATTCTTTTTTCCAGAGAGCCTGATCATTAAACATTTGCTAGCAAACCCCTACTTATCTCCACACTTGTCTCCCCATTGGAAGGCAGACTCCTCGAGAACACTGAGCACAGTGCTCAGTTCTGGGAGGAGCTTAAAGATTACCTGTTGGTTGGCTGATGGAACTTAAGAACATTTCAGCAGGACAGTAGATGGGCCTAATTCCCATCATCTCTTTATTCCTTCTCCACTCAGAGCATGAATTTGTATGCTTTGTTTCGCATCAAAACCAAATTCCTTCTGCAAAAAAAGGCTGGGCTGTGACAATAATGTGTCTATCTTGGATCTGAGAGAGCAGTATTAGCTTAAACTAAAATGTCACCCAAGTAATCAATGTAGAGTTTAACTCAGTTTGCTCAATAACAAACTTCTCATGAAGAAATCTCTTTATTAGATGCCTTAATGACAACAACAACAATGATAAAAATAGGTGAATGTTATATTATTTTAAAGTTTACAAAGTATTTTTTTGTCCCCAGAACCCTATGAGTTGCCAAGACAAATCATTACAGAGTTTACATCTATCCCTTTTACATTGACTTTCCCCGTTGTGGTTTTGATATATCAAGGGTCAGTATAAAAATTAAATTGGAATTTGGGGGGAGTTCTGTGGAAGCCACAGACAACACATGCAGGCCAGCAGATGACACAGAGCCCGTGACCAAACACTTAACCCAACTTTTACAATAAGGTAATGTAAACACCCCATAAAAGAAAAAAGAAAAAAATTCAGACTTCTTCTCTGGTATGAAAAATCTTACATGGATTTCCCAGAACACGGGGGCACTGTGCTTCTAACCCCAGTGATATGGAAGAGATAACTCTACAAACCTAGTTCCACTGGACATTTCTCAGCAATTGGCATGGTAACTGGTTTCTTACTGCCCTTATAACCTTATAACACTGTCCCTGGGATATATGCTGGGTGGAATCCTTATATATGAAAGGACCCCTATAGTACGGTGCTTCTGGTACTTCATAACTAATCTCTCTTTAATGTTACCCAAGACAGACACATCACTGTCACAGCCCACTTGCCAGACCCACTGGTGTTGATTTAGGTAGGGAGTAGGGGTGGAAGATGGCAGTGGTGCTGAGCAGAGTGTTTAGATACCGAGTATATATCTAGGCATGTAGTCTGTAGGAAATGGTAGGTCTAGGGAATGTGGAAGAGAAATATCAAGAACATAGCATGAGCATTTACCAAGTCTGACCCATAGTCTTTCATAAGGTGGAATAGAGCCACAAAGTGTCAAAAAGAAAAAGAATCTCTCCAAAAAGATCTAACAAATCAGCCTTTATTCACTGCCTAGGAGGGTGGGAGTCCACATTCAATGCTCTTATCAGCAACTTTTTCAGAAAATCACAAAACCTCAAGGTTGGAAAGGATTTCGGAAGTCATGCTTTTGACCAAGCTGAAATTGACAATATCCCCAACAAATAGCCCTTCAGCCTCTATTCAAAGACCAACCACCATTGAGGTGGAAAACTACTACCTCCTGTAGCAATCTACTCTGCTTTGAGAGAATTTTCATTGTTGAGAAGTTTCCTTAAATCAAGACTGGAACTGCCTAGGCAACTTTCTACTCCTTGTTTTGAGTGTTAAGCCAAGCAGAACAAGATTAATCTCACTTCCATAGAATAGACCTTCAAATACTTGAAGACACCTACTGTGTACTGTCCCTTTAGTCTTTTCTTCTCTAGGTTAAACATCCCCAGTTCCTTTAACCAAACCTTATATGGCATATTCTCCAGTCCATCTTTTTCCAGACGTCTTCCAGGATGTGTTTCTGGAAAGATGGCACCCAGAACTGAATACAGTGTTCCAAGCACCATCTGACCCCAGGTTAGAGTAAAATGGAACTGCCATTTCTCTGGTCCTATACACGAGGGCTTCTTAATCTTTTTCCACTTGTGACCTACTTTTCAGTAGCATTTGTTGGCATTGTGTGGTATGACAGCATGCACAGTGCAAGTGTGCATGCTTTGTGTTCAGAACCAAGGCTGCAGTGAAGTTGCAGAATGCAATATAGGCAAGTGTACCAGAAACACCTCGGATTCATTATGCATTCGATTTTGAATTAATTTTTTGATCGTGGCATGTTCAGAAACCTTTTACTGCTGCCAGATTTTTCATTAACCCATATGTGGTCACAACCCACAGTTTAAGAAGTGCTGCTATACACTGTGGTCCTCTTAATATAGCCAAGGATAGGATCAGCTTTTGTGGTCATTGTGCTAGCTTGTGGTCCTCCAAAATTTCAAGGAATCACAAAATCTCAGAGATGGAAGGAACCCCAACAACTAGCTAGTTCAACCCATATGCCAAAGGAATCCTCAGCATAACACAAGTGACAAGTAGCCATGTAGACCTCCAACGGGATTGGAGGTGGCTGCCACCTCGTGAAGCAGCCCATTCCACTTCTGGACAGCTCTCATCAGTGGCAAGTTTTTCTGACACCAAGCCTAAATTTGTTCTCTTTGCAACTTCCATTCTCGTTCCTGGGGCCAACCAAGGCAAACGTAACACTGTCTGCACCTGATAGCCCTTCAAAGACTTAAACACGATTATCCTGCCTTTCTGAGTCTTCTCTTCTCTAGTCTAAATAACCACAGTTCCTGCAATCGATTTTCAGGTGTCATGAGTTCAAGGCCCTTCACAATTCTGATCTCCTGCACATCTATGCCTTCATTGAAATTATTGATAAAAACCTTGAATTAGTCAAGTGATACCTGGGGAAAAAAGGGGGAATTCAACTGGTCTCTGATTCCACAGAGTACACGCATAGCTGAACAATCCCATTGGCTTGACAGTTCCTAGGAGCTAGCTGTGTTCTTTTCAAGCTCATCCCACCCAGGCATAACTGATGAGGCTCAAGAGGTGCTGATACTTGTATTCAATTCCACTCCACTCTTGAGTGAAGAGTGCTAGGATAAGGTTCCAATGAGACTGACTGCTAAGACATCAGAAATGCTGCAAGAATACCTTGCACTGGTAAAGAAGATTAATATTTATAAAGCCCCTACTATGTGCCAGGCACAAATGCTAAGCACTTTTACAAACAGTATCATATTTGATCCTTACAACAGTCCTGAGAGGTAAGTGTTATTATCATTACCATTTTACAGTTGGGTAATATGGAGCCCACATTCAATGCATAGACAGTTTGGTAAACCCTGCCAGTACATGTGCTTGGCTGGCATAATCTTCCAGAACCCAAAGTCAATTCCACCTACTTAGTGGAAAAGGCATTAATAATTAATAATAACAGCTAACATTTATATAGCACTTTAAAATTTGCAAAGAACTTTACAAATATTACCTCATTTGATCTTTACAACAGCCCTGGGAGGCAGATGGTGCAGTATTATTATCCTCATTTTACAGATGAGGAAACCAGGACAGACAGTATTAAGTGATCTGCCCAGGCTCACACAGCTAGTAAGTGTCCGAGACCAGATTTGAACCCTGCTCTTCCCGATTCCAGATCCAGTGTTCTATCCACTATGCCACTTAGCTACCTCTGATAATCATAGATTAAGAATAACAGCTCACATTCATAGCTCACTATACTCAAGGGGAAGAAGGGTAGAGATTAGACATTCTTTGATACAGGAAACTTCCAGTGAGGTATCTCTCTCTGCCATGATAGGTAGGCACCTTCTCTGCAACTTATAATCTTAGAAAGTTCCCTGAGGCAAAAAGAGTTAAGTGACTTAACCCTGGTCACAAAGACAGTGTCAGACAGGACTTAAGTCCAGTCTTTCCTGATGCTGATGTCAGCTTTCTCTACCCAGCCAACCTGGCTCTTAGTTTCTTTATGGTTCACAAGACATTTTCCTCCCAATAACACTGTGAAGTAAATATTGCAAGCATTAGGATCATTAAAATTCAGATGTTTTTCAGTAAAGTCCAATTCTTCATGACCCAAATTGGGGTTTTCATGGGCATAGACACTAGAGTGGTTTGCCATTTCCTTCTCCAATTAGGATCATAGGAACATAGGTTTTGAGATGGAAGGGATATCCAAGGTCACATGGTCCAATCCCTTCATTTCATAAATTATTTCCCATCATCTGGTGAGGAAACTGAGGCTCAGAGAATTTAAATGACTTGCTGCATAAAATCTCTATGCCCATTCTCTTACTTCTATTGTTATCAAAACTGTTGCCATGGTCTGGGGCTCAATTTAATGCCCTTTCCAAACCAGTCCTCCACATACCTTTTTGAGATTGGCTAATAAGATTGCTGGTGGTAGACAAAATGCACTAGAGAATTTTCTCCAAAGACATAGCTACTAATGTATTGAGAAGAAACAGTGGATTTGGGCATGAGGGGTATTTTCAACTCGAAATTAATATGTAAATATTTTCAAAAATAATTTTATTGGAGGTTAAAGAGTAGTAAATATGGGGTCAAAGGATCCAGGTTCAACTCTTGGTTCTACCACTTACTCTGTATCATTTTGGACAAGTTGTTTAATATCTCTAAGACTTATATCCTTTATCTGTTAAAAAAAAAAGTAGTTTGAATTAGGCAGACTCTAAGGCTACTTTCAGTTGAAAATGTATGGTCTGAGCAATTCTGCCATTAGATAAATGATCAAAGTATATGACCAAAGATATATGATCAGAGTATCAAAGCAGTTTTAAATTATCAACAATCAGCAATTTTAATTATCAATAATCATGAAAAATGTTCTAAATCACTAATAATTAAAGAAATGCCAACTAAAGCACCTCTGACATTCTATGTCAGATCTATCAGACCAGCAAAGAGGACAAAAGCAGAAAATGATAGTTGTTGGAGGGGCTGTGGAAAATCAGGTCCACTACTAGGAGTCTGTTGGTAGAGCTGAAAAATTGGTCCAATCATTCTGAAAACACCTTGACATGATGCCCAGAAAGTTACCAAACTGTACATACCAAACTAGCTATCCTACTAGTAGTCTCATACACCTAAAGGAATCAAAAAAAAAAAAAAGAAAGACAAAGGGAAAGAATCTATCTGTACATAAATATTTAAAATAGTTCTTTTCATAGTGGTAAAAAAAAAATTAGACGCTAAGAAAATTTCCTCCTATGGAAGAATGGCTAAGCAAAGTGCGGTATGAAAATGGGATGGAATATTGTGCCATATGAAATGATGAAATGGACAGTTTCAAAGGAAGCTGGGAAGAACTTTATAAACTAATAGAAAGTAAAGACAGTAAAACTTGGGGAAGACTTCATACAATAACAACTTTAAAGAGAAAACAACTAGGACTTTGGAACACTGATTAGCACAATGAAAAACCACAAATTCAAGGTCAGATGTGCTGTCGCTCCTGCCAAAGAAGTGATGAATGTAGAAAACAGTAAGATCCATACCTTTTGGGATATGGCTAACGGGGGAGGGCTTGTTTTACTGGACTGTGCGGCTTTGTATCAAGGGATTTGTTTTTCAGTTTGTTTTTAATTTGCTCAGTGGGGAGGGGTAGGACAGACTGATTTGAAAAACTACTTGTTACTTGAAAAAAATTATGATCTTATGTTTCTAATTTGGGACTAGGATTGTCGACACTAACCCTCAAGTTTCAGATACACACACTGAAGAGTTATGCTGGAGTACCTCTTAACTGAATCCTAATGCTATATGCCAAATCTTGAAGCTATCAATCATGCGAGCATGATAAGATGCTAAGAAGAGTACTATGGCTTTCAAATAGAAGATGAAATAGTTGAAAGAAAAGTTGTCAGGGAAATGCTCACATCTGGGCAATTTTCCCCAGGAATAAGGGATTGGACCCAGTCATGAAGGACCTGCCCCAAGCTGAGTCTGTAGGGTATGTCATAATTGACTGGACCTGTTCTTAGATATACTTGGTGCCTTGGCTCTAGAGCAGTGCCAGACCCTGCCATGGACCATATGATATACCCAAGGGAACACAAACATGACACATGAACTCCTAGCCTCTTTCTCAGAAGGTAAAAATGCCAGGACCACACACAACATGACAAGATTAGTAGAGGAAAAGGCAGACCATCACATTGGAGTCATTACAAGCTTTTGGAGTTCATTTCTCCACTCTTCCAAATGCGGCTGTGATACTGTCACAAAGATGGGCTGGTCTGACCAGGGTACACCAGCACCAAAGGTACTTTGTAGCTGTACCTTTCCTAAGGTATAGCTCTGTATATGTGGGGATAATGCTTTTCATCTTTCTGGATCAGCCCCAGCTGAGTTCCAGTGGCCCCATACTCTATTAGTGTATATGCAGGGCAATGGAAATACAAAAAATGAAAAATCACATTCTCTATAAACCCAAGCAGTTAATAATCTATTTTGGGGGGAGAATGCATATTTATAAAAATAAGCATGATGCAAGGCAGAATATGACAGGGCAAAGAAAGATATAGACATAGTGCTCTGAGAAAATTTGGGGAGAGAATTCTCTTTCAGTTAGAAGTATTAGAGGTTTCACAGAGGTGAAAATAGACAGAAGACAATTTCTTTTTTTTCCTGATCTTTTATTTTATTGATTTTTTTTCTTTTTCTGTTATCCTCTCCTACCCAGTGAACTGTCCCTCATAAAAGAATTTTTAAAAAGTAAGATAGCATTCCAGCAAAACTAATCAACACATTAACTGAGTCTAACAATATATGCATGTCTCATACCCATAATCCTCTGTGTCTGCAAAGGAGAAAGTGATATTTCCTCACCCATTCTTTGAGGACCAAGTGCTGACTTCAGAGTCAAAAGTCCAAATCCTGCTTTTGTCACTAACCACTTGCATAAGCTTGGGTAAAACTCTTACCTTCTTTAGACCTCAGTTTACCCATTTGTAAAATGAACTTGTTGACTAAATGGCCTGTAAGATCTCTTCCACAATCTGTGATCCTGTGACAAGTGTGTTCGTTATAATTACAAAGTAGTTAGTTTCCTTCTTGCATTGGTGTTCCTAGTTACTTTGTTGTTGACATAGCATACATTATTTTCCTGGTTCTCTTCACTTAATTTTATGTCAATTTATGCGTCTTATTCTATCTGAATAATTCATATTCATTATTTTGTATAGCACTATAATCTTTCATTTCATTTAAAAATGAAATGTCTCACAATTTGTTTATCTATTCTCCAATCAAAGGCCATATACTCTGTTTCCTGCTTTTTTTCATTATAGCAAGTATTGCTATAAATATTTGGATCTACATGGGACCCTCCTTTTAGTCACTGACCTTCTTAAGTTATATGTCTATCAGTGGGATCTCTGTGTATAGATATTTTAGTTTCCTTCTCAGCATAATTCTATTGCTTTCCAAAATTGCTGGACAATTCACAGCTGTACCAATTGCCATTCTTCTTCTTTTTTGTTGCAGCCTTCTGAAATATACTATTCCCATCTTCGGTCATCTTTACCAATTTAAGGAATGTGAGATGAAAAGTTCAGCATTGTTTTGACTTGTATTCCTCTTAACATTTATGATTTGGAGCAATTTTTCCTAAGATTATTAATAGCTTGCAATTCTTTTGAGAACTGTGTGTTCATACTATCCACTGGGGAATGGCTCTTTGTCTTAGACATTTGTGCTAGTTCCCTATATATCTTGGATATTAGGTCTTTATCAGAGATAGCTAATAATAATAATAATAATAATAATAATAGTAATATTTTTTCTGATCAGCATTTTCTCTTCTTATCCTAGTTGCTTTTCATTTTTAGTGCATAAGCTGTTTCCATTTCATGTAACCAAAATTGCCTGTTTTATCTTTTTTGTGATTGTCTCAACCCCTTAGTTGGTTAGCAATTCTTTCTCTAGTCATACATACAAAATGTGCCTGATCTGGTTCATAAGAGAAGAATTTTAAGAGTCAGAGAGGAGGAAGGTATGCATTCCAAGCATGAATATCACCTATGCAAATGCACTAAGGTAAGAAAGTACAGGATGAAATTGGGGAACAGCTATTCTTCAGTTTGCCTAAATTATAGCGTTATTAAGGAGAATGCTAATATGAAATTAAGTGAAAATAGTAAATTGGAGATAAATTTTGGGGCCTTAAACATCAAACTAAGGCGTCTGTATATTACTCTGTAAGTAATAGGGAGCCTTTGAAGGTTGTGAGCAGAAGAGAAAAATGGTCAGATCCATTGGTTAACAATTTCATTTTAAAGGGGAAGACCAATTTGAACTTGAGAGGATCTTGCCCTGTTACGAACAGAAAACTGCCAGCTACCTGTTCAATTAAGTTGAATAGCCTTGCCGCTGAGTGTTTTCCCTTTACAGATCTATTATTATAGCGCAAGGTGAGGGCAAGGAAGGGGAATGAGTGTCTTGTTATGTATCCTCCCCTGCAAACACCTAAAAGATAGGGAGATTTCACAAGTCAATAATGGAAGAAGACAGGTTCTTAATATTGTGTAACAGTCTGGGACTGAATCATAGATTGGTGGATCCCCCATAATAAAATTAATAGAATTAAATGAAATAAACAGAATTAAAAAATAGAAATACAAACATTATCTCATTGGATCTTTCACAACACCACCAGGAGATAGGTGCTATTATCATCTCTATTTTATACTTGAGGAAACTGACCAAGATTAAGTGACTGACCCAGGGTCACACATCTAATAACATCTGAGGCCACTTTTGAACTTAGATCTTCCTATAGTTGGATTCACTACACTATTAGTTGCCTCTAGTCACAAATGGGAAGGTGCAAATAGATACCTTTAGCCAACTTCACACCCATGAATAAAATTATTCTCAGTAACCAAGATGGCTATAATTATCCTAAATAATAATAGCTAATAAGTGTATGTATATATATATGTATATATATATGTATGTATATATGTATATATATACACACATATATGTGTGTGTAAATATATATATATATATATATATATATATATATATATATATATATATATATATATATAGTTCTTTTAGGTTTACAAATCACTTTAATATATTAAGTTATCTGAAATCCACAACAACCCTGTGAAGTAAGAGTTATTATTAACCCCCTTATACAGACGAGACAACTGAAGCAGAGAGAAGTCAGTGACTTACCCAGTGTTACTCAGCTAGTAAATGCCTGAGGCAGGATCTGAACTCAAATGTTCCTGACTCCAAGTCTAGTGATCTATCCCCAGTGCCACTTGACTTCCTCATGATAAGGGAACCTATTGGGGCAAGGGAAAATGAGAAAAGTTACTTTGCAAGAAGAGGCAATCTAGTATGGGGATCAAAGTACAGGGTACAAATAACTGAGAGTAAAGAAAAGAGCACGGAGATGTAGAGTTAGTGGCTACTAGAGACCCAGGGTTCTCGGAAGGTAAAAGACAGCAATCCTGGTTTTGCAATAATAATATTAAATAAGGAGGGGTATGCTAGTTGCTTCATCCCAAAAGATGCCATGAAGTGTAGCTAGTAGGAAAAGAAGCTCTGCTCCATCTCTATTATATACTTAGCTTTCTTTGATTTCATTTTCACTGAGGTCATCAGGGGAAATATTTGAAACCAAAATGAGAATTTAATGTGTTCACCACGAAATAGTGCAAATGGAGCAAAAGGCAATGGATGAAAGGTTTCCCGAATAGAAAAGTTTCTTCAAGACATCTTTTGGCTCTCATAACCCAGTTCCAACAACCCAGAGAGCTGGCATTATCTTTGGCCCTAGTCTAAATCATATACGGTATTCCTTTTGGAATCCAGGAATCTACTTAGAAAAAGTATGCCCATCTTCATCCCAATAGGTGGCTTTGTTTTTCAGGAAGCTGAAATGAGCAAACTGTGCCTTGACATGATGCATGGAGGACTAATTTCCCATAGTGCTCAGTCTGCCTTTTAAATATTTCTTACTGATAACCTTTTGATAATTCAGATTTATAAGCAGGGAGACCTCAACATTGTAATACATTCAGAACAAGCCTTCAGGTAGAGTTGATAAGGCACCATTAATGGCAAAATGGGCCTTTCTGCTGGCGTGGGAGAATTAATATTACTTAGCACTGTTGTGTCTAGTGCTTTTCATCTTCAAAGTGGTTTTCAATCATCAACTAATTAATACTCACAATGCTATTATTAGATCTTGTTACTGCATCTCCTATGCACGTGTTGGCACACGATGGCTAGAACAGAGTACAAAAGGAACATGGCTCCCTTCATCTATGCCAATGGCTGGTTTCAAATCTATCTGAATTCATCATCAATTAATATTTCTTTTCTGTTCCCTTCACTCTCTGACTGCCAGAGGTCATAAAGTGAACCTTTAAAAACAGGGACATGGACCAGAGAATGGAGCAGATTCTTTTTCCCTTTCCAAATCTCTCCCTCCCCATCCCTCCTCCTCCAGTTTTTAAGGACAATAGATTTGATTTCAAAAGAATTTTAGTAGTAAGGAGGCGGATAGGAGAGAGCAAAGCATGTTAGATAAGCATCAACAATAAAAGGAGAAAAATATTTAAGAGCAGAAAATCATCTGGAAAATGGTTTAGAGGCTAAATTTGTTTTCCTCTTTGGACTGCTATCAGAAACTTATTCCACTGTCCTAAACTTGCCTCATTACAAGAACGGATACTTCTTAAAGAAAATTCCATTTTAGCTATAAGAAATCCTACAATAAAGGATCAGTTTGCGTGGTTTGGTTTAATATAATATAACTTTTATCCATTTTAACTCCTTTAGATTATAGTGAAGTCTTCACAGGATCACAGATTTAGAGCTGAAAGGAAATTGGAGATCACCCGGTCTAATCTTCTCATTTTACAGGTGAGGAAACTGAAGCAGCAGGGTATAATAGCAAGAATGCTGAATTTGGAGGCAGAAGACCTTGTTCAACTCCTCAGAAGCCATCTAGTCTAATGCCTTCATTTTACAAATCAGGAAACTGAGTCTTAGTGAGCTTAGTGATTTATATAAGTCACACAGCTAGGAGAGGTCAAAGGCAGTCATTTAAGAAGTGAGTTTCCTCGAGTATAAATTGAGGGAATGGATTAGATTCCCCACCCAGGGTAACTTTGAGCTCTAGATCTATGATCTTAGGACCTCTAAAGTCCCTTCTAACTCTAAATCTACAACCCTATAAATCTGACATATTTCCAGAGACCCATATGTCCCAGATACTTCTTACTAGGACACCTTTGGAATCTTTGCAAGTTGCCTAGAGGCACTTGAATGGTGAGGAAATACTTTCTGCCTTTAAGTACACATATCAAAGGCATCAGCTTCCATTCTGAGCCATACAATCAGCTAGGCTACTGATAAACATAAGCAGAAACATGCCCTAAACATCATGAAGAAAGGACTTGGGGGTGGGAAGTGTGAAGAAATTGGATTCAGACGGCTCCAACAAGACAGCAGCGAAGAGCAGTTTGCATTTCACTGTACCGCATACATCAGGCACATTCTATCTGAAGATTGCCCGCTTCTTTCTTCAAAAGGAAGGAACTAAATGTGTCTGGAGGCACACAGTTCACCTGAGATGATTCTTTACTGAGCAATAGGGGCTTCTCAGATTTAAAACTGTCATTTCCATACAAGGAGAGACAGACAGACAGACAGACAGACTCTGTGGGGGGTCGGGGTACTGCATTGGTTCTCTCCCTTTTCCTAAGCAGTGGTTTTCATTTGGAAAAGGGGGGGGGAGGCAGAGACAGGATGGGGAGATACTGCTTTGTTCTGGGACAAAATCCTGCTAGAGAAAATGAAGTGAAATCACTATCTCTGGGAGCTTGCTCAGACAAACAGTGATTTTAAAAAACTCTGCTAGAGACTTCTGTGTTCCTCCAAGCTATTTCCCTGAGTGAAGGCTAAGGGCCTTGGAAATGTGGTCTGTACTGAAGTTTCATCATGTGTCTTTCATGGGTCCTTACTTTTAAGGCAATTGTAATCAAATAGAATGCAGTGGATTATTTCCTCTTCAATTCCCCTACCTTTTTTTTAATATTATGTCATGTTCCCCTAGCCCACTCTGAGGTATTTCAGGGAGGGGGGAGGAAGAAGGGGCAATAAGTTGTTTCCAGCTTATTATTGTATCTATTTAACACAAGTATAGTAATACTAAAAGGGAAAGGTTTGTAAACCTTTCACCTAAGTAAGTGGCCCTCTCTTCCATGTGAATTTGAGAGCCATGTAAATTACACAGTTCATCTGAATTACACAGTTCCCAAGCAGAAATCAGCCAAGTAAAGAATGGACATTTCTGCACCAAGGCTCTGTTCTCTAGCCATGGGCTTCTTCCTCTCTCACCATCACACAATTTCCCCATGAGGGAAGACAAGATTGTGCTGTCATTAGACTAGGTAATTATCAGATTTATCTCTCCTATAATTTGTAGTATCATACAGAATCCCATGTACACTCCTGTAGCCTCATTACTGCCAGGAGCCCTGTTCGACAGAAATGATAAGTAAATAAAGGAGACATTACATACCAACAAGAACCTGGAATATGTTGTTTTACTGTATGTCTGATCGCTCCCTTCAGCAAACCTAATCTGCCCAGCACTTACCATTATTTCTAACTCATTGAGCATCTCCTAATCGCAGTGTTATTGCTTGTGAAGAAAATATATTATTAAAGTCCACAACTCATGACTTGTTGCATATCTACCCATGAAAAAACTTTCATCTCATCAGCCCTTAATCGCTTTTGAATGGGATGATCAGCTGAAGGGTTTTTCCCCCCTTTCCCTCTTAAAGATCTGTTCATTACCATTTCCTAATGTCAATGTCTCCTTCTGCCAGTCAGGATGCATTCATAATTTATTCAGGGACCTGAAAATATTATTAAACCAAATCTATTTAATTCTCTATGAAATCAGCTCAAGACTATTTTGGTAGCTTTTTGTAATGAACAACAATTAGAAACTCAAAGGAATCATTCCCCCCACCCCTTTTAGTTGTTAATGTTTTATGCCCTGCTGTTGGCCTGCTGCCAGATAATGATCCATAGAGCATTAAAATTTTGTATTAATATTATCTTTACAAATGCAATAATACTCAGTGGAGGATGAAGCTTCCATGGGCTCCCTCTCTGCACTTGTTAAGAGGCTGTTAGAAATTTTATGTGAAGTCTAGAGCTGAGAACTTAGAAGCAGAATCTTGGAATTTAAGTCTAAGATCCTTCTTAAGAGCTATCTCACTTTCCAGGTGAGGGCTATCCGGTTTTCCTGGTTCTGGGTGAAACTGAATTGTCATTTGTATAAGCGACTACTGATGTGGAAACTCATTCCACCAACCAGGGTCAACAAATCATTTGTAATTATGTCTTAAAGGATTGCCCTGGGGCATTAAGAGGTTCAGTGACTAATGAACTGCACAGCTGGTATGTATCAGGGGCAAGTCTTGAACCCAGGTCTTCCTGGATCCAAAGCTAGCCCTCTATCAAGTATGCTACACTGAGCATGAAATCACACATTCCAGCATAATTAGTCAACTAATTTAGATCTTAGGATCACCGATTTAGAGTTGACAGAGACTTTGAGAACACCCAGTGCAACACCCTTATTTTACAATTGAGGAAACTTAGGTTGAAAGAAGTGATGTGATTTGTCCAAGGTCACACGGGTAATAAGTAGAATGTCTGGGATTTTAATCCAAGTCCTTTAGCTTCAAATGCACCAGTCTTTGCACAGCACATAGCTATTTACCAAAAAAAAAAAGTTTCTTTTTCTAAATATCCAAATGCATCCTTCTTAAATGCTTGGAAACAAAGTAGCTACAAAACCAAAGCCAGTGTTAATTAATCCACAACAGGACAGAAGGTAAAATGCACTTTCTTGGAGAAGTCTTCCCATTGCTCCCTTCTGAGATTATCTCTAATCTTGAATATTTCTTATCTGTACATAGTTGTTTGAGTGCTGCCTCCCCATTAGATTGTGAATTCTTTGAGAGTAGGGGATGTTTTTTTTTCTTCCTTTGTATCCTCAGCATTTAGCCTGGCATATAGTAGATGCTTCTAATAAATGCTTATTGACTTGACAGAAGCTTCAATCATATGGGATGAACAAGTAGGATTTAAAATCCAGGCAATCCTACTTTAAAATAAAATCAAGAAAAATAAAGACTTTAAGTCAAGTTCTTATCTCCTCACACATGATAAAAGGAGAGAATGGTTGCCCAGAGCTGTGGCCACCAGGAATCAGTTACCTTACTCTCTCCTCTCAATAAAGAAGGTAGATGGTAATGTCCACAGTCTCCAAGGATGACTCTTTTCTCCATCATGCAGTTGACTGCGTCTCCCAAGATGGATCACAGGCTTTTGAATCATAGATTTATGGCCAAAGGACATCTTAGGGATAATCTAACCCAGTTTCCTCATTTGACCCATGAGGAAGAAAAGCAGCATTCAGCCACTCTCTGTCTGGCTTACGACACTCTTTGAGGAAAAGCACTTTCTTGATATTCTTCCAAGAGACATCGTTATGAGCTTCCCCTTAAATGTATATGGGCTGTTCAGGAGCAGCTAGAATTTCTGGAAATTTTTAAAATTAGGAATTCTAGATATTCCAGGATGAATTGCAGCTGTTTCAGACTTTGCTAAGTCATTCATTTGACAAGCATTTATTAAGCACCTACTATGTGTCAGACACTATGCTAAACACTTTCCAAATATTATTTCATATGATCCTCACAACAACCCTGTGAAGTAGGTGCTATTGTCTCAATTTTACAAATGAGGAAACAGAGGCAGAGGCTGGGTGACTTGCCCAAGGTCACACAGTAAGTTCTTGAGGCTGACTTGAACTCAGTTCTCCCTGACTCTCGACCCAATACTCTATCCACTGGGCCACCAAGCTGTCTCTAGATGAGGAAGTAGATAGAGATATCTAGAGGATATGGGAGGATCTTAAGCATCCCATAAAATTATTCCAATAGACCAAGTGAAAAGAGCTTCTGCAACCCTTGTAGACACCTTCTGAACCCAAGTGAATGGAGCCCAGGCAGTGGATTTCCAGCACTCTGAGGTAAAGCTACCCAAGCCTGGGGAAGCCACTGGTCCTATGGGTCATAGATGAGTGAACTGACCTTGATTCAACTAGGAATCCCAGTTCACTTTAACTTGGGAGTCGAAGTCAGGGGTGTTGCATGAGCTATTTAAAAAGGGCTTTGGGGCCAGCCAGCTCTTCATTTCCAACCCTGGTGGACCCCTTTGGGCTGGTCTTCATCATGACTGACCAACCTCTCCCTGCTTTGTGTGTGCTATCTTCTCCATTCAATTATAAGTTGTAAGTTCCTTGAGGGCAGGGGCTGTCTTTCTTTTTTGTATTTGTATCCCCAGCTCTTATTTACTACATAGTAGATGCTTAATAAATGTTTATTGAATGACTGTCACTGCTAGGTTCCTTGCCAGCCTGCATACTATATAGGGAGCTGATAGATGGAGTTCTGAGGATTTCTATTGCTTTGGAGTGAAACCTAGATCTTTAAGAGAAGGCCTTTTTCAAGGTAATCCCACTCCCCCCCTCCCACTCCCACCCACACCCCCAGCCCCACCCGCACTGCCACCTTACATCAAACTGGGAAATCTTAAAGCCTCTAAATAAATGCTTCCCTGCCACTGGCCATGGGAATCATGCTGTTGACAGGACTGCAGGAATGTTTCTGCAAAAGAGATCAGAAGGAAGAAATCTCAAAGGTTGAAGGAGTGCCGAAGGGGGTAAAAAAAATGTGTGTGGGGGGGGCTACCTGCTGTGAGATCAAGGCAAAGTGTGTGTGGCAAAAACAATAACAAAAGGCCAAATGGCTGTAACTGCAGCTAAGGAAAAGAATAAACCAACATTCTCTTCAAATGTGATTCCTCACTCCTGGAAGAGGCTCTGGAGCCAAGGGCAAGGCACGTCCCCCAAAAATGAAATGGATAGCGCAAATCAAACTCATAAACTAAGTGCCAGGAGCTTAAAGGCATCTCAGAGCCTCCCAGTCACTCTCTTGTGCTTTAGGAAGCAATGAGGTACTAAGCAAAGAGCACAGAATTTGTCATCAGAGGACATGGGTTCAAATCTTACTACTGCTTCATGTAAACCTCTGTGAACTTAGGCAGGTCACCCTCTCTGCACCTCACTTCTCTTATCCATAAAATCAGGAGTTGCACTAGACAAATTCTATGGTTCCTTCCAGGTATAATTTATAATCCAAGAATGCCTTCTCCTAACCCAATTGGAAGAGATTACTGTTCACCCTATTTAGGGTATTTACCCTATTTTGTTTTTTTAAGGCAATTGGGGTTAAGTGACTTGTCCGGGGTCACACAGCTAGTAAATGTCAAGTGTTTGGTCTGAGGCTGGATTTGAATTCAGGTCCTCCTGACTTCAGGGCCGGTGTTCTATCCACTTCGCCACCTAGCTGCCCCTATTTACCCTATTTTGGGGAACAGATTTATTCACTCAACAAACACTTATTACATGCCTCTGCTGCGCTCTAGCACTGAGTCTCCAATCTTGCTAAATCACTCATTTCATTCCCAAATTTAAGAAACCCCAATCTCCAGCCCCGGATACATAGATAAAAGCATCTGTTAAATGCTTACCATGTGCCAAGAGAAAAGCTTACCTCTCCTCTCGCCGTCTGTACCCATTGCCTCTTAAGAGGTATAAAATCAATCAATCAATCAATAGGTATATATTAAACACTGTGATAGCTTTCTAGATTCTTAAGCTAGGTTCTTAACCTAGAATCTGTGGACTTTTTAAAAATATTTTGATAACTAGATTTCAATATAATTGTTTTCCTTTGTAAAACTTTGTATTTTATTTTGTTTTTAAAATGTCATTCTGAGAAGGGTTTACCAGACTGTCACAAAAGGGATTTAGGACACAAGAAAAAGTTAAGAACCTCTTCTTTAGGGAAAAGAGTCCTTGAGTTGATGTCAGATGACCTGAATTCAAATCTTGTCTATGCCAGTTATGAGCTCTGTGACCTTCCCTGATTCCGTGACCTAGTCAGACCAGTTAACCTGCAAGGCACCTTTGAGCTTTCAAGTATTCCTGAGTGTCCAGTACTGTGCTTAATACTTGTAGGGGTCTAAGGGATAAGAACATAAGCAATGATCCATGCCCTCAAGCATTTTTAAATATATTTTCAGTTCAACTAGATTCACAGACACTTATTTTCAGAGACAACATTAACACCAACATTAACACATTCTACTTACATAAGGGCAGTGGGGGTTTAGCGAAGTGGAAGATCAACATGGGCTGAAGCAATTGGACTCTGCTCGAGGTGGAGCTTGAGCAACTGTTGAAGGACGTGTTGGACTCAGGAGGGTGAGGGGAGGAAAGGGGTGAGGAGAGGTGGAGGAAACGGGAGTCAAGAAAGGAACAAGCATAGCATGTGTTAGGGACAGAAAGGAGAGTGGCCTACTGGAAACAGGAAACACTCCTCTGGGAAGCAGCAGTAAAGTTTACATAAGAAGCCAGGGAGAGTCAGCCTGGACCCTTCTCAAAATTGTGTCTGTAATCACATTAAAATAAAATACATAGCTTTACAAAGGAAACCAATTATATTGAAATGAAGATGTAATTTTCTTTCCCTAAATTCAGGAACCACAGTTTAAGAATCTCTGGTAGAAGCATACATAAGTGCAGACAAGGAATGTGTAAGTAAATGTTTAACAAGTGGCTCTCCAGAGGGGAGAGGGGGGACACAAAACACACTTTGAAGGGCAAATTGCATTATTGACATTTTCTCCATCACCTTCCTAAATCTAGACCTTCAACAAAACAATAAATCAAGCCTTGATTTAAAGCATTTGTCAACTGACAATATGTAAATGCTCACACTGAAAATTTAACAATCAGCTTTTGAGAACCAAAACAAGATGAAAACCATGCATGCTCCTGCAACAGACAACTAGAATGCATTGTGTTACATGGCAATCATAGTAGAGGGTTTTTTGTTGTTAATTTATATTTGAGGGGAAACTTTGCTGTTGTCCTCCTGAAGGAGACCAGGGGCATCAAAGAAAGCTTCATGAATAAAGTGGTGTTTGAACTGACTTTTAAGAAACAGGTAGGAATTCACCAGATGAAGAAGGGAAGGGAGACTAGCCACAGAATCATCTAATTTCAGGTAGCCAGAAGCTCTGCATCTATCTAGTTTAGTCCAGTACTGAAAAAGAGGCTCATTACCACACACCTTTGTCATCCAGTTGTCATTCAGCCTTTTCTGATTGACATTCTATCACACTCCCCACAAAAGCTGGTCTAAATCAATTCATTTTCACCCTCAGCTCACTCAGAAGAGACTTTTGCTTTCTACTTTATGGAGAAAACAGAGGCCAGCCATGATGGGTCTTCTTATCCCTCTTCCTCCACACTTCAAAACTTAATAACTTTTCTTCTCTAGTCTCAGAGGATGAGATGGCTCTTGCCCATACCAAAGGTAATTCTTTCACTTAATTCCATCTCTTCTTGCATACTTTGGAACCTTGTTCCATCAGTCATTCTTCCAATATGCCTTTATTTTTTCCCTTTCTTTTATTCCTTCTTTCAACAAAGATCTTTCTCCAGCAAGTGATTCTTATGTGAAGCCTACTTGATCCATAAGATTTGAAGATCATGGATTTAGAAGTGAAAGGGACCTCAGAGGTCATTTAGTCCAACACCTCAATGGGGGAGAGGAGAGGGGGCAGGGGGAGGGACGGAGAGAGAGAGAAAGAAGAGATTTGCCCAAGGTTAAACAGGTAGTAAGTGACTGATGGCCCATTTTACTTCTGTACAAATAATGTTCTTAGAAGATTTTCTTTGTATCAAGCCTAAATTTGTCTCTCTGCACCTTCCAACCATTATACTTTTTCCTAGCTGCTGAAGACAAACATCACAAGCATAATTTTTCTTCCATGGAATAGACAATGAAATGTATTTCCTAAAGTGTTATAATTGGCAGGAAGGGAAAGAGTAGGATTGGGAGTTAGTTGGGGGAGCTTTTGGGAGGGGGTGGGAATTTCAGTGTTATTATTGAAGAATGTAGGGAGGGGAAGCCAAGATGGCGGAGTGAAAACAGTGACTTGCCTGAGCTCTCCCCCAAACCCCTCCAAATACTCATAAAAAATGGCTCTAAACAAATTCTGAAGTAGCAGAACCCACAAAAAGACAGAGTAAAACAAATTTCCAGTCCAAGACAACCTGGATGATTGATCAGAAAGGTGTTTCGCGCCAGGCTGGGAGCGCAGTGCAGTGCAGCATGGGCACACAGGCCGCAGCAAACCTGGAGCAGGCCTCAGAGGACTGAATTGCGGGCAGCTGTGGAGGTTTCCAGACTCCTCAATCCACCAATGTCAAAGACAACTTAGAAGGTCAGTGGGAAAAGTCTGTTTCTGTCGGTGGTCGGAGAAGAAGGTGGGGTTTCAGCTCCATTCCCCAAGAGCGTGGCCCTGGGCAGGGGCAGCTGCTTCCCGAGCTTCCGGCCCACAGACTGAGGGGGAATCCAGTGGCTGATCAGAGAGGGACTGCAGGGATCTCTTTGCCAGTGCTGAGGCAGGAATCTCTTGCTTTGCCCTGTGTGGATCTGGGTCACAGTTCTGGGTGGCAGTGCTGGGGTGAGGAGGAGCACTGGCGTGGTGGAGCTTGTAGTGGCTGTGGAGAGAAAGCCCTCCTCACAGTTAGGACAGAAAGGAATACTTGTGGTCACAGGCCAGGAAAGGAGTAAACACCTCGCCCCTTATCATACCACCTTGGAAGAACTGAAAATTTACAGGTCCCTACAAGTATCTCTGAAAACAGCTACACAAACCCCTGAAGCTTGGGACAGTACACTCTCCACATTGGAAGCAGACTCTTACCTTAACAAAGAGTTTAAAACTCAAGTAATTGGCTGGGATCATGAGCAAGCAGCACAAAAAGAGTCAGACTATATTATCTTACTTTGGTGAAAAAGAAGATCAAAATATACAACCAGAAGAAGACAACAAAGTCAAAGCTCCTACATCCAAAGCCTCCAAGAAAAATATGAATCAGTCCCAGGCCTTGGAAGAGCTCAAAAGGGATTTTGAGAAGCAAGTAAGGGAAGTAGAGGAAAAACTGGGAAGAGAAATGAGAGTGATGCAAGAAAATCATGAAAAACAAGTCAACAGCTTTCTAAAGGAGACCCAAAAAATACTGAAGAAAATAACACCTTAAAAAAGCCTAACCCAAATGGCAAAAGAGGTCCAAAAAGCCAATGAGGAGAAAAATGCCCTAAAAAGAAAAATTGGCCAAATGGAAAAGGAAGTCCAAATTACTGAAGAAAATACTTCCTTAAAAATTAGAATAGAGCAATTGGAAGACAGTGACTTTATGAGAAATCAAGACACTGTAAAACAAATCCAAAAGAATGAAAAATTAGAAAACAATGTGAAATATCTCATTGGAAAAACAACTGACCTGGAAAATAGATCCAGGAGAGAGAATTTAAAAATTATTGGACTATCTGAAAGCCATGATCAAAAAAAGAGCCTAGACATCATCTTTCAAGAAATTATCAAGGAAAACTGCCCTGATATTTAGAACCAGAGGGCAAAATAGAAATTGAAAGAATCCACAGATCTCCTCCTGAAAGAGATCCCCAAAGGAAAACTCCTAGGAATATTGTAGCCAAATTCCAGAGTTCCCAGGTCAAGGAGAAAATATTACAAGCTGCCAGAAGGAAACAATTCAAGTACTGTGGAAACACAATCAGGATAACACAAGATTTAGCAGCTTCTACATTAAAGGACGCAGGGCATGGAATATAATATTCCGGAGGGCAAAGGAGATAGGATTACAACCAAGAATCACCTACCCAGCAAAACTGAGTATAATCCTTCAGGGGAAAAAATGGTCATTCAGTGAAATAGAGGACTTTCAAGCATTCCTGATGAAAAGACCAGAGCTGAATAGAAAATTTGACTTTCAAATACAGGACTCAGTGGAACATGAAGAGGTAAACAGGAAAGAGAAATCATAAGAGACTTATTAAGATTGAACTGTTTACATTCCTGCATGGAAAGATGATATTTGTAACTCATGAGACCTTTGTCAGTATTAGGGTAGTTGAAGGAAAAAAATTATATGTATGTATATATAGATAGATAGATAGATAGATAGATAGATAGATAGATAGATAGATAGATAGATAGATAGAGGGCACAGGGTGAGTTGAAGATTAAGGGGTCATATCTGGAGAATAAAATTAAGGGATGAGAGAGGATGATACTCAGAGAAGAAAGGGAGAGGTAGAATGGGGTAAATTATCTCACAAAAAAAAACAGAAAGAAAAGTCTCTCAGTGGAGGGGAAACAGGGGAAGGTGAGAGGGAATGAGGAATCTTATTCTCATAGGATTTGGCTTAAGGAGGAATAACATACACATTCAATTGGGTATGGAAATCTGTCTTACCCTACAGGAAAATAGGGGGAGAAGGGGACAAGAGAGCAGGGGGATAGAGAGGAGGGCAGATTGGGAAAGAGGGTAATCAGAAGCAAATACTTCTGAGGAGGGACAGGGTCAAAAGAAAGAATAGAATAAATGGGAGGGCAGGATAGGATTAAGGGAAATAGAGTTAGTTTTTCACAACATGTCTACTATGGAAGTGTTTTGCATAACTGCACATGTACAACCTATATTGAGTTGCTTGCCTTTTCAATGAGGGTGGGTGGGGAGGGAGGAAGGGAGAAAATTTGGAACTCAAAGTTTTAAAAACATGTTTTAAAAAAATGTTTTCACATGCAACTGGGAAATAAGAAATACAGGAAATGGGGTACAGAAGTCTATCCTGCCTACAGGAAAATAGAAGGGGAAGGGGATAAGAGAAGGGAGGGGGAGATAGAAGAGAAGGCAGACTAGGGGAAGGGGTATTCAGAATGCATGCCATCTTGGGGTGGGGGGAGGGGTGAGAAATTTGAAACTCAAAAACTTATGGAAGTGAATATTGAAAACTAAAAATAAATAAATTTATATTAAAAAATTTAAAAAAAGAAATAAAAAAAGAAAATCTATGCAAAAAAAAGAAAAGAAAAACAAAATTGATTGAAAAAAAAATGTAGAGTCTCAGTAATTGCTCCAAGCATTTTATCTCAAGGAATACAGGGGAAGACAGGAAGGAAGGGAGCAAAGCAACAAGATGTCAGCAGAAGGCCCCAAAAAATAATAGTCATATCAAACTCTCAGGCCCCAGGTTAGTTTGCACCATGGTAAAAATAGGCAGGCTGTGTTGGAGGCAGCAAGGTGGCTCAGTGGATAAAGCACTGGAGTCAGGAAGACCTGAGTTGAAATCCAGCCTATGACACTTACTATGTGTAACCCTGAGCAAGTCACTTAACCTCTGTTTGCCTTAATCCACTAGAGAAGGAAATGGCAAACCATACCAGTGTCTTTACTCAGAAAACCCAACAGATGGCATTGGAGTGCTAAGGTCTACAGGGTCATGAAGAGGAAGACAAAACTGAACAACAGCACAACACAGACAAGTACATTGAGAGTACTTCTGCCAAGGTCACAGAGAAGGCTGATGTCCAAAGCCTGGAAAAGGCATTTGCAAGAAGAAGCCAATGATGGTATGATGAAGGCAAACAACTCAGAGGGGACCTATCTGAGATCCTAGTCTGATGGCCTCTATGGTCCATTTAGCCTTGAAACTGTGATATTATCTCTCCTGTTTGTTATCACACTCTTAGTGACTACTCTTCAGTTCTAGTCATTCAACCAGTTCCAAATTCACCCAACATACTATCATTCATTGTACTATCATTCAACCCACATGTCTTTATTTTGCCCACAAAGATAGCAATGGAGACGTTTTCAAATGTCTTCCTAAAACATAGGTACACAATCAATCAACCAGCTGATCAACAAGCATTTGTTACATACTTACTGTGTCCTGTATGTCATCTGGCATGAACTGTTTTTGACAAAGCCATGTTTGGTTTTTGTGATCACTCTTCCCTTTCAAAATGAGCACAAACCCATCCCTTTAATAATGTGCCCCAGAATTTTGCTGGGAATAGAAATCAAGTTTCCTGGCCTGTAGTCAGCAGATTTCCACACTCTTCCCACAGTCTTTTATCCAGTTAGACTATGAGCTCGTCCTGCATTCTCCTACCTCCTCACATGTGTGTCCCAACCTGAATTCTTTCCCTGAATTATCTCCTGTTGAAATTTTTCTCTTCATCCAAGGACTAGCCTAGGTACCATCTTCTTCATGGAGTCTTTCTTGGTCCCTGAACCTAAAGGCATTCTCTCTTTTCTCAATTTCTGGAGTACTTTTGAAACTCTCCTTTGTCTCTATCAAATTTGATCTTGTCTCGTAGTTATGTTTCTCCTGTCTTGGACCTACTGTCACCATGTACATGCACATGTGAGCACGCAAGCACACACACACAATACTGGATTTCGAGTTCTTTGGAAACAAGGAAAAGATCCCCTTTTTTCCCCATCATTATGTTCCTGCACCTTGCACTGAAAGCATTTAGTAAGTACTTTGTTGAATCAAGTTAAATTTATTTGCATGAAAGACCAGCCTTATAAGATATAATAACTTCTTTCCAAAGTAAGTTAGTTCTTTGCTAATCTCATAATAGCTTGTCCCAGCAGGGATCACTGGCAGCTCCATTTTTGCAGTTAGGAGAAAGCTGCAGCCAGTCAAAGCTTCAGACGCTAATGAAATAAACAAAAACTTTCCGTACCTGAAGCAGGTGCCAATGCTTGCTACTTTAAAAGTGCCCCCACTGGACACAATCAAGACTTGCTTTTCAAAAGCTAAAAACAAATAGGTTCTCTTACGTGCAATTTGAATCATGCCACATGCTGAAACTATTGATATTGATAGCACCATTTTGATTCTGGGGCTTTTAAGACACATTCCCAAGAACATTATTGGCAATTATTGTTATATGCTAATGTATGATGGGCAACAGCAGTATTCACTAGCTTTGTGGTCTGTTTGTTTTTTGGGGGGGTTGCTTTGAAAAAAAGAATCTTGAAGAGAGACTAAATTTTCTCTGCAAAGACAGTGTAGCTACCACACCATTATGGTCCAATAAAATTTAATGGAAATTATCAAGTCACTATTTCTTCAAGCTAAATTTTCCTTTTAATATTAAAGTTTGAATCACAGAATCCTGAAGCTAGAAGTGACCTCAGTGGTCATCTAGTTCACCCTATGCCTGAATAAGAATTCCTTCATAGTGGAGGTTTTTAATACAGGGCCCAGGAACTTTTTTTTCTTTTGACAATTGTATTTCAATATAATTTATTTCCTTTGCTATCCTACATATCTTATTTTATGGATTTAAGAAATATTCTGAGAAAAGTTCTATAAGCTTTACTAGACTGTCAAAGGGGTCCATGATCCACACTTACACAAAGAGGAAAGGGCCCTGCCTCAGAGAATAATAGATTATGAGCAGGAATTATCATTAGAAGCCATCTAGTCTAAGCCTCTGGGCAGCTAGATGGCTCAGTGGATACAGACTTTGAGCCTGGAGTCAGTAAGAACTGAGTTCAAATCCAGCCTCAGAAATTTACTAGCTGAGTGACCCTGGGCAAGTCATTTAACCTTGTTTGCCTCAGTTTTTTCATCTATAAAGTGAGTTGGAGAAGGAAATGGCAAACCACTTTAGTATCTTTTTTTGCCTAGAAAACCCCAAAAGGGGTCACAAAGACTTGGATGTGACTGAAGCAACTGAACAGCAATAGTCTAAGCTCCTCATTTGACAAATGATGGACTAAATCCCAGAGAGGTTGCTAAGGGACTTACCCAAAGCTACACGACTGGTAAGGTGTCTGAGATCAGAGTTGGACCCAGCTCTTCCCAACTCTAAATACAATGTCCTATCTATTACACCAAGCTAAAGTGAGAAGATTGGAAAATGCACCACTTGAAGATGGACTAAGGAATCTATGATGGCTAGCCTGGAGCAAAGAAGATTTGGAGGGCAAATGCTAGCTGTGTTCGAGTTCTTTAAAGATGGTCTGTTACTCTCCAGCCCTTTTTCTACAATAATATAGAACATACTTGTTTTGAGATCAAATACCCAACCACAGTACTAGGGAGCCTCTCTCAACATACCTGACAAATGATCATCTAGTCCTTGCTTGATGACCTCCAATTAGGCAGAACCCAAATACCTGAGGACTACCTATGCCACCCTTGGAATAGCACCAGTTATTAGAGAATTATTCCTCCACTGTCAGTCAAAATCTACCGCCTTGTACCTTTCACCTATGGGCCCTAACTCATTCCTCCCTCTGGAAAAAAAAATTGAAGACTAAGCCCACTTCCACTGAAAGATATTCAAATGCCTGAAGACTCTCAAATCTATGTGACTTGGACATTAAACCTCTCTAAGCCTCAGTTTTCTCATCTGTATAATGAGCAGATAAGCCCACATGATTCCTGAGGTATATTCTAGCTCAACGATATTGACTCAATGTTGCCCATATCATTTTTTTTCTCTACTCCAAATATTCCCATTTCTTTAACAAAGTATGGTATAGTAGAATGAGTACTGGATTTAGAATCAGAGGACTTGGATTTGTGTCTAGGCTCTGCCACTAATGACTTGTATGACCTTGAGTGACACATCATTATCATAGTTATTATTGTTATAATCACCATTATAGCTTGTATTTGTATAGTGCTTTAAGATTTACAAAGTATTTATATGATCTCCATTGCAAATCCTTTCACTTCTTGAAACCTGTTTCCTTTTCAATAAAATGGAAGATAGGCTGTTTTTCAGACCCCCACCCTCCACCATCCTAAACATGTTACCCTGTTATGCTTTAAATCTTCCTGATGAAAAATAATTCACAAGTCCCTTTAACAGTTTATGATTAATTACCACTATTATTACTATTAATAAAGTCAAATGTCATTATAAATACCAATTATAATCATAATTGCCTTCATATAGTACTTTAACGGTAGGTCAGGAGCCCTATTAGTTAAGTAGTGCAAACATTGATTGCACCACCTCAATGATGAGGAAACTGAGGTTCTGAGAGATTCCATGACTTGTTCAAGATAATACCTCACAAAAACCAGTGCTAGGATTTAGGCCCACACTCTCCCAATTCCAGGTCCATGCTCCCTCCCCTACTTAAGGTTAACCCAAGGGCTTAAGCAAAGCACTGAGTGTAAAGAACCACCCATTGAATGACCCTTTGATCTAATGATACCTCCTCCTTGAATGTGACAGAATCACAATGTTGCTCTCTAACACAGACAGAACTCAGGGTAACATTCAAGCAAATTTACAAAAGTCCCCTTCTTATGGGCACTGTTCTACTTGGGCACTAGGAAAGACATCCTCATCCTCGCAGTTCAACAGGCCATAGAGGTAAGTGGCTTTGATGGCAATGGAGACAGCAGTGTGCCAGTCCAAGAGTGGCCCAACTTTAGATAGATAAAGCAGCTTGCAAGTTACCAAGATATGGATAGTATTAAAAAGTGTTCTGGTCTCTCTCTAAACAATTTCATTTCCAACCATTAGACTAACAATTTTGTTGCCGTTAAAGTGATGGTCAAGGAAAAAAAAAATGGCTAATATAACAATGCAAGTATCTTAACCTGGGAGAGAAAATAGAGTTAGTAGAGTCTCCTGATACTAAGCAAAATCTCAGAGGATGGAACACAAGACTGGTAAGTTTTGAAAGGACAAGATGGTCCCTTGAAAATGGAGAAGGAAGGAAGGAAGGAAGGAAGGAAGGAAGGAAGGAAGGAAGGAAGGAAGGAAGGAAGGGAAAAAAAGAAATTGTGGAAGGAAAGATGGGAATGGAGAGTCCTGGAATGGTACCTCAGCTGAGAACTCCAGGCATGCAAGAAATTGTTTAAGGTCACCAGGTAAGTTTAAGATCACTGGGGAGGAGGGCAAATTGGCATTACAGAGGAGTATACATGAAGGGAATGGCTGGGGTACAGGAAACAAACACTGTCAACTTCACAATTTTACCTAAATTAATTCCGTTTGTTCAACATTCAACATGTATTCATCCAATTCTACTATGTTCAAGACATTGTGCTAAGCACTGGGGATGCAAAGAGAAAATGAAAACTAGACCTGCCCTCAAGGAGCTTACATTTTACTTTCAGGTGCCTTGTAGATAATTCAGACCCTTGGATTTTGAATTCCTCCTCTCTCTCAAGTTCTGCTCCAGTCTCTGTTCCTTTCCTTATCTGTCTTGCAGCTTCATCAGATTCACATATTCCTCCTCTCAATATCACCTGCACCTACACACACACACACACACACACACACACACACACACACACACACACACACACACTTTTGTTTTGCAGTAGCCTCCATTGCCTCTGCCCCCTGGTGACCAGAACTAAAACCTCCAGCATGGCATGGAGGAAGGGATGGGAGAAGGAAGATAGTTAGCTCATCAATATCTTTGGGTAGCCTCATGGAGATCCTTACCCTGGCTAAAAACATTTAAGGTCAATTTACTTAATTGCCCTGAAATACTTGAATAGTAGCAGCAAGAAACTTGGCAGGGCAATGAGAATGCATGTGAAGAATAATGCTGATGCCCATGGTATTTTAAGTACAGCTGACACATGGTAAAGCTCATGAATGGAATGGGAGACTAGAAGGCTACAAGTCATTTTAAAGATGCAGGAAGGAAATAGAAAGGCCATCCAAGAGATGATGTAACCAAGATGAACAGCCAAGAAGAGGGGAAAGGGAAGGGGTGGGCTAGGGACTTTATAGTCGGACAGCAGAAGGAGGGATCTGCAATTGTATCCTACAGAGAATCAGGGAATGAGGAGGTCAGATAGAAAAGGTTGTTAAATTCAATTGCTCTGGAACAAATTAGAGCTACCCCCCTCCAGCCCCAACTCCCTTACCAAGGAAGAAGTAAACTATGGCCATAAGCACTGTTCCTGGCACACAGTGAGTACTTAAGAAATGCTTGTTGACTGAAAAAAAATTCCTCAATGCGTCATGGTTTTTGTAAACTGTTTCAACCAAAGGAGAAACTAAAAAACTGTTCTTTATGTCCAGGGAACTTTTTTTTTAATTCTGAAAACCATATCTTAATTGACTAAGAGGGATATATGGTCAGCTCCTCATTATCTACATTGGGGTTAGCAGCACTGTGGGGTGGAGGTATGAATAGTGGTTTTAAAAAGCAGATAAAAAGATAATAAGTGACCTAAAAATCACTTGCCACTCTCAAGATTCCATAATATTTTACTCACAGGAAATGTAAATTCCCATTTATTTTTTGTTTAGGATAATACTAAATAATAATAATAATAATAATAATAATAATGATGATGATGATGATAATAGGATAATACTAAAATTGCTTTGCCTTTCCTGTGTGTGCACTGAGTAAGGGGACACTAGAGGATAGAGGGGCTATGGAATACGTCATCTGGATGGGAGAGTTTGTCTGCTCCTAGATTCTGGAAGGAGAGTTGTGAGCCCAAAGAAAGAGAACACAAAACTGTTCTGTTACTAATTACCCCCCTTTTGAGAACTTTAAGGGTGTGGTCCAGAGATTCTTTTGACAATGGTAAATGGAGAAATAGGCATGGATAGGAACACCTGGGTGTTCGCAACAAAGGATGCTGAAATGTGTGACCGTGTGTGTTTGTGTGTGTGTGTGTGTGTGTGTGTGTATGTGTAGAACAAGGCATATGATACTGGTGGAAAGAATAAATAATAGCATGAGTCTGGGCTGAACAAGAAAAGATGATTAGGGAGTGGTAGAACTACAGAAACCGAAGAGTATGTTGGTGTCCAAGTTTAGCTTCAGCTCTCCAGTAGTTTGTGAGTATGTTTGAATGAACCGTGATTTGGATGTGGGAAGTGGGAAGATTAGGGCTTCATATAGAAATAAATGTCCCCTGCTTGTGTAACTAGAAAGTGAGGGTGAGTGCATAGTATATCTTATTACCCTCCCGTGGAGCAATTCCACACTCTGGGGAGAGTGATGAAAGACCCCTGACTCGTACCAAATCTAAATAAGTAATTTTAAGTATTCTCTGCAGTAGAGTTTGAATGCTTGGCTGTTTAATTCAGAAAGAACCTTGGTATCTGGTATCTTATCCTGCCAGATGATCTTCAGAATCTTCCTAAGACAATTCAAATGGAAGCTATTCAGTTTCCTGGCATGGTGCTGGTAGACACTCCAGGCTTCACAGGCAAATGACAATGAGTTCGGCACAGTGGCTCTGTAGACCTTCAGTCTGATAGTCTAATACCTCTTCTGTCTCATATTGTCCTTTGGAGTCTCCCAAACACTAAGCTAGCTCTGGCAATGCAGATGTCAACCTCATTATCAACATGTACATCCCTGAAAAGTATACTGCCAAGGTAAGTGAACTTATCTACAGTATTCAAATCTTCTCCATTTGCTACAACTGATGGTTCCACATACGGGTGGGGTGGTGCTGGCTGATGGAGCCCCTGTTTCTTGGTGTTAATTGTTAGGCTAAAATTAGCACAAGCAGCAGAGAATCAATCCATACTTTGTTGCATCTCAGCTTCAGAGGCTGCACTGAGTGCACAATCATCTGTGAACAACAAATCATGTATGAACACTTCCTCCAACACTCCTTTTAATTCAGGCTTTCCTGACTTTAGGCCCAGTGTGTTCTATCCACTGTACCACCATGTGTATAGTACTTTAAGAATTACAAAGTATTGTGTATAACCTACGTCAGATTGCTTACCATCTCAAGGAGGGGAAAGGAAGGGATATAGGGACAGAATTTAGAACTCAAAACTTTTTAAAAAAAGAAGAGTAATTGTTTTTCCATGTAAGGGAAAAAATAAAATATTATTTAAAAAAAGAATTACAATGTGTTATACGTATAACTCTCTCATTTGGTCTTCATGGTACCATTATTATCCTTATTTTATAGATGAGAAAACTGAGGCTGGGAAATGTTAGGGGACTTGGCAAAATCCCATGAGTAGGAAGTTATCTGAGGCAGGATTTAAACCCATGTCTTCCTGCCTTCAGGCCCAGTGCTCCATATGGTATACCACACAGGTCAGTGCTTGATGTCTGTCTTACAACCAACAGGCCCAGGCATCAGATAAATACGTAGAAATTCTACAGGAATTTCAGATCTGATACAGCATGAGAGAAGCATTTGGATCCAGAGGGACTCAAGAAAGGATAGATGTTTCCAAGGTTGGTGGTTTTTCTTGGCCCTGTCTGTCCTGTCACTCACTGCCAAGGACCTCCACCCCCTTCCTGCCACAGTTGACTCATCACTTGGAGGTGGCCCCAGTGATCAACTCCGGCAAGTAGAAGGCTGCCACTGCTAGGCTGTCTTCATCTCCCTCTGACTTTGGGCACCAAGGTGCCCCCGCTCCCCTTGTTACTCCCTTTTCTCTGGTCATCTCCTTTCTCTCTTCGCCAGGTCAAAGCCCAGCTAGTCTTCAAAGTGGGGAGAAACAGAACAGGAAGACTTATATTCAGATTTCCAGAACCTAGAAAAGTACCCAACACATAATAAACATTTGTTGCACTGAATTCAACTGAATTGGATTGGATTGAAGTGAAGTGAATTGAATCAAGTCCCCACTTCCTTCTTTAAATCAGAAAGAGCAGACCAACTCTGAAAGTTAGGACAGCTAGGGCCGAATGCTGGTGAAGAGCAGTAGAAGAGAGGGGTCACCCCCAGGACAGGACTCCAGCCCTATGCATCTACCCACATAGAAACTATTTGGAAGATTAGTTTGCAGGAAATGCAATCTGTAGGAGAGGACCCAGCTCATCCTCCCATAAACATCTCCCTTTTCCAGTGGAGCATAAAGGGATTAAGCACACACAAAAACATGAGTGGCCAGGGCAGACAACTCATTATTATCCAGCTGTATGGATTGTGTTATTGTGGATGACCCTGAGTTCTGCATGGCCACCCACCTCTGGGTTGAGCACCTAGAGGACGATTCATCATAAATGAAAATGTTCTCAGCGGTGGTGGGGGAGGACTCTGTGGACATTTCTAGTGCTTGGATTTATGGTACTACAATAAGTTAATTAAGTCCTGTAATCTCTGTTTAAGAAAAAAAAAGCTCAATACTATGAAGACATGCCTAAATACAAATGCTTGATACTGAAGATAATGCCTCATTGCAGCTGGGCTTAAGGTGGACCAAATTAAAAGACAGAGCATTATGAGACCCACCGGGCTTTAATAGGAGCATAAGACCTATAGGCTAATGGCACCATAAAGGCTTTCCAGGGTTGTGTTGGCAGACATGTTCCCATGTTGCCAGCTCAGCAATATCGAGGTAGCAGGAGGAAGCACTCAAAGTCACTTGAGTCTGTTCAGAAGTCAGAGCTTAAAGTGGTGGGCTTCATTTGAGGAAAAGCTTTGCCTTCCATTTCCTAAACCACCCAATGAAAGGAGTAGATTAGATCAAGAGTTCTTAACCTGGGGCAGATGAACTTTTTTTTAAATTATTTTGATAACCGTATTTCCATATAATTGCTTAATATATTTTATTTTATGTATTTAAAAACATTCTGAGAAGGGGTTCAGAGCTTTACCCTCACTCACAAAGAAGTCCATAAAACAAAAAAAGAATTAAGAATCACTGGACTAGATGGTCTCTAATGCCCCTTACATTGCTAAATCCTCTGATCTTGTATTTTTGAGGTTGCCTTTGGGGAACTCTCAATAATAATATTTACATATATTATTTCCTTTGATCTCTTAAATCACCCAAAATAAATGGCAGAGGATTTATGGCTTCCTGGCCATCTCCACAGTAATGGCTTCCTTCAAATCCCATCTAAAATTCCACCTTCTACAAGAAACCTTTCCCAAACTTTCTTATTTCTAGAGCCTTCCCCCTGTTGATTATTTCCTATTTATTCTGCATATAACTTGTTTGTACACAGTTACTTGCATGTTATCTCCTCCATTAGATCGTGAGCTCCTTGAGGGCAGGGTCTGTCTTTGGCCTGTTTTTGTATCCTTGGGGCATAGCACAGTGCCTGGCTCACAGCGAGAGTAATAAATGTTTATTAACTGACTGATTAGTACAGAATTCAGCATATAAACCCTCAATCCCCACCAAGTGGCTGCTAATTCAACAATGGATATTTATGAAGTTTTTCGTTCAATTCAGCAACCATTAACTTAGGGCCTGCTATGTGCACCTGACACAATAAGGCACTCTCAGAAATAGAAGAATGAGGAAGATACAATATCTACCCTTATGGCATTTATAGTCTGATAAGGGGACATGATACACAGAACGACAGAATTTGGAAGTTGGAAGGCACATTAGCAGTCATCTAATCCAAACTGTATAGAGACAGAACCCTTGTTATTACATAGCTAATAAATAGTCATCCAAATCACTATGATTCATTAACACTTTAATATTTGAGGATTTTGAATTTCCTAAGTATGGAATTCCCTTCACCAGTTTAGTGTCCAGTCAATCCTCAACTTTCAGAAGGGTAATGTTACTAGAGAACTGCACAAAATCAAAACCGCAAATGTTGATAGATTAAACATATGGAAAATAGGGGGTTAGATTCCCATCACCACCAAAAACTATAATCTTTTTCTAGAGATTGCTGAAAATACCTTTTTCTGAATACAATTCTTTATAACAGAACATTAATTCTGATAATATACACTTTTCCTAACACAGTTACCATGAAATAACCCATAAAATGGGGTACACAAATTTGGTAACATACAAAACATTTTTTCTCACTAGTAATTCCCTAGAATTCTGTGATCTTTTGTGCTAACATCTCAATAAAAAAACACACATTGATTTCAGACAATATTCACTTTGTATAACACATGAAATCTATGGCACCATAAATACTATACAGCAAATAAAATTCTCAAAAACTAAAATATTTTTTAACCTGAATCTTACCTTCCACTATGTCTGATGGTGGTGTGAGGGCATTGTACTGTATACCATACTGCTATAAATCTCTCTACCTTGGCTGCCCCCTGGAAACCAAAGGAGAGGTTGCTGGGACTTTAGTCACTGCTGCCAAGTCAAGTACATAAGACCAGTGAAGCACCTAGTAGAATACCAGCAGCTCCACAAAGTTGCACACATAGTGCCTCTCATGTTTTTTCTCCACTGTACATACACAGCCACAAATATGCACAGTTACCAATGCAAAAGTGAAAATGAGGTTACTAATAAAATCATGCAAATGCTTAAAGTCTTGAGAATTAAATCTGCGAATGTTGAAAATTGACCGTAATTCCTTTATGATTTTGTGGCTAGAGAGCTCCCATTGACGAAAAGAAAACAACCAAACAAAATTAGCACCCTGGGGCCCAGCTGCTACAATAGCCTATGACTACCCTTCCCCCCAAAAAAAGTATGCCACTAAAAAAAAAAAAACAACCTACATGCAGGTTCAAGGCAGAGATGTCCTGACAACTCACTCCAAAAAAAAAAAATGTGTACAGGGCACACTTCTTAGTTTAATCTGCATTGTTGACACTTTTTTGCATCACTTTCTTACTTCTAGAAAATCAACAAAACAATAAACCAAGACCTGATTTGTAGCATTTGAGGATTTTTGAAGTATAGATGTTTACAATGAAATTTGACAATTAACTTTCCAGTGGTTCTAATATACCCTTGGTTGATGGCACATTTTTAGTCAGCATCTACTCAAAAACCACAACTCATGAACTCTCATTGATCTGTCTCTTGCCAGACAAAATTGGAAGACACATTAAATTGAAGCAAAAGGTATTTAACTAAGAAATAACAGGTAGATAATGGGAAATCTCATTATACACCGTGTTCCAAAAGTCTTGGAGCTTAACCTACCCTAAGACTTTGGGGATACCTTGTAAAAACAGATGGACACTTTTCTTCAGATTCTAATGCCACTGGTGGGAGAGGAAACACTTGGAGGGATCATGCTTAACCAAGGTGATAATGTTCCTGGGGTTATGCCCTATCTGGAGTACTTCTCTGCTTCTGAAGATTATGCTTACTGGTTCTTCATACCACTACTAGTATCATTCTAAGGTCTGATATCATCTACTGGGCGGCATCATATGCAGACCTGGAGCTTTTTCTGCACTGAGTTGCAAGCCACTGATGTTGCCTGCGGGGCTATCTTTTCTGCTGCACTGACACCTGCGAGCTCTCTGCCGAATTGCAGCCCCTGATGTCAACTGCTGTCTGGTGGTCTGATCTGCTGGACTGCCTCATCCACAAATCTTTCTCCACTTAGCCAAAAGGCAATGGTGATATCTATGATCCTGTCTTCACTACTTTGCTGTCATTTGCTGGTTCTCTGTTGAATTACAGATGCCATTTTCCCATCAGGAAAGTGGCCAGAGTTTTTTTTCCTGAGATCACTCATTGCTTAGGGCTTATTTGGGTTCTTTTGTAGGTCAGACCCATAGCTGCACACAGGACCAGCTATAAAAGGTTAAACTTTTTGTTTCTGCCTCGGTGATCACTTTCCAAAGTCTATTTGCTACTTAGAATGGGATAAGCAAATTAATTTCAACCTCTATAACATCCCTTTTTGTTGTTGTTCAGTTGTTTGAGTCTTGACTAACTCATTGTGACCCCATTTGGGGTTTCCTTGGCAAAGATACTGGAGCGGTTTGCCATTTCTTTCTCCAGCTTATTTTATAGATGAGGAAACTGTAGCAAACAAGGTTAAGTGACTTGCCCAGTCACACAGCTAGTAAGCATTTGAGGCCAGATTTGAACTCAGGTCTTCCTGACTCCAGGGCCCGACACTCTATCTACTGTGCCACCTAACTTCCTTGTAATATCCCTAGTAGATATCATTAGAACAGAACAACTATACTGGAGCTTCACTTTAGGAAGATAGGAGAGGATGGGTGGAGCTGGTAACCTTTGTCCTACATCCCTATAGATGCATCTAGTTTTCTGTTCTTCCTATGTACTCATAATGCAAAGTAACACGTAATGCATGTACTAGGGAAGTATAGATGAAATTGCTATATTAGGTAGGAATCATTACTGATTGATGGAAATCAGAAGGAGGTGACACAGGAGTTGTAATTTAAAGAGTGGGCAACAATTCAACAGGTAAGAATTATCTACTTTCTGAAGTTCAGCTACTTAATCAATTGTTTATGTGGTTTGGTAACCTTAGGGAGATGTGCAAAAGACAAAAGAATGAGAACCTCGGTGATGACACTTGCAACAGAGTCTCTCTTCATGGGCTAAATTATTTACTCTCCCAAATGCCCTCTCCTTTTTTAGAAAAAAGAAATGGAGGAAAGGGGAAAAGAAGAGAACTGTTATCCATTGGAGAGCTCCATTCTTTGTAAATAGAAATGGCTAGGTAGCCATTTCTGGAGTTTTCACTAAGGATTTCCATTTTGGACTTTTGCCACTGTTTCAGAGACAAGTCAGCTGTGCTTGATAGTGATGAGATTAAACAACATGTAAAACGGGAAGAGAAACATTAAGGAACAGGTCCTAGACAGCACAAATGAATGAAATGAGGCCAGCAAGCCCAGAAAAGGGACCATAAAGACAAAGAAACAAAGCCAATGAGATCAGCAAATATTTATTCAAGAGGCATACACTGACATCAAGTAAGATTAGCATCAGGATCCATTGAGGAAGAAAAAAAAAAATATATATATATATATATATATATATATATATATATATATATATATATATATAGTATCATTTTAATGAATCAATTTGTTTAGAAATCTTACTAGCTGTTAAATCCTAAAGTTTCTATGGATGTTTATAAGCTTGGAAAAGTAATTTAGAAGTCAAAACGACCCATCACAATTTCCCTCTGCTTGGTGCCACATTCTGCTTTCTGAAAAAAAAAAGTGACAGAAACACTGAAACATTAATCAATCCAGATATCTGCTAATCACCGTTACAGTTAATTTGAGCAACTGAAACAGGAGTCAGTATTCTTAAATTAGCCTGCAAAGAAGGCTTCACAGAGAAATGTAACCTGAAACACTTTTGACATCTGCAGTTTTATTTTATTAACTAATTCTGAAGGATGAGTCTAATGGGCACATCCTTTCAATTCCGCCCTAGTGGGAAGAGGCCTGGGCAGTGAGTCACAAACAGGGTCCTAGCCTTACCTTTGTCTCACATTAATTTGCATGACTTTAAGTGAGTCTCTCTTCTTGGCCTCAGTTTCCTTAAATGTAATATGAAGAGGGAGGGATACATCATGGGGTCAAAGATCATCTCTGTTACATAATGCCCATGTGACTTTGGACAAGTCACTTAACCAATCTAGCTCAGCTAGGTGGCCCAGTGGATAGAGCACAGGATCTGGAATCAGGAAGACCAGAGTTCAAATCTGGCCTCAGATACTTACTAGCTGTGTGATTCTGGGCAAGTCACTTAGCTATTTGCATCATTTTCTTCAATTGAAAAATAAGGATAATAACAGCACCTATCTCCCAAGGTTATTGTGAGAATTAAATGAGGTATTTGCAAAATGCTTAGCACAGGGCATGGCCCATAGTGAACACTTAATATATGCTTCTTCCCTTCCTTCCCTCAATTTGTCTATAAAATGAGAAAATTGGACTAGACAATGGCTGAGGTCCCTCCCAGCTCTAAATCTAAGATCCTGTGATCATGGCCTCTCATTCTGCTCTAACGTTCTGATAAAGCACCAGGCTGTGAAAAGTCTGTCTCCCAAATATAGTCTAGAAATATAACACAGCAGACTTCTCTTATAATGGGTAGAATTTTCAAAGAATATCTAATGTCTACATTGAGTGTATACTTATATTCATTAGTCTAGAAGAGGGCTTCTTAAACTTTTCCCACTCATGACCTCTTCAGTGCAGTTTAAGAAGTGTTGGTCTAGAATAAAAGAAGAGCAGAGAAGAGATGAGACTTTACCGTGCTCATCACCCAGTGACCTAAGAAGCCAAAGCATGCATTCTCTGGCCTCTGAGACGGACTGGACTTATTCCATTTGCCCCTAGAAGGAAGCCATGAACAGAAGGTGGAAGTTTCAAAGAGGTAAACATAGGCTCAACATCAGAAATTTTCCCAACAGTTATTGCTGTCCAAAAAATGGAATGGGCTACTTAAGGAAAATGGTGGCTTCACCCTCATTGGAAGTCTTCAAGCAGAGAATGGATGACCACTTATAGAATGTGTTATGAGGAATCCTTTCATGGACAGGTCGGACTTGGTGGCCATTTTATCCCAGTCCTTCTAATATATTCTAATTTATTCTAGAATTTTTGTGAACCAGTTTGCTCAAAAATTTCAGGAAGAGGCAATAGGAATGAGGAGTTTTCTGGATCCCCCCCAACTGTTACTTGCAAGTCAGGGGTCTGAGTGAAAGTGTAATCAGCCATCAGGGAAAAGAGCATTTAAATTCTATTTAACTTCTCCTAAGTCATCAGTCTTTCCAACTCCAAAGCCATTTCAAATGCTTTTTTATATATTATTATTTTATTGATACCATTATTTTAGTGTATTATAGTACTATTATTAGTATTAGCATTTAGTATATTATTCGTATAATATAACTGTCACCATGACTTTAGAGTGAAAACTGCTATCTTATCTCCCACCTGGTCAGCACGTATCTGTGAATTCATTTTGCTTCTGCTCCTTTTATATTTAGTCTTCCCAGATTTTAGGTGAGTGCGTATTCTGTAAGGGAAGTGTCCAAGCAAGCAGCGAGCTTGAGAGATCTAGCACAGCCATTGGAGAGGTCACACCAGCCAGCAGAGCCAATAGTAGCAGCAGTGAGGAGCTATAAGCCTAGTAACCTGCTTGACTCAGCTCAGAAATGGATCGAGACCCCATGCTCTGCAAGGAGCCCTCCTAGACTCATCCATTGCCAATGCCATTTTATAGGAAGCAAACTTAGTAGGGCCTTTCCTACCAGCATCAGCAGTCAGAAACTTTTCACCTTAGGTTCCCTCTACCCAAGTGGACTCCCCATGCCCAGAACATTTTCCTTCTTTACTCAATGAGTTCAGTGCAGAGCTCCTAGCTTTCCTCTCCATTTTCCTACCCTGGTACTAGAGGACTTCAACACACATTTTGGCATTGATTCAAAGACCCTCCTTAACTTCCCAGGTCTTTAATCTACTCAGTCTCCATGACCTACTACTTAATTTTACCTTGGCTACAGGTCAGAATGTTCATACTCTTGAATTTGCCATCAGCCAGTGTTCCACTTCCATGTTCCAGCACTCCAAACTTACTTCCAGAAAGATCATAATCTTTTATCCGTCTCTATTTCCCTATACTCATTCTCCCTAAATCTACTCCTCATCTCCCTGGGACCTCCAATTCCTCTATGCCTCAATTCTATCTCAGGCTATTACCCCTTCTCTGGCTATATGCTATGCTCTTCCAAATGCCTATTCCTTGGTGAAACAGCTCAACCCTAGATTCTCTCCTCTGAAATGTCTCATTCCCTGGCTTATCCTATCACTGGACGTACCTTACTAAGCCCCAAAGTTGTATTGCTACGACCTGCTACTTTCTTCACTCCCACTCATGTTGTGCTGAATAGAGCTGAAGGAAATCACAAAATCATACTGATTGAATCTGCTGCATATTAGTAGAATCTACTCTCAAAATGGGTTTTTACTGTAGCAAGTCAATCTATTACATCTCTCTGATTCATTACCTAACCCCTTAATTTATTCCCACCACAGTGACTATTCTAAACCTCTTCTCCCCACAAGTCTCCCATGCTATACCCCTCAAAAATGAGGCCATTCATCTAGACTTCTTCTCCTTACCTTCTTATCTCCCAATATTCTGACATCCTCCCCATCTTCTCCTTCACTCTAATCTCTAATGATGAGGTTCACCTTCCACTTGCCAAGGTCAGCCCCTATATATATATATATATATATATATATATATATATATATATATATATATATATATATATATATATAATATATATATATATATATTATAATATATATATATATATATATATATAATATATATATATATATATATATAGGCTATATATATATATATATATAGGCTATATATAGGTATATATATATAACCTAGATCTCATCCTCTCCTATCTTCTGCAGAAGATTGTCCTTATCATCCCCATTCCTCCCATTTTTCAATTCTCCCCATCTATTGGCTACTTACCTGATGCCTTCAAAAAAGAACCAAGTTCTCCTACATTCTTAAAAAAAAAAAAGAAAAAACCTTCACTAGATCCTACCAAGTCCACTAGCTAGCCTTCCTCCCCCACTCACTCACTTCTAAACTCTGCAGTAAGGTTTCCAACACGTTGATCCAACTGAAATTGTTCTCTCCAAAGTTACCAATGATCTTTTAATTGCCAAATTTAATTGTCTTTTCTCAATGCTCATCCTGCTTGACAATCCCTGTGACATTAGACACTGTTGACCATCTTCTCCTCTAGGATACTTTCCCTTCTCTGGCTTTTTATGACTCTGCTCTCACTTGATGTGTAAAAGACATCTCAAATTTAACATGTCTGAAATAGAACTCATTATATTTCTCCCCAAACCTACTACTCTTTCATATTTCTCCATTATTATTGAGGACATCACCTACCTTCCAGTCATCCAGGTTTACAACTACAGTGTGATCTCCATGCAATCTGTTGCTAAATCTTGTAAATTCTTTCTCCATATCATCTCTTGAATACATCCTCTCTTCATTAACACAACTAGAACCCTAGTTCAGACCTTTGTCCTCTCTCTTCTGGACCCCTGTAACAGCCTTTTTATTGTACTTTCTCCCAAAGTCCCTTCCCAATTCAATTCATTCTCTACACTGCTGCTAAAGTGATTTTCCTAAAGTATCAATCCAACATGGTGTCATGCACATACATAACTCAATAAATGCCAGTGGCTCCCTATCACTTCCAAAATTAAATATAAAATCTTCTATTTGGGGAGGGGGTGTGCCAAGCATTTATTAAGCACCTACTGTGTGCCAGGCATTATATTAAATGCTTTACAAATATGTCACATTTGCTCCTCATAAGAGCCTTGTGAAATAAGAGCTATTATTATTCCCCTTTGACAGTTGATGAAACTGCAGCTGATAGAGATTAAGTAACTTGACCAAGTTCACACAACTAATGAGTGTCTGAGTCTGGATTTGAACTCAGATCTTCCTGAATCCAGACCCAGTGCTCTATCCACCATACCCCCTAGTTGCCTTTCATACGTAGCATGTAAAACCCTTTCACAACCTGGCCCCTTATTACCATTCCAGTTTGTGTATACTTTACTCTCTTCCATGCATGTTCCTTTGCAGCTATATTGGCTTTCTTGCTATCCCTCTCACACAACTCTACATTTTCTCTCTCTTCACCTTTGCACTTATTATCCCCCATGTTTGGAATGCTCTCTCTCTTCACTTCCACCTCGTACTACTCCTGGCAAACTTTAAGACTGAGCTTAATCATCACCTCCTACAGGAGGTATTTCTTGGACCTCCATCCACTTGAGTCTTCCGCTGTAAGGCTACCTTCCATCTCTTCTTTATGTACAATGTTTGTACCAATTTAAATACAAGTGGCCTTGCATGTTAGCATATAAATTCCCTGAGGGTAAGAACCACTTTTTTTTTTTTGCATTTTCTTTGTATCTCCATTAACACAATACTAAAGCATAGTAAATGCTTATTAAATGTTTGATGATTGATTGATTAATGAACCAGTCTAAAAAAAATTAGAAATCAAAGTCAATCTCACAGGTTTATAATTGGCAGTGTTCTTGTCCCTTCTTAAAAAAATGAGAACAGTATTTGCCCCTCTCCATTTTCCATGTTCTTTCAAATATGACTGACAATGGCTTAACAATCTCATCTGCCAGATCTTTCAGTACCTGAGGATATAACTCATTTGATTCAGCTGACTTAAATTCATTAAAAGCAACTAGATGCTCTCTTATTATCACCTAACTTAGCTTAGTCATTAACCCTCTGTTAAATATTTTTCTTCTCTCATTTCTAGTATAGAGTAAGCTAACATTGGCATCCAGGTGTCTTAGTGGATAAAGCACTGGACATGGAGTCAGGAAGAACTAGGCTTCAGACATCTACTAGCTGTGTAACAAATCATTTAACCATCCTTAGCCTCAGTTTCCCCATCTGTAAACTGGAGATGGTACCACCTACCTCCTTGGGTCATTGTGAGGTTCAAATGAGATAATAATTGTAAAGCACTTTGTAAACCTTATAACACTGTGCAAATACTGTCTATTATTGCTATTGGCTGAGAAAGAAAAGGAAAATAAAAATTGAGTAGTTCTGCCTCCACCCCTCTTCCAGTTATCATCTTCCCACCCATGTCAAGTAAAGGTCCTATCCCTTCTCTAATGCTCCTTCTTCTCCCAATATAGCTTCAAAAGTCCCACCCTTTTTGTTGTCCTTAGCTTCCCTCACCAACTTCAGCTCCGTCTGAGCTTTAAAACTTCAGACATCACTTTCACAAGAATATGTGAGGTGTTTATATTCATCTTTTGTTACTTGACATTACCATTATCTTCTAGACATGACTTTGGAAATTATTAGTTGGTTTGTGAGTGTCCTATGCATCCACATCAGCCTCTTCAGACTAATCTTATGTTTCCTTCTCATTGGAAATGTTTCTGTTTGTGTCTTCAGAATTTCAGTAATGAGTATCTCTCATCACCCTGGGCTGAATTTTCTTTAAGAATTTTACTCTATGGGATCCTATGTATCTTTCCTTTGAACCCTTTGAAACCTACTTTCCCCAAATCTAGAGTACACGTTAGGCTGTGATCAGGTTTCTTCTGCTTGTATATCAAAAACTCTAGGAGGTGCTGATTTCCTCAAAGCTCCCATCATTTCCAATCTGACAATTAGTTCTTCCCTCCTAGCAAGAATCAGATATAGAAAAGAATTTCCCTTTGATGATTCCTCTGCCTTTTGAAGAATTAAATTATAATTAACCCTACTCACTGAATCCCAAAACCAAAAAGAGGAAGTAGGATGGAGAACATTAGAGTGAAGATCAATAAAGTAGAAAAACAAAAGACATTATAATGAAATGCCCAGGCTGAGTAAGAAATAGTTGGCTATGAAATATAACTGCAAAAGATTGCATAGTTGGGGAAATTTTAATGCATTCCTAATTTTTTATGGTTTTATTGATGTCTCTTCTTTTTCTATCAAGTCATTTCCCAAGATGTCCCTTGACCCTTGTCACTGAAACCTCTTTTATCACACAGAAAAACTAGTTCATCACAACCAACCAGTTCAGTGATCATGTTTACCCAGTGTATGACACATTCCTCATCTATGAACCCCCACTTCTCTGCTGAGATGAAAAAGTATAATTTATCATCTATTCTCTGGAGCCAACATTGGTCAATACAGTTAATGCAATAAATTGGACTCCTAGTTACTTTTCCTTATATTATTGCCAGTCTGTATATACTTCTGCTTTTTCTTCTTTACTGAATCACTGTATTACAGGTCTTTTCATGTGTCTCAAAATTCCAAGAGGCCATAGTATAATATGAAGAGTACTGGGTTTAGGGCCAAAACACCTGGGTTCAAATATCTGCTCTACTATGATTACTACTTGAGATACCTTGGGTAAGAGGCTTGGACTGGATGACCTTTGAGGTCTATTTGTAGCTGTAAACATTTGATTTGTTATGACTGATTCATATTCTTTACCATTTGGCTTATTTGTTTTATTTTGCCTGGGTCGGTGATTTCATTGGTGTAGTGAACTACGCACTAAGAAATTTCTTCTATCAATGCTACCAAGAAACCTGAATTTATGGCCTACGAGCAAACTAGGAAGTTAAGTGATTTACTCAAGGTCATATAGTGCTATGTATTATATGATTGATTAACATAGTAGAATTTCTTTAGTTCTCACCCAATTATTCACCACTTTTGTTTTCAGTTCCTCACTATAACACCCACCCCCAAGAAAATTCTGTCATAAACATTTTGGTATATATGGGACTCCATTTTTTTGACTCCATTTGGCTCACAGTTGGATTACTGGGTCAAAGGATCTTAATAATTTAGTAATTTTTCTCTCCATGCCTAATTTTTATGTGATTTGTTTTGTTTTTACTTAAGAAGGGAATCATGGATATAGAGGAGAAAGGTACCTCTGAGGCCATAAAATCCACCTTCATCCTTTTGCAGATGACAAGATGGAGCCCCAGGGAAGTTAGGTGAGTTGACCAAAGTCTTATGAGTAATAGTGGTGGAAGCAAGATTTAAACCCAGGTCTCGGGATCTCTCCTATCCCATTCTACCTCTAACCTGGAGCAAACCACCTAAACTCCTTGGACCTCAGTTTCTTCATCTGTAAAATGAGCAGGGGGTATACTAGATGATCTCCAAGGTCCCTTAAGCTCTAATTCTATGATTCTGTGGAAAAAAAAGAAATGGAGAGAGAGAGAGAGAGAGAGAGAGAGAGAGAGAGAGAGAGAGAGAGAGAGAGAGAGAGAGAGAGAGGCTACAGGGAAGAGGAAAGGAAAAGAAGGAATGAGTTTGGGGGGATGGGGTTTTGATAGACAGAATATGGTGGACCAGCCTTGAAGACAAAAACACTACTCTCTGACATATCCTGTCTGAGTGATTATTGGCAAGCCACTTAAATTCCCCAGTGCCCCAGACCACTGTAAGACTGAGCAACAGGGGTCAGCTAGGTGACATAATGGATAGAGCACAGGTCCTGAAGTAAGGAATATCTAAGTTTAAATTATGCTTCAGACTATACTAGCCATGTGACCCTGGTCTAACTTAACCCAAGTTCACTCAACCTTCCTCAGACTGAGTTTCCCTATCTATAAAACACATGTGTGTGTGTGTGTGTGTGTGTGTGTGTGTGTGTGTGTGTGTGGTATGCATGCAGCTAGGTGTCACAGTGGATAGAGCATAGGGGCTTGGAATCAGGAAGACATCTTCATGAGCTTAACTCTGGCCTCAGACATTTACTAGCTATGTGACCCTGGGCAAGTCACTTAACCCTGTTTGTCTCAGTTCCTCATCTGTAAAAATGAGTTGGAGAAGGAAATGGCAAACTATTCCAGCATCTTTGCCAAGAAAATCTCAAATGGGAACATGAAGAGTCAGACATAATTGAAAGAACTGAACAATATATGTATGTTCATATAGGTATGTTTATGTGTGCTCATATGTTTGTGTGTGCATGTGTTCACACATACATGTAATATGCACCTATAGAAATATAATGAGTATGCACGTGTGTGCTTATGTGTGTACATATGCATGTGCATATAATGAAATATAAATTATACGTATAGATGTACTTTCCCCTCCCCCTCACCCCAAGGGAACCTGATTTTAGTTAATGGCAGTGGAAAGCATCATTGTCCTTGATCTGGTCCTGCTTAGTAAAAAAAAAAAAAGGAGAGTGAGAGAGAGATTCAGCACATGAAAAACACGTCAATCAGATGTAATTGCTCTCTAAGAAAAACATTTTCAGGCAAGAGGAAAAGAACTCACCCTCAACACCTAGATTTGCAGCCACGACTAATCGACTAATGACAAGCTGGTCTTATTATTTTCAAACTCATTGTTCAAGAATTCCACACAAGAAACATGACAGCAAAGGACAGCCTGATCAAGGCCTCCCTCTTAGACAAATATGAAACAGCCATCTCTCTAGGTTCTATAGTGAGATTGAGTTGTAACATCCTTCACGCTCGCTCTGAAGTTTACTTTTAGTATTTCATTTGCATTCCTTCTGTAGCTGGCAACAGACTCGAGTACAGTCAAATAAAAATTAAAAAACACAGTCTTCTGTGTATTTTGCATGGGAACTCTTGAGAGCCTTCAATAGGCCAAAATCTGCCTGAAGACAGTCAGGCCGACATCCCAGGGGTGGGATGGGGAAGCTATATTGGACCGGGTGGGTAGAAGCCTGGCTTTAGAATTCTTTCGGTATCTTTTTCTGTTACATTGTCTACATAAATGGAAACTTAATAATCCCTGCAACAAAGTGAAACTGGAAATGCATAGAAGAAGGTCATGGCCTCTATTTTCACTGTTTACATTCATTACCAAAAAGATGAGGTGTCACGTTTCTGATAGCAGTACAGTTTGTAGTATTCACAGGCTTGGAATGCAAAGAAGGCTCAGAATTGGCCTGAAGTCAGGTTCACTGAGAAAGAGTCAGGATCAGTCACCATCCTTCCCCCCAAGATGGAAGTATAGGGGGCTCTGGTGGGGGAAGGGAGCATGGGCAAAAATCCATTGAATAGCCTGGTTTATCTTTTAGTTCAAGATTAAAATCCACTAGTTCTTAATACCCGTGCAAAGACGAGGGTTCCAAAGAGTGAGAGATTAGGGCAGATGTGAGAAATCATGGAGCAGGAAGAACTCTTAATGAAACATAAAATATGTCCCACACCCCACCTCCAGCTTTAGATATATGAAATATTCTTAGGCATTCCTCAAGTATCCATGAGACTGGTAAGGGGTTAAAGTCAGTAAATATTTCTCAAGTTAATGAGGGGATTTTTTTTAAAAGCCAAAAATTTGAGGAATTTAATTGTACCATATTAGTATACCAGAATATGAAGTATGAATTGAGTTTGGAGGCAGGAGACAATACAAGGGCATCACATGTGTAGTACAAGCTACATGTGAGCCTCTGAAAAGTACCCCAAGTTCAAAACACACTTTGGATAAGCAGCTATTCAAAACTGTCTGCAAGCCCCCACTGATGTTTCTTTCGCCAGCCCAACCAGAGTACATGTAATTCAGGCAGTTAGGTAGAGAAGAGGATAGAGTGATGGATTTTGAGTCAGGAATATATGCATTTGAATCCTAAGATTTACACTTAGCTTTGCGGCTTTGCTGAAGTAAATCACATAACCTCTCTTAGCCTCACTTTCCACATCTTCAAAATGGAGATAATAATAGTACCTACATCCCAATGTTGTTATAAGGACCAAATGAGATAACATATGTGAAGAGTTTTGCAAGCCTTAAAGATGTGTGTGTGTGTGTGTGTAATATACATAAATATGTAGCATACATATGTACATATATACACACGTATGTGAAGCAATATATATGTATGGGTTAGCTACTAGTATTAATAAAAAAAAATTATTAAACAGTGGCAAAGCAAATGTCAAGAAAAATAAACCCCATTTCCCAATCCATGGAATATAGGCTTTTCTCCAGATCTCAATACCACTATTGACCATGCATAAGGAAAATGCATGGCCAGGAAACTCATATGGGATGGGGTGTGTAAATACTGAATATACATAATCAGGGAATATGGGTGAGAGAGGGCTCACATGTAGTGAATGAACATAGCCCCAGCTTTATACTCTTACTCTAGCATATAGATTGAACCTTTCTTCATCTCCAATGCTTCTCATTGTTGACCCAGTGCAGAGCCTCTAATGTCAGCAGCTAGTCAACGTCATCAAGTTGTGGATCTACTGTGATAGATTACTGGAATGTACACTTGGGTTGCTCTCTTATGTCTGCTGCCATCTACTGGTGGGTCCAGTTTAGGCTGCTCCCCATAGGTCCTCTACTCTCTGCTCCCATATGCTTATTTTCAGCTTTGTATATTCTCTAATGGGAAAAGGGTCAACCACTTCATGGCATCATAGCTATCTCAGATCTTTGTGACTCTGATCTTTATGATTCCCCTCTACAGCAGCCTTTAAGCATTATCTACCTTTCAAATTCCATTTCTTCCCATTCAGCTATGCTCCCTCACCCCAGACTACTATCTAACTTAGAGTTAGAAAATCCCTTTCAACTCTTTTCCATGAATATCATGTCAATCAACGCAGATTTCACTTAGGAGAAAGATTCAAAGAAGCTGGATGCAACTGGAGATATATACTCCATACTTTCCTGATTATAATGAAGTTTATATATACTGTACAAAAGTAGAAAAGGTAGCAAGAGATGCCTCTAAAATATTCAGCTGGCTGGGTCTAAGGGGAATTATCTGAAAGGAATTATGGGAGCTAATTATATTGGCACTTCCTCCTGAAGTATAATTAGTATTTTAGGAAAACTAGTGGAGGGAAGATTGGAAGTACAGTCTTGTTCAAACCAGTTCAAACATAATAGCAAGCAAAGTATGGGGAAAGTGCAACAGTGGAGGCCAGGTTTACTCCCGGGAACAATGAAACATCATGTCCTTTGGTCTAGCTTCTTTTTTTGTCCTCCTTGTGTCGTACAAGAGGTATTCTCAGGTGTCTGTGTGAATCCAGGGTCCTACATTTGTACTCTTCCAGAACCCAGACATGATGCACATGACGAAGGAGGTAACTAAATGCTGGTGCAACTCATTTCAAGATTCAGCTTAGACAAGCTGATGTGTTTTATCACCCGAGTTCACCTCTGTTTCCTTATTCCAAGAGAAAGGAGACCAGAGAGGCAAGCACCAGGCCATGAAACAAAACAGCCATAGAAGACTATCCATTACCTCCTATAAGATGAACTTTAATTAATATCATCTGGTATCTTTCCACAGACATGAGGGAGGAAATATTTCCCAGCCCTGCCTCTCTTTCGTCTCCACCAAAATATATTGGATAATAGAATACCAGCCTTTAACAAGATAAGTTCTTCAGTGAAATATCCATTTAAAGCCATGTCTCTGCAGAGTACATATTACAAAAGTGTTCACATTCCAATGCACGCTACATGGTACGATGTTTGTAGGCAGGCAAAAGACACAAAATAAATGTGTTCTCTAAGCAGGGTGGTGCCACCATCTGATATTTATTTAAGTAGGCTCATTGCACTTTCTGCTATGGCAGGTTTAACATTTGGGCTGCTGAGTTCCATCTACATGAAAATATAAAACTTAACCGTTTCGATCATTTGTTTCTAATGGGCCCGTGTTGCTATATTATGTCTCTACCACTATGCAATGCACAAAAATGGAAGGGAAAAAAGTCATGCAAACACATGAAAGAATATAAGTCATGACTCTCCAATAGGTAGCTATGAATCCAAGAATCTCCTCTTCACTGGTCTCCACCAGATTATCGAGATATTGGTAACCACACCTCTTTCCAATTTAAAAGAAGAGGAAAAGTAACATGGATGAAAAACACTCTCCCAAGGCCATAGAGCATTTCCTCAGAAAAGGCAGGAATGGTATTTAGCATAGCAAACCATCAGGGCTTTTCCTGACTACTGGATCACCCTGTTTCTTCCCTTTTTAGGAAACCGATCATTTTAGTAAGTCAGAGCAAGCTTGATGTAAAATTCAATAGACATCCCTTAGGTACAGTCTGCCTCAATCCACTAAGCATTTATTAAGCACTTAGTATGTGCCAAGCACTGTTCTAAGCACTAGGAATACAAACAAGCAGAAAGACAGTACCCACCTTCAAGAAGCTTCCATTCTAATACAAAAAGGCAATATATAAAAGAGAGCAGAAAAGTAGAGAAAGGAAAGCTTGAAAGGTACCAGGAACTGCAGAAAAAGTCTTGTGACAATGATCAGCAGCACAGCCTGAAGAGGAATGAAGACCTGTTGGCTTGGGCCTCCTCCTTAAAATGGAAGTGCTGGGAGGAAACAGACAATCAGAGAAAGAGGCCTCAGAGCAGGTGGTGCTTTCAGTGGGAGAACTATTCTGAGGGTGGAGTGAGCTTCCATGACAAAGAGGTTTCTGTAGCACTTCATAGAAGAAGTCCTCATGGACATAGCTTAGCCTGTAGAAAATTGGGACATTTCTGTCAATTAGCCATCTAAGGTCTCAATCAATCACTGAACAAACATTTATTAAGAGCCCAATCTGTACTGGGTACCGTGCTAAGGCATTGGGGATGCAAAAACTAAAAGGAACAGTCCCTGCCCTTAAGAGAAGCTAACATTCTATCAAGGGAGCCAGCATGTGTGTGTGTGTGTGTGTGTGTGTGTGTGTGCGTGTAATTTATACATACATATATGTATGCAATTTATATATTACATAATTTATAAGCAGATGTGTCATGTAACATATATTATGTAAGTTATACATACATGTATGGATGTGATTTATATATAATGTATTTTAACATATATATATATATAAACATGCATATATGGATGTAATATAAATATTGTATAATTTATGCATATATACATGCATGCAATTTACATATTATATAATTTATACATGCATATATAATGCAACACATAGTATATGCATGCATGTATGGGTATAATTAATATATTGCATCATTTCTACATACAGGTGTTATGTAGCATATATTATGTAATTTATACATACATATATAGACGTAATTTTTATCTTCCATCATTTTACATGCATATATGTTTGATTTATACATGTATGATTTTGCATGCATCTATGTGTGTGATTTCTTCATACATTTGTGTATGTACTTTATAGTTTTAGAGAACTTCTTGCAGCCCTGCGAAATTCAATGACTTGCCCAGAGACACATCCCTGTCACACAGTGAAGACAAGACTTGAACCCAGGTCTTACTGACTCAGAAGCCAGACTTGGACTCTCTATGCTACACTACCATTACATACAAAATAAATGTAAATATATGCAGATAACATTCTGGAGAGGCCTTTTTAAATTCTACCCAGAGGCTTGACCTGCATCACCCCCACCTACTTTCAATGGTCTTCAGTAGTATTTCATTTGGAGAGCACAAGTCAACAGTGATGCTCTTCAGGTATGGATAACTTTCTGTCTTGATCTCCTGCTGCTGCTGCTGCTGCTGCTGCTGCTGCTGCTGCTGCTGCTGCTGCTGCTGCTGCTGCTAAACCTCCAAACTGATCCTCACCTTCAGGCTGACTTGTTATCCCCACAAATATCTGTTAATCTTCTCTGACTCTACTTTTTTTACTCGTAACTTTCCTCAACCCTCCCCCGACCAGGGAGAAGTGCAACTTAATTCAATCCATCAAACGTTCATTAAGCACTTTCTGTATACAGAGGACTGTCTGCTGGGGAGACCATCAAGTTGAGATCAGAAATAGTCCCTGCCTCCATAGAGCTTGAAATTAAGTATCAGGATAAAATACAAATGCACATAAATACAATGCCCTCCCCTCTCCCCCCTCCCCAGCCCATTTTTAACCAATTGAAATTCTGGCTACCCAATCACCTGGAACCAAATATGGTACTCTAAATGTGCTCTAACCAGGGATTATCACATCACATACTTTGTGACTGGAGCAGATTGATAGAATTCTTATTTTAATTTTCGGCTTCCTTCTCATACTACTTGACTCGTATGAAACTTGCAGCCCACTAAAACTCCCATATCTTTTTCCAGTGAATTATTGTCTAGCCACATCTTCCTGGTCACACACATCTGATGTGATCTCTTTCCTCCCAGAGTTCCTATGTCACTGTGGCCCATTCACTTGGAAATTAATCATCTATTTCCTTTTGATGGCTTGAATCGCTATTGAAGTTTTGACTTATTGCTGAATTTGTGACTCCTGTTTATGTTTTTCTGCACAACAAGAGTGTGAGCTCCTTAAGGGTAAGGATTATATATTATACTTTATACGTTCTAGCCAGACATGACTAGTGACCCATCTTCCAGAGAGTAGCAGCTGAAAAAAAAAAGTGTGTATTTTTCTTTTGGCAGATGTGATTTGCTGGTAAGTGAGAAAAATAAAGGCATCCCACTTAATAAACTCACTCACGCTTTTTACAAGATAAAAAAATGTAATTGCTTTTTTTAGAAAACAATGCATTAATTAACCAATTTTGCTATCTACTTTAAAAACAGGGTATAGATTATATCAAGTCAAATTTTTCAATTTGAGAAGTATTCATAAAGTACCTACTGTGTAGACAAATGTGAAATAATGCTTACCTCAAGAAGCTTATGTTCTACTGGAAAAAAAACTTAATTCCAAATTCTGCTCCTTGTGACTGACTTTAATCATTGTTGATCCTTCCTCTATATGCTACCTAATCTTCGTCCCCATTTCTGCCCAATCTTTAGTCATCTTCAGCTGCTTCTACGCGCCCCCTTTATCTCAGCTTAAACTGTGTTGCTAAAGCGCAGGTGTTAAAGATTTCGTTAGCACATTTTTTTTGCTTTCCCTAAAAAGTATTAAATAAAAATGCTTGCTAAGCTACTGTGATGCATTAGGCACTGATGATATGAACACAGAAAATGGCCCATACCCTACCCTCAAAGAGCTTACTATTTAATGAAGCCTCGGTTTCCTCATCTGTAAAATAAGAAGTGATAATAAGAGCATCTACCTACCAGGGCTGTTGTGAGGATCAAATGAGATAATATTGATAAAGTGCTTTACAAACCTTAAAATACTTCATCAATGATAGTTATTATTAGTGCTCCCCACTCAGTGCCCTCCTCCTTTCCAGAATCAAATGTCAAATATGCCCATAGTTTTGCACTCTTACTTACTATGAAAACCTACTCTCCTGAAAATGTCACAGAATCATACTCCCAAGTGTTAGAAAGGACCTGGGGGAGTTACTTTAAGCTGTTCCCCAACCATCTGTAAATAAAGCCCCTCAATAATGTCCCCAGGAATCATCCAGCTGTTGTTGGAATCTGCTAAGCCCATTTATACTATGGTGCAAATAACTGCCAAGGTCAAACAGTTCTTTCTCCCAGAGTATATTAGGCTGGCCCATATACCTCTGGTGTCAGAGGTGGAGGGTACAGGGCAGGGATATATGCAACATTGCTCAGTCACAGGGCCCAAGATTCTTGAGCTCTGTGATATGCAGCAGTACAGATGTCACTGTGGCATTCACCCACCAGGCAATGTTCATATCCAACTACTCTAGTTGGGGCTAAGCAAAAAGAAATAACAGCATGAGTTTTCATTCAGTTTCAAGGGATGTGAGTACAATAAGTCATACAGCAATCATCAGTCCATAGAACCAGAAGAGTAGCCCACTGGAGATCAAGTAATTCTATGACCCTATGATCCAAAGCAATTTTTGGTCTCAAATCAGAGACATTCTGCAGAGAGCAAGTGCCATAGATTTCCATGACCAACACTATGTCCTCTGGACCACTTCATTGTAACGTTAACATCTTACCAAGGAACAAAGCCTGCATTTGGCTTAAACCAAATTAATAAAATTGAAATTATGCCATTGATTATTTATCAAGGAGCTCAGTATGATAGGAAGTTTTTGTTATTGTTTGTTTAGTCCTTTCCATCGTATCTGACTCTTTATGATGCCATTGGGGGTTTTCTTGGCAAAGATTCTAGACTGATTTGCCATTTGCTTCTCCATCTCATTTTACAGACGAGGTAACTGAGGAGAAAAGGATTAAGTGACTTGCCCAAGGTTACACAGCTAATAAGTGTCTGAGGTCAGATTTGAATTCAGGTCTTCCTGACCCCAGTCCAGCACTCTATCCGCTATACCACCTAGCTGCCCAGGAAGTAGGAAGACAAAAAAGACAACAGTATATGAGCAGTGACAAATTCCGCATCCACGTGTGTCAGAACCTGGCATCCTGTCTAGCCTCCTAACACTCCCTGCTGCCCCTTTATGAAATCTCCCTGGGAGCTCTCAGTATTACACATGAACCCCCGCACCATTATCTCTGTTTTAGTTTTCTTCTTTCCACTCTGTCATCATCCTGGCTTCCCTCATCCTTTTTTCCCATTTTCTTTTCTTTTTTTTCCCTTTCATTGACTGACATCTTACCTCCTTACGTTCATTTTTATTTTCCATAATCTCCCTACCATCACCCCTTTCTCCAGCTATCACCATTTTATGGACTTGGACTCCTCCCCTGGATATCCCTGGCTCTGATAGGTGAACTTTTTGCCTTATCTAGCCTAGAACTAAGCTTCCACACAATTACCACTCACTGCAGTCTCCTGTCATAACCTATATGTATACCCTTTCCCTCTTCCCAGCATCCTTTGCTGCATCATCTTCCCCCGTTAGAATGGAAGCTCCTTAAGAACAGGGACTGTCTTATTTGCTTACATTTGTATGACTGCCACTTAGCAGAGTGCCTGGAACATAGTAAGAACTTAAAAGATGTTTTATTTAAGAGCCTATCTTCTTTATTTTCTTATATGCATGCATTTGTACAAGGGGTGAACTTGTGCTCACAGTAATGAGATAGATTTAACAAGCACATCAAATTTATATGGCTAAATAACCTCACATTTATACAGTGTTTTGCACTTTACTGAGTGCATCTCATCTGACCCTCACAAAAGCCCTGTTAGGTTGATAGAATGTTATTATCCCCACTTTATAGATGAGTCAACTGAGACTCAAAGATACTTGACTTGCTCAAGGTCATACAGTCAGTAAAGGAAAGAGTTGGGATTTGAACCTAGGTCTTCCTACTCCCAGCCTAGCACTATTTCTACATCCCTGTATCTGGATTATCTGGTTTGACTTCAAATGGGCAGACAGATATGATTGCTTCTTTGTTCACACCCAGCCATTGCTCATCCATCACTTGCTGAAAACATGCCCATTTGCCTTGTGCTAGAACAGTTCCCAAACAAGCTCACCAATATGGGTCCTTGTAAAAACAAAAAAAAAAAGGCTGAAATAATTCTGTTCTCAACCTCTCTTTTCAAAAATCTCAGAGGTATATGCTGACCTGCCCCATTTTAGAAAACTTCCCAGCATTGCCTCTGCAAAAAGATAATAGAAACTCTATGGAGATTCATGGGATCTTAGACCTCGTGCTTGTAGGGACTTTGGAGGTCATCTACACAAATCATTTCATCCTACGGATTAGGAAACTGAGGCCCATGGAGGTTGTTATCTGTCTGAGGTCACATGAGCATTGTATGTCAAAGGTGAGATTTGAACTTACATCTAAGTCCAGTGCTTTATCCATTATACCATGTGAACCTCCCTGATCCATGTCTATTTTATTTTATATTTTAACTATTGAATTTTATTGATACTTTTGGTTTAATATGACCTTAAATTTCAAATAGATCACTTTCCTTCCCTTACCTTACAAGACATCCATTGTAACACAGAGAAGGAAGGAAGGAAGGAAGGAAGGAAGGAAGGAAGGAAGGAAGGAAGGAAGGGAAGAAGCTACCAAGTTAATATTCCTTCCCCATTCCAGGTCAGCTACTCTGTACCTGCCATCTCTTGCTCACCTTCTTCTCTGCCCAGAAGCCTTCCCAGGTGCTGCCTCACAGGGTCTCCCACCACATCCAACTAAACTGCAAAAATTGCTAGTTACAACTCAGTTCACAAATAGAACTAGAGTGCTTCTGAATTATGTAGTTTGGTAGAATTGGGATGAGGATGCTTACCCTGAAGATAACATATCAGTCACCCCAAGCAACCTCTTTTCCTTTACTCTTCATCTTAATGACATCACTCCCATCACTCTCTGCAGTTTGTCCATGGTATCTGATAATGAGATAGTTCTTTTACTTGCCAAAGCCAACCCTTCACTAGGTACCCTTGATCCCATCCCTTCCCATCTTCTACAGAAGATAAAATACTCAATCATTGCCTCATTCTCTCTAATCTTCTACCTCTCTCTATCTTCCAGTTCTTTCCCTACTCCCTTCAAAAATGCCTGAGCATCTCCCATCCTTTAAAAGCATTTGCTATATCTTACCATCTCCTTAATAGATCATCCTATATCTCTCCTTTCTTTCTCAGCCAAACTCCTAGAAAAAGCTGTCTACACTTATTGCCTTCACTTCCCCTCCTCTCACTCCTCAAATCTTTTCAACTTGGCTTCCAACCTCATCAGTCAATTAAAACTGTTCTCCAAAGTTTCCAGTAGTCTCTTAGGTGCCAAACCAGATGGTAGTTTTTTAGGCCTCATTCTACTTAACTTCCCTACCACATTTTACACTGTTGGACTTTACCCTGTATTCTCTCTGTCCGAGCATATGAACTGTCTTTTTGCCTTTCTTTGTATCCCTAGAATTTAGCACGATGTCTGGCCCATAGTACATACTTTGAGACCCCTTCTACCTGCCTGATGGCTCCTCCTCAGTCTCCCTTAATGATTCATCACCCGTAAGATCATTCCTTACTGTATGCATTCCCCAAAGCTCTGCCCTAGGCCCTTTTCTTTTCTCTCTACACTCTCTCATTGTGACTTCACAAGATCCCATGGGTTTAATTATAACTTGCATTCACAGGTCCAACTTCAGACTTCCCTGAACTTTAGTCAGCAATAACCTATTGAGTATTTCCAACCGAATGTTCCAAAGACATCTCAAACACAACATTTTTATCTTTTCTCCAAACCAACTCCATTCCTATTCCATTCTTCTCTATTTCTATCAAGAGCACCCTTAGCCTTCCAAACTCTCAGGTTGGAACTTTGGTGTTATCCTCAAATCTCCTGCTTTCTACCTTTCCAATATCCCTTGAATTCAATCTCTTCCTCCTACTCAATTGGCCACTACTTCAGTCCAAGCCCTCATCATGTTCATATTGTTCAGATAGGACTAGCACCTCTGGTGATAAGGTTTGCCAAGCCCTCTTCAGGGCCACTCATCCACCTATGGTCTCCACCTTTTACCCAACTCTCACCTGTAGCTCTAGGAGGCACAGCAGCCACACCCCAGTAAAACCATCTCAGCAGAAGGGCTAAATCAGTTTGAGAGTAGACCAATAGGCTTCAGGTCCATGAGTGAGTTAAGGGGGTATCTACCCCAAGCATATGAAGATTTCCCTGGTGGAATGAGCAGATGAGAACAATTTGTTCCAGTGGCCATGAAGGTGACTGAAGCAAGCACTTATGGAGGACTTAGAGCTTGGTCAGACATCAGAGATACCAAGGTTATCCACTGTATCCTGGCCTATCACTAGTCATCTTGACTTTTGTCCTGTCACTTGACTTCGATGACTCTGGAAGAGAGGGTGAGACTTATGACTTTGTGCAACTCTGCCTCACTTAAATCAAATGTACATGCAAGTCAAGAGATCACTCATGATGTCATTTGTCCTCTTTGAAAACGAAGGATGGGGGGGCAGCAAGTTGGCCAATCTAGAAGAACCTTAGTTCTAATCCAGCCTCAGACACAGAATACTCACTAGCTGTGTGACTCTGGGCAAGTCACTTAACCTCAATTGCCTTGCAAAAAAAAAAAAAAGAAAAGAAAAAGACGATGAACACAGATAATTACAATAGGCTCCTAATTAGACTCCCTGCCCAAAGCTTCTCCTGACCCCAATCCAATTTCCCCAGAAATACCTGAGGGTTTTTCCTTAAGCACAGATCTGACCATGTCACTCTTTTTCAATAAACACTAAAGGCTCTCCATTGCCTTTAAGATAGAATTTAAATTCTTCTTTTAGGCTTTTGACACTTTTCACAACCTTATCCCACCCATCTTTTCAGGTAGTATGGTACATTACTCCCTTTACCAAACTCTATGGACTAACCAAACTAGCCTTTTCCTTGTTCCTAACACATAGTACTTTATCTCCCGTATCCATGCCTGTCACTGGAAATCTCTCATGTCTGTAACACTCTCTCTTCATGTGTGCCTCATAGAGTATTCTAACTTCCATCATAGCTGCAATTCAAATACACTTCCTACACAAAGCCTTTTCTAACCCCCCAATCTCACTTAGTATCCATTCCTCTGTAAAGGAAAGGAAGGGAATGGGCACTTATATAGTACCTACTACATGCCAGGCACTGTGCTATGCACTTTACAAATATGATCTCATTTGATCCTCATAATCTCCATGTGAAGTAAGAAGTATTATCATCCCCATTTTACAGGTGAGGAAATTTAGGCAGATAGAGGTTAAGTGACTTGCACTGAGTCACACAGCTAGCGAGTGTCTGAGGCTGGATTTGAACTCATCCACTTCACCACATAGCTTCCTCCATGATTACCTGATATTAACATCTGGGGCATGGAAGAGGAAGTCTGGGGTGTAGCCTTGAAAGGAATGAGAGGGCTACAGGTTTTCAGTCACAGTCGGGATGTTGTTGAGGGGATTCTTATTAAGGGATAGATAGAGGGTAGCTAAGTGGTGCAGTGGGTAGAATAACAGGCCTGGAGTCAGGAAGACTCCTCTCTCTGAGTTCAAATGCAGCCTCAAACACTTAAGAGCTGTGTGACCCTGAGCAAATCACTTAACACTATTTGCCTCAGTTCCTCATCTGTAAAAAATGAGCTGGAGAAGGAAATGGCAGACCTCTCCAATACCATTGCCAAGAAAACCCCAAATGGGGTCACAAAGAATTGGTTACGACTTGTTGGACTAGATGACCTAGGATTTTCCTTTTAATTCTTCTGAGTTCCCATGATTCTGAGTCAGTTTTGCTTGAGGCCTCCCACTCCCTTTTCTTGCCTTCTCTTCTTCATGCTCTGCTCTTGCTTTGCCATCTTATTCACAGTTTGCTCATTTCAGTAGTTCTAACTAAAGGGTCTTTCCTCAATTCCCTTGTTGTCAGGTCAGTTTCTTTTGATGATGGTTGGCATCATCAGGCAGAGAGGATGCCTTTTTTGCCACCCAGTCATCAGTTGAGAACCAACTCTGGCTACACCTTAGCTTATACTGCCTCTATGCATGATCAGATGTCTACCAGGCCAAAGACTTTCCCATTCATCTCTACTAGATCCATTGCTGGTGATAGTGTGGTCAGCAGACCCTTGTGACTCAGATTCCTCCTCTTCTTAATCCATTGACCTTCTCCAATCCTGTGGAGAGTTTTCTGTCTAAATCTCAGAAACAGGTTGCTATACATAGCTGCTTTGGTTATGGTCTCAGTTTCAGGAATTTTATTTTATTTTTTTTTAAATCATGGTTACCACATGAAAAGACTTCTACCGCCATGCTCACTTCCTTCAGAACAAGCTCCTGTTTGGATCCATTCCAAAGGATCTTGCCTTTAACTCCATTCTGTCTCCTTTACAAATTCTTAGAGTTTTACTTAACTTTAATACCCAACACAAGACACACATCCCCTTTGGCCTTTTTGTTTCTAGGCATACTTGGCTCTTGGGGTTCAGAAATCTGCTCTATCTAATCTCTAATTTGCTGTTTCCTTTTTTTAGCCAATGCCACCAAAATCAGATGTCCTATTTTAACACCTCTTCATTCCTTCCCTTCTCATCCCTCACTGCCACACAATCCAGATCACAAAATACATTATCTAGGTATTATTTACAAAGCAAAAAATAATGTATACATTCAAAAATATTATGTAAGATAAAAGTAATTAGCAACATATATGAAAGAAAACTTCACAGCCCTAGAGTAGGTGAGAGCTAAGCTTTTTAACTTAATATTGAACTAAAAGTTACTGGAGTATCTTTCTCCCAAGCAAAGAAAGAAGCCACCCCATACACACACACACACACACACACACACACACACACACACACACACACACACACACACAATCCAGTGGTCCAAGATGTTGGTTTCATAAGCAACCCAAATACCCTTGAAAAGGCAAATTCATTCGCTGTTATAATCAAATCCATCCTGACCACTGAGTCAGCTATGATGAAATCTGAAGAAGATGCCACCTTAGAATTTTCATCATGGTATATCAAGGTCAAGTAATCAACATAGATCAAGTAACCCATAAAGAACTATATGATTAAATAATATATGGTTGAAATTAACATACTGATATGGGCTCTGGGAGATCAGAAGGCCAAGTCAAACTTGTTCTGGACTAGTATTCTTTGATGTTGTTGACAAAAGCAGAATTATCTAAGGCAGAGATTTTGAACTCCTGGTAGCCTGAACCAGATTGAAATGTAATTGGGAAATGTTCAGCAAAATAAATAAAAATATAATATGACATAGATAATGTTGATTTGTGGATTTCTAAGTCAATATGAAGCCTACTGGGATACATTTCTATTTGAGTTTGACAGTAAATGAGGATGTGAATGGAAGGAGAGTTAAGGGAAGGGTCAGCCCTCATTATTCTGTTTAGGTGGGAAGCTCACACCACATCACCTTGCTCCCCTTCCTGTTTTGGATTTTCTCACCTGGGCCTTCTGGACTGTGATCATTAACTCATTCTATATCTAATTCTTAAATATTTTAAAGTAGATAGCTGTTTGCAGGCTTCAAGATATTTCTCCTATCTTCTCCCAACATCAATGGCTAACTTTCTTCTCTTGCTTATCGAGGGAAAGACAAAGAAATACTAATGAGTAAAGAGAATTTTTCCATAACTTTAAGCATGACACACAGTTCATACTCACCCTCAGCCTTGACAAATGACATTCCCTTTCATTACATTTTAGCTGACATTTTAGGGTCTCGGAGGAATTAACCAGCTCCTAGCAAAACTAAACAGGGCTCACTTAGCCAAATCAAACTTATTATATGCAAACAAATGTCACGTATGCATATCAAAGTTAAACAAGTAGAAAGTTGGGTGGTATTCTGGGTTCTTAAAACATGCCCTTAGAGTACTGGGACCAGAGCCTCAGAACAAGATCTGTGGGAGAAATGAAGCTGAAACCTTGTCACAAAAACCTTTATAAACACAGACTCCACCCCAACTGGAATATTGGCACTTTGCTACATAGGGATGGTACCAAGCAGAGCTATCAGATGCCACACGTAACAATAAGCATTTAGTAAGAGCCAATTATGTGTCAGACATTGTGCTAGATATTGGAGTTACAAAGTGACAAAATGAAAAATAGCACCTTCCCTACAGAAGCTTGTATTCCACTGTCCACCTGGGGACAGATACGCAGTCTCTTCTAATTGCTTCACTGTTGGTTCATTCATTGAGACACACAAAGACAAGTCCATACTAGGGAAGTTTCTCCAAAGGAAATCCAAACAATTCAGGAGCACCTTTCCCACATCTTGAAGGCATAGGTGAGTCTGTTCTCTGGACAATCCAAAGTTAGGTAGACTAATTAAATTGGCCAGTGTAATTCAAATATCAAATATCCAATAACACACACACACACACACACACACACACACACACACACACACACACATTCCACCCACCACAATGGCAGTCAAATAGAAAGGGTTTGCCGAACAATGCTTAGCCAGTCAACCACTCTCAACAACCTCACTATCGCTGGCCATGGTGCTGACTAGTCGTACTCAGAAAAGATGGAAAGAGAAACCTAAAGCTCACATAGTTATAAAATACAAACTTGAAAACAACTCTAGAGTCATTTATTCCACACCCCAAAATCTAGAAAATGAGCATGTGTTTTTATGCATGTGTTTTCCAACCAGTAACAAGGAAATAGGAGCCCCCTAACTGAAAAATCAGGCAGCTGCCTCTCTTGACCAGCTCATAATGCTATCAGAGGTGACTTCCTAAAGAGCTGATAGTAGAAGGAAATTAGAGACCAGTGTACACAGAAGTCATGGAAGGGGAGAGAGGAGAGAGGGTTAAAACCACATTAATCTTAGGTGAATTAATAACATTAATGCCAACCCTATGTATTTTCATGTGATCCTCACAGTAACCTTTTAAAGTAGACAGAGTGTGTAATTATCTTCATTTTGCAGATAAAGAGACCAAGGCTCATAGAATTGACTTGCCCAACTCACACAAAGCATTAGCAATAGAACCAAGTCTAGAACCCATTTCCTGGCTTCATTGTTCTTTTCATTAATTGACCCATCGTGGAGCCTAGGAAATAATATAGTTTGAAATTGCCTGTTTAGGGGAAAATTAAAAATTAGTTAAGAAACTTTATATTTTGTTAGTTTTAGAAATGTGTCACAATCAAGTGATCAATATTTATTTAACACTTATCCAACCTTTAGAAGTTTTAATAAAGAGAAATTTACCTTTGGTAACAACTGCAGTTCAGGACAATATATAGATTCCTTCCCTGTGAGCCTTATACCTTGAAATAAACACCTGGCAGCTGCCTACCTAAATTGCAAGGGCAGTTTCTAAAAAGAAAAAATTTAACTCCTAAACAAGTGAAACAACAGTGAATCACCAAAGCAAGTGGTGTATAGAGCCTAGCTTCTGTCAGAATGGCGCTATTAAGGGAAGAAAGGAGAGGGATGGGTAGACAGTCTTCCATTAAGAGGTATCTAGCTTTCCATTAAGAGGTAGCAAGTTTTCCATTAGAGGATCATGGGGTGGATGGGGTTGTCAGGGAGAACTAGTATCTCTGGTGTGAGGGTTTGCTGAGCCCTTTTCAGGGCTGCTCATCCACCTTTGGTGTCCACCTTCCACTCAACTCTTACCTTTGGTTCCAAGAAGCCATGTAGTATGTGCAGTGGCCACACCCCAGTAAAACCATCTTTGCAGATGTACTAAGTCAGGCTGAGGGTAACTGACAGGTGTCAGACTCATTGGTGAGTTAGGGGGATGCCTACCCTAAGCGTGTGAAGACTTTGCCTACTGGAACGGGCTGATGAGAACAGTTTGTTCCAAAAGCCATGAAGGTGGCTGAAGCAGGCTCTATGAAGCACTTAGAGCTTGGTCAGACATTGAAAATACCAAGGTCATCCACTGCATCCTGGGCCATCACCAGTCATCTTGACTTTTGTTCTGCCGCTGGACTTTAATGTTTCTGGAAGAGATAGTGAGGCTGACAACTTTGTGCAGCTCTGCCTCACTTACATCCAATTCACTCACAAGTTGGAGACAACATCTCATGATGTCATTGATCCTCCTTGAAACAAAGGATGAACAAGAGGACACTATAATATGATATGCACTGAAGGCATCCCTGTTATTAGCCCTGAGTTGCTATCTTTCCCTGTTTCTCTACATTCTACTATCCTTTGCCCATCACTGGTACTCGTCATCAAGTTCATTCCTGTTTGTTTATTCCTGTGTATTAACCAAACCCTGACTTCCCAATCACAGGTTCTGTTGACCTGCCCAGCCACTCACCCACACCCCCTGCATCGATCTGAGGATGATTTCCCTCCAGGGAGTGACCAGGGCTTTGTACTTTTCATTATAATTTCTCATCCCTGTTCCAGATCCTGACACCCAGCCCCCCCTCCACTGTGATATACAGATGTTTCCAACTTCTCATCAAGGCCCTCAGCCTCTCATTAACCCTTGTGTAGCTGCAGTCCTGTCATTGGGGTGTGCCACAGAAAGACATGTAACAACAGATATTGGTTCTTGAGTGAACAGAAAGGGAAATTCTCTAGTCTAAAGACTTGAAAACTTCTGTTTTAAATTTACATGACGAGCTAGGAATAATACTAATCCAATAAAATGTAAGCTTCTTGGGGCAGCTAGTTGGAGCAGAGGATAGAGCACTGGCCCTGAAGTCAGGAAGATCTGAATTCAAATCTGGCTTCAGACACGTGATACTCACTAGCTGTGAGACCCTGAGCAAGTCACTTAACCCCTATTGCCTTGCCAAAAAAAAAGGAAGATTCTTTCATTCTGTGTGCATCCCCCTGTACCTAGCACAGTGTCAAACATGTAGAAGACACTTAATAAATACTTGCTGTGATATATATGTGTATGTGTATATACACACATATTTACATATATATTTACATATTTTTCTTGTTGGTACCTATAATTTTATTGGTATGGGGAACTTATGATAAAAAATGCCCTCTACCAACTTATATCAGCAATAATTCTCCTTCAATGCCTAGTCTTAAAGAGTTGTCTGGAGCACTAAGTGGTTAAGTGACTTGTGTAGGGTCCCACATCCAGTATGTGTCAGAATTTCAACTTGAACCCATGTGTCCTTGACTGTGAAGCCTATTCTCCAACCAAATGATGAGCTGTCTCTCTTTTGTCCTGAGAAAGTACCTTAACCTCATTAGATCTCAGACAACTCTCTAAGGCTGGAAGCTGTAAAAGTGTTGCTGATCTACAATGGTAGAGGGTGTTTCCTTATAACAAGCTCCCTATTCCAATGATGTCAGAAGAGTATGAAAGGAAGTGGTAACATAATTATTGTAATAGTAACATTAATGGGTTAATGAAAGGCAGAAGTCAGCACATATTTACTGTGTGTGGAACATTGTCTAAACATTGCACAAAGGCGCAAAACTGCAAGTCATGATCATTGCCTTCAACCAGTTTCCATTTGGGAGACCAAACTGGGAAACCAAAAACAGAGAATAGCAATATCACAGCATTTCAGAGTTGGAAGCGACCTCAGCAGCCGTCCATACCAACCAGTACACAAAAGGAATTCCCCATTACACCACAGCCAGCAAGTCTAGCCTCTGAAGACCTCCAAGAAGAGGAAATCACCACCTCTCTGAGGAGAACATTCCTCTTTGGGAAGGCCATTTCACTTTCAATGGAGAAAATGACATAAAATTATAAAGTTGTTTATTCGCAAGCACAAAATTACATTATACAAAGTTGTTTATTCTCAAGTACAAAATGATATGAAATGACATGATGTGAAAAGAGAAGTATTAAGTGATATACCCAAAAGAGCTCTCAAGAGACTGAGAGGAAATTGTGTTTCTCTAAGTCAATTCAATGTGCATTTGTGAAGTGCCTGCTATGTGCCAGAATTAGAGGGTCATCCACAGTAGAACTATCAACCTGGGTTGTGACCTCATCCCCAGGCTGAGACTGTTTGTTCTCAGTCTTGCTTTTATATTACCTGCTATGTGTGGGCAGTGAAGGGCTCCTGCTGTGTGTGTGTTGGGGGGGGGTGAATGGGTATGGGGGTATGTGTATTTGCAACAAGGGAGGGAGAAAGACTCCCTGGTGCCAGTAGATCTTTATTAAGGCAGGGCCACAGGGATAGTCCTTGGTGGGGAAAGGAGCACCTATAATACACATGATAAAAGCATTCTCCCTAAGTACCCAGATGTGTGAAAAGACAGTGAGGCAGGCTGCGAAAATAGCCCGACCCTATATGCTTCCCCATGATTTCATCTAAAGGAACTAAAAAGTAACACAAAAATCCTACCACCAAAGAAACACTCCATTTTAATGCAAACACATTGAATATTAGGATAAAAACACCATGCTTTTGTGCCTATAAATGTGATAGAAAGCATATCTCCCCAACCGAAAAGAAAGTATTATGCTTATTTTAATTAATTTAATTTGTTAACATTTACATTTTAATTTTTTTAATTGCGCTTATACACACACACACACACACACACACACACGCACCGCGCGCGCACAGGCACGCACACATTGTCCAATTTAATTCTCAGAAAAACAAAATTCAGATCCTGTGTTGTTTCCCCAGGCCCTGGCTATTTCTAGAATCAAGTCTCAGAGCTCATCAGGAGCTGCTGCTCAAAATCATCCATTTTGGTTTCTGACATTCAGTTGTTTCAGTTGTGTCTGACTCTTTGTGACCCCATTTGGGGTTTCCTTGGCAAAGATACTAAAGTGGTTTGCCATTTCTTTTCCCGGCTCATTTTAGAGATGAAGAAACAGAAGTGACTTGACCAGGGTCACACAGCTAGTAAGTGTCTGAGGCCAGATTTGAACTCAGGAAAATGTATCTTCCTGACTTCAGGCCCAACAGTCTATCCACTGCACCACCTAGAGTCATCCATAGTAAATGAATAAGGTGTTTCAGTGCAAGGTCAGGAAAAATCTGCTGGGGGGGGGGTGGTTAGGGACTACAAGGAAGAGGTCATCATAAGGAGCAGAAGTTTTGATTAGCAGAACCCACCAAGCCAATGGAGGGAGGGGCCAAGGCAGGAAAGACATTCAGGGATTGGAAGGGCATCAGTGCCATGTCAACAGATCCCAGTGGCAAGCAGGGAACACAGGCTGGAGTCAGGCTCAAGCTCATAGACACCAGATGTCCAATTAGGTGTAAGCTTGAGCCCAGAATGGATCCATAATTTACCATGGTCAACAAATAGTCTGAGTATGGCCTTTAAGTAATGCTAACCCTGCCATATTTGTTCTTCTGAATGAGTTTGAGTTGTGGACATTTTTTTTTGTGTTTTCCACATGGGAAGCAGCTGAGTTTGAACATTAATCAACCACTGCCTCTTCAGGAAAGTAGAGAGAATGATGACTTCTTAAACCAACCAGAGTTATCTTTCACTCACTAATATTTCCATCTAAAAGAATCTTGGTTTTTCTACTACAGGTAGATCTGGGTGACCTTATTTTTGTATCCATTGGCACAAATTAGAAGACCATCCCAGACAACCATTTTGAAATAAAGGAAATTTATGCAAAATAGCCACCTAATTTACACCCAACTCCCTGAGGGTTTAAGTTTACTGGTTAAATACCTATGATACTTTCCCCATCCGAGAACCTGGTAAAATGCAATATTTATCAATAGGGTCTTTATAATGAACAGCAATATATATATATATATAATTTTTAGACAGCAAACAGGGCAAAATGATTACATTATATATAGCCTCCCAGTGCCTGCTAATGCTCAGATAAGCCTATGGCAATCTGTAATCCAGGGCCAAAATGGGCATTGAAGCTCTGCTCCTTTGACCAAGTTCATGTAGAATCACACACACCCCCCTTTCAAAAATTAAAAAAGGAACTCTGGCTTCCCAGGTCACATAGATGTCTACCATATCCACTAAGCAGTAGAAATGTATACATGACCAATTCCGTTCTTTCTATATATACTTTATATACTGGGTTCTTCCATTTCCTCAAGTGTTTATGGAGGGAAAGGGATAATTTTTTAAAAATCTGACGTGGCCTAATCATTGTGACTTGGGATATCGTTGGGGCAAATTTAACTAGGCATCTCCTGTTTGGGGAATTCACAGTGATTGAGTTCCAGTTCATTACTTAGAGGTCCTCGATGCTATTGTCAAGGCCTCAGAATCAGTGAGATGGCCTAAGCCCAGGTCAGAGAGGCTACAGTAGCAGAAAGGCAATTATCCTGCAAGAAAAATGTTGTCCACTAATCAGCCAGCAATCAATTACTAAGAAGAGAAGATAACCCTATCCCACTCAAGCTCCTCAGTATTAATAGTGCCATCATGTAATTACTTTGGGCTTGGGCAGGTGCATGAAAGGACAGACTCTATAGTACACTGCATCTAAGATTAATGAGTTCTGTCAATTTGCCCAGCAGACAGCTGATTCTCCTGCTTTCTATAGCTACTAGTTTTACACATGCCTCGGGGTTGGGTTTTTTTTTCCTCCCCCTTCAAAAGAATTAGCTGGTAATTTAAATACATTCAATAAGCTTACATCTTTTAAAAAAAAGAAAGAAAGAAAGAAAAAGAAAGAAAACCTAATTTCACAGCTAAGAATGTACCAAAATGAGTCCTAATTTGAATATTAACATGGCAAGTGATTCATAAGGATGGTATTCTTTTAGTCATACTTTATTTTTAGTTGCCGCAATTAACGATGTTCGGGATTCGGGGGCCATGTTAAACCCCTTGAAATGAAATAATCTGGAATAAAAAAGTCCAAAATAAAATTGGAATCCAACATCCTTGTTATGATTCTCCCATCTTACTCCTTGGCTCTCAAGCCTAAAAACACTTCAGGCAAGAGTAACACCACCAGAAACTCCTTAAAGGATGCAGAAGATCTTCTTTCGGAACAAATATTAAGGGTTGGAAGGTGCCACTTTGTTTTCCTGTTTTGTTTTTCTTCAGAAGAGCTGGGTCCCAGGCATTGAGGCCCCTCTGGAAGGCATGGCTCTTCCAAGAATCACTTCTTAGTAACACCAGCTTTTACCCATCTAGCCTGACCACCAGACCCGTCCATTTGTGTCAAAATAGCAATTGCCTATAAACCAAAATGAATATCAGGAAATTTGCTGTTGCCTCTAAATTGATATTTTATAATCTTTAAATATACAGGGTCAATGGATGAAATGACAATTTTAAGGGGCTGCTTTGGGCTTCCCATTTGCCACTCCTGCCTGAATCTGACCAAGTCCTTCTCTCCCCATTGACTGCTATTTCAATGTGGGGGTGGGGAGTGGGGGAGGGCTGAGCCCAGGGAAGATTTTGTTCACTTACCTTCCATCCTTCCATTTAATGTCACAATTGACCATCCATGAAATCTTTTTTCCAGACTACATTTATTGGATATTAGATTCTGCTAATTAATTCTCTGGATTAATTTCTTCTGAAGTAATGTTATCAATTGTTTCCAGTAAAAATAATGAAAAAACACAGGCTCAGCAGTAACTTGATTTTCACATAAATGGATTAATTCTACGCAAATGCAAAAAGGAGTTGCAGATATCATTGATCCATGTTTATTGGCAGAGGCTGCTGTTTCCATTGTTATTTGATAGGGGAAGACACAATCGAGTGGGAAATGGTTTTGATCCCAACCAACTGCTTCTAAGAAGATACCAGCACCTGTATCTCACTGGCAAGACAAGATTGTTCCCTGCTCCAGCCAGTAATCCTCAAAGTTGGATTTTTTTTTTGAAATACACATCAGACATAGGATCTTCAGAAAGCAGAAATGAGGCCCATGTTCTTAAAATTGGGAACTTGCAAGTCAATAAAGACAGTTCATTTTCCTAAAATGAAAGAAAACAATCATACAGATTTTATCCATTTGCAAAGCTAATATACGGGATCTTGGTGTTGGAAGGACTTCACTGGGCAATCACCCCAGGCAATATATCTGGCCTATTCCTATCATTAGAAATCCATCTGTGCTGATGGGCATGAACCAATCAATTAATCAACAATTATTTAGTAAGTACCTACTTACTGCAGGCACTATGCTTGGCATCAGTGATACAAAGACAAAAAAAAAATGAAATCATCCCTGTCCTGGAAGAGCTTTTTATTTTATCAGCAGAAACAATATGCACATAAATTATTGATTTAGAGGCAGATAGGTAGAGCATCTAGCCTGGAGTCAAGAAGACACTAGTTTAAATTTATCCTCAGATATTTACTTAGCTGTGTGACCCTGGGCAAGTCACTTAAGTTCTATCTACTTCAGTTTCCCCATCTGTAAAATGGGGATGGTAAAAGCACCTACCTCTTGAGATTGTCCAGAGGATAAAATGAAATAATAGCCTAAAAATGTCTTGCAAAAGTTAAAGCACTATACGAATGCCAGCTATTATTATTTATAGATGAAGGAAATATTAAGAGTTCATCAATTTGTAAAAGGAGGAGTTAGTCTGGATCAACTGATTTCCACTGCCTTCCAAGAACATAATCACAAGTTACCAACATACTGCAGCGTTGATGAGGTGATAACACCCTGTTATCCCTTTATAGTGTGAACACCTTTTTCTGAATTAGAATAGAGAGGTGAAAATTGGCCACACTCCTGAGGACATTTAGAAAGCTGAGTTCACTTGAACTCCATAGTCAGAGCAGAATAGGAACAATCCCCTCTTCCCAACTCCATTCAAGAGTCTGTTGCTGAGGAGTTTGTCCAGGAGAGTCCAGGCAGGATCCATCAGAGAACAGAGGCACACACTGCTTAGACTGGCATAGACCCAGAAAGTCAGGCTTCAAGCAGCTTCAGGGAATAGAACCTCGATAGCAAAGAGAGCTAGCTAGGTATACAAGAGAGAGATACCCCTGGTGGTTGAGAGCCAAGCTGCGGCGGGGAGCAGACACCAGGAATCCAGAAGAGCAACTCGTCCAACAGAGACAATGTGTCCAGGACTCTGAGGAAAAAAAGGAAGTAGAGGTCCTTAATTCCCGAAGGCCCAAGCTGTCTTGGTGAGATGTGTTCACTTCATATATGACTGCCTATCGTTATGCTAAGTTTGTGTTCATTCCTCCCATAAATACTGTATGTATGTGTGCTTCTGTTCTTTACTATGCCATCTTAGTAAATGCTATTGCTTTGAGCTAATTGTGTTTACTGGCATGATTGTTCATTGGAAACACACTGGTGTGGATACATGGGAAACATCAAAGTATCATTTAAGAGTTGTTGTTCAATCATTTTTCAGTCATGACCTACTCTTCATGACCCCATTTGGGATTTTCTTGACAGAGATCCTAGAGTGGTTTACCATTTCCTTCTCCAGCTCATTTTATAGTTGAGGAAACTAAGGCCAACAGGTCAAGTGACACAGCTAGTAAGAATCTGAGGTCAGATTTGAACTCAGGAAGATGAGTCTTCCTGACTCCAGGCCTGGCACTCTGCACTATGGCACCACTTAGCTGCACCATCCCTTGAGTACTAAGAGTAATACTCAGCCCCAAGGATTTAATATGCAACCTGTGAATACCAAGTCAGAAAAGTAACCCAGAAGGCATGTTAAATGTCACACTTCCTTGTTATTAGTTCAACAACAAAACTTACATGGGCACTGCTACTGCTTTAATGATGATGATAATGGCTCATTTGGAGCTCAGGAGTTCTATGACCAAATGCCCTGTCTACCTGGAGGTTTGTTTCTATTGACTGTCTGCCACAATTCCATTCAATTCCATTCAACTCAATTCAGTTCAGAGAACACTTATTAAGCCCCTACTAAGTTCAAGGGACTGTGCTACGCACCAGGAATATACCAATTAAAATAGTCTTGATATAAAGAAGATCCTGGAGTGATACAACATGGACACACTTGAGCAAATCTATCAATCAATCCACAAGCATTTATTAAATGCCTACTGTGTTCCAGGCAATTTCCAAATGATTTCAAGAGGATACTAACAACTGTGAGAATCGGAAGAAATCTCCTGCAGGAGGTGACTTTTGAGCTTCTGCTGAAGGAAGCTGGGGATTTTAAGAGATGGAAAGGTCCAGAGAGCGTCCCAGACACAAAGGACAATGTCTGCAAAGGCCTGAGATTGTATGGAGAGGGAACAGCAAGCCAGTTTGAACAGAACAGAGAATGCAGGAAGTGATATGAAATAAGGGAAGAGTATTGGTACAGTTCTGTTAGATGTAATAGATAACTTTAAAACAATGAGCTGTGCATACTGGATATTGGTGATTTAATATGCAATCCCCTCTTTCTGTACTTTGCTTATGGAAATGTTCGTGTTTGTCAATGTTCATGAAATTCATAACTCAGAGAAAAAAGAAAAGAAAAGAAAGGAAGATGAAAGGAAAGGAAAGGAAAGAAAAGAAGGAAAGCAGATGGGAGCCACATTGAGGGCACCCACAAAGCCAGACTGAGAAGTTCTCCTTGCTCCCAATTCCAGGCTTTTGTGATATCTTAGGACATGTATGAATGAATGAATGAATGTAAACAGCATTTGTTAAATATTTTGTGCAAAACCCTGTGCCAAGCACTGAGTAGTATAAATAGAAAAGTCAGATAGCCCCAGCCCTCAAAGAGCTCACATTCTAATGGAGAAAATCACACACATAGAAGGTTTCAACTACACAACAGATGGAAAGAACCCATAGTCCTTAGGATACAACAGCATATTCTCCAATTTTTTTGAAAAATGCTGCAGAATTCTCAGAAACAGAAATTGCAATGACATCAATAGTGAAACTGCCACCTTGATGATCAATTGTACATTTTCTTAGTTTCAAAACAAAACCAAAAATCTTAGATGACACACTGTGCTTAACACAGTGCCTGGCATCTAGGAGGCACTTACCAAATGTCTATTCAATTGAATTGAAGGCTAGTACTCTGAAAGCAAGTGTACAAGGAGCCCCATACCATACACCCTGGGACTTTAGAGACAGAAATGCCCTGGGTACTATTCCTCTAGAAAATCTGATCCTGTTTAGATCAAAGATGATACATCAAAATACTCACAGGAAATGAAAAGAGAAATGAGTGCTATCATGCCTATTATCTAGACTAGCTGTGTTAAAATGATAGCCCAGAATCATTAGCTTTTTAAGACTGTGGTATTAAGAATTGACATTTTTCATTCATCCCAACTCATGGACATGCAAGCTCAGTTCAACAAACATTAGGCGCCTACTTGGTGCCAAGCACTGTGTTAGGTGCTGGGCACCCATCAGCTTTTCAAGAATCTATAATTTCATTAAGCTGAGGAAGATCTCAATCTTTTTTTTCTCAATCATTTTATCTCTCAGTAGATGGTGTCCAAGAGCTGCTGCACCAATGGCCACTGGGAGTACAAAGATTTCATATGTATATGTGTGTGTGTGTGTGTGTGTGTGTGTATACACACACATATATATATACATATATATACGTGTGTGTGTATATATACGTGTATATATATGTACATATATATATGTACATATATATATAGTCCCTGCCTTCAATGAGTTTATTATCCAGACACATACACAAATGGTCATAATATAAATTAGAATGAGATTGGTGCATAGAAGTAATACACATAAAAAGACTATAGGAGAATTTGAGAAGAGGAAGATGAGTTCTTATTGAGGAAATCAGAGGAGGCTTCATAATGGATGTGTCCCTTGAACAGGAACTTGAAAGAAGCGGAGCATTTCGATGGCCAATGGAAAGGATGGAGTACATTCTGGGGCTGGGAGAGAGCTTGTGTGAATGCAAGAAGATGGACAGTGGGATTTCATATTCTGAGAGCAGGTAAGAGTCCAGTTTGTCTGGAATGTTGAGGTCATAAAGGAGACTAGTAAGAGATGTGGCTGGAAAAGTCCATTGGTGCCAGATTGTGGAGGGTTATTATATGGTAAAAGACAAAATGTAGTAAAGATGTAGTCCTGGGGACCAGCAGGGAGGCTGTTAGGCCCCAGGCTTTGTAGCACAGATGGTGCTGGGCAGAAGTAATAAGGGGTTTAAAGCCACTATATCTCCAGGGTAGAAGAGTTTTTAAAAGGTTCCATGAGGAGGAATTTGGGGAAAGAGTTATGGTGAAATCTAATTTATCCAGTGCCTACAAACAAGCCTTCTGAGAGGCAGAGTAGTAGAGAGGAGAGAACATTGGACTTAGAGTCATGAGAAACTTGGCTCTGAAGCCTTTGACACCCACTTAACTGTTTGAAACTCAGTTTCCTCCTCTAAAAAGAGGGAAAAACTACTTACGGGGATCTTAGGATCCTTAATGCTCCTTATGTGTATCATAGCAGGAAGAGCTACCCAACCTTTCCACCCAGCACCTTCATTTTACAGATCAGGCATCAGAGAGGTTAAATGTTTTGTCTGAGAATTCCCAATCCAGGTCCTCTGACTGAATCTCATGACCTTTCAAATACCTCTACCTTCATTGTCTATTTTTGAAACTCAAAAAAAAAAAAATATATATATATATACACACACACATATACATACACACACACACACATATATAATATATATATTATATATATAACACTATTGCAACATTAAAAGGCTATGCAAGTATGTTGTTATTTCAGGTTCATTCAGGTTCTTGTTATCCAAACAAAGAATTCCTTTCTCAGGAATGGTCCCAAAATGAGGCTTACTTGGTTTGGGAATGGTAGAAACTCTGGAAGCTGATGAAGTTGATCTACAATCTCCTTTGATCAACCAACCAACCTACACACACACACACACACACACACACACACACACACACACACACATACACACACATATATGTATATATATATATATATATATATATATATATATATATATATATATATATACAAGATCCCAGTTTATCAACCATATTAGAAGTGGAAAGCTGCCTAAGAATGTCTATGTCTAAGCATTGGCTCCGATGTCAGCTTAAGTGACTCCTGACTGGATCCATCCTCTCTAAGATTGGTTCTATGCAAGGGAAAAATCCAGACACTGCTCTCTGAATTATTTGGATTTTTGCAGGTGGGCAATACCCATTTTTTTCCTGCTTTTCCTCCTCCTCCTTTTCCTCCACTTGCTCTTCTTCCTCCTGCTCTTCTTCCTTCTTTCTCCTCTTCTTCATCCTCTTCCTTCTTTTTCTCCTCTTCCTCTTCTTCTCAAAAAAAAAGCATTTCCACGTAAACCGTAGAACTCAAAAAGGAATTATACATGAACCATCAATGTCCATTTCATAGTCTTTCTTTTAAAAAAAAGTATACGAATCGACATGTTACTTTTAAAATTGTCGTGCTTGTCTATGCCTCCTTCTGAACCTTCTCTTCTGTCCACTTGTGAAATGTTTCAATGGCCCTCTTTGCTCTGTTCTCATTATTATCAACTCCTTCTTTCATCCCCTCAATTAAAAACAGAAAAGAAAAGAAAAAACTTCTTGTAACAAAAATAGGGGGGTCAAGTGAAATGAATCCACAAAGTGCGAATGTCCAAAAATGTACATCTGTGTTTGCACCCTGAGGCCATTTCTCAGTCAAGAGGTAGGCAAAGTGCTTCATCATCAGTCCTCTGGAGACAAGTCCTCTTGGTCACTGTTTTGATTAGAATTCTTAGGTCTTCCAAAGTTTTTTTTCTCTCTTTAAAAGGCTGCTGCCTTTGTGTAAGTTCTTCCCCTCATTCTACACACTTCATTCTGAATCAGTTCATACTTCCCAGGATTGTCGAAAATAGTCGATTTTCATTATGATGCACTATCACCAGTATTACATGGGATATTGTTTGTAAAGCATTTGAAATAGTACCTGGTGCATAGTAGGTACTTAATAAATATTTGTTCCTTTATTCTCCCTTCATATGCCGGAATTTTTTCTGCCATCCCTCAAATGACGGGAAGTTCCTTAGTTTCCATTTCTTTGGTTTTTGTTGGTGGCTTTTTGTTTTCTCTTTTAATTCTCCCTTCTAGATAAGGAAGTCTCTTTTGCTTACAATTATTCTCTTTTCATTCTTATACTCCCTTTTAACCGCCTTCTTCTCCCTAACCCCATACATTTCCTTGTTGAATTTTATGTATTTTTATACCAAACTCATATGTGTGTGTTCAACCTTTTTTTTGTCTGATTCAGAAACGAGTGAGGTTCCTCTGATCCCCACTCTTCTCATCCTTTGCTCCATGCTTGTGTACTCTCCTCCTCATGTACCTCAAATATAAGAAATAGCAAGTTCCACCCCTTTCTTCTTCTCTTTTATATTAGTATATTCCTTTTCCCCTTCTTTCTTTTTCCCCCTCTTCAAACTCTCAAAGCAGAACAAATCAACCCCACTTCCACCCTCAGGCCCTCAGTTTCATTTTCTAATTTAACCCCCTCATTGCCTTTAAAGACATTAAAGTACTGAAGAGACAATTTTGTTTGTTTTACTTCTCCCTTTTTTAGAATGTTAGCACTGTATCATCATACTGCCTCCAGGCCTTATGGAATCCTGACTATAATTCCTGTTACATAATTTTTTTTCTGACTTGCAGTGTTTTGTTTTGTTTTGTTTTTTTCTTTGATGTGAAGGCTTTGATTTTGGTTATGACTTTCTTGAGAGTTTTCATGTGGGGGTTTTTTTCAGGAGGTTATCAGAAGATTCTATTTCCCCTTTCCCCTCTACTTCTAATGGATCTGGGTAGCTTGGTTTAATTTCTTGAAACATAGTGTCAAGCCTTTTTTTTTCAACTGTGGTTTTCAGGGAGTCCCATGTATCTTTCCCTGACCTATTTTTTTTCATGTAAATTGTTTTTGATAGCAGATGTATTGCATTTATTTTTATTTTGTTCAATCTTTGTATTTTCTTCTAATATTTCTTGCTGACTCATGGACTCATTGATTTCTATGTAGTCTATTCTAATTTTGAAGATGTTTGTTACTTAAGCAAAATTTACCATTTTATATTCTAAGCTACTTATTCTCATTCCAATTATTTCTTCAGAGGTTTTTATTTCCATCTTTTTATCTATGCCCCTATTTCATCTAGTTATTTGTAGTCTTTATAAGAAAACCATTTTTTTTCCTTTGAGTCTCTGTTTACAGGTATTATACTCACTACTTCTAGGTTGGATTTTTTAGTCTCTTCAGATCTTTATGTGTTTTGAATAATTCTTTTATAGTGGCCTGATTTTCTGGCATTTACTCATCTTTCCAGCCTTAGTTCCTGAATTGGGTCTTTGTGCCAGGATGAGGCAGTTGGCCCTATTTGATCTTGACTTGGGTGCCTGGGTTCTTGTGCTGACCTCCACCTCCTGGAATTAGCTCTTCTCCTACTCCTCAGATATTTCAGGTTCAGAGCATTGTACCTTCAGGACTCTCTATGGCATGTCAAGACAGAGTGCTAGGAACCTCAAAGTCCCTGGGAGCCTGCCTTGTGCAGTTCTAAAGGATGCCATGTTAGCTTTGTTGTTTTCACTCTCAGTTGCTTCCAAGATTCCTGCTGCTGGCTTTCTGACCAACTTGAGTCTTCTTGCTCTTACCTCCTTCCAGGGTATAAGCACCTCTTGCCCATCTCTGGTCACACTGGGTCTCTACAGTCTACTTTGCCCTGTGTTCACATAGGAGTTGCTGGTAGCTCCCTTTCCTATTATTTTTGGGCTTATAGTATAGTTCTGGGGTAAGATAAATCACTTACTATGTTATCTCATTGAATTTCTCTTTTTGTTTTGTTTTGCTTTTTGCTAGGCAATGGGATTAAGTGACTTGCCCAGGGCCACACAGCTAGTAAGTGTCAAGTGTCTGAGGCCACATTTGAACTCAAGTCCTCCTAACTCCAGGGCCAGTGCTCTATCCCACTACACCACCTAGCTGTCCCTCTCACTGAATTTCCTTAGCATTATTTGGTCTGGCGAAATTTTGGGGTTTTTCCCAAAGTAGGAATTTGGGAGCCAGGCTTTCTGCCTCAGTTCAGGTAGGTATCTTGGCAGGAAATCACCCAAATTATTTTGTATTTATCTTATAATTACTTATTTTCAAACACATGGTTCTCCTTCCCTCTACTCCTCTCACCCCAAATGTAAATCCTTGAGAGTAGAAACAATCTAGTTTAAGTCCTCATATTCACAACACCAAGCACAATTTCTGTCATGTAGTATGTACTTAATATATTCTTGGTTAAATGAATTAAATTAACTTAGTTCCAGCTTGGGAGATCACTGGAACAGAAGATGGAATGTCAGTCATAGAAGGGAAATAACAAGTAGGAAAATTTGACTGGAAAATGATACATGAAAGGAAAATAATACAAAATAATACTGGGAAGGTAAGTGGGAGCCAGATTTGTGAAATACTTTAAACGCAAGGTTGAGGATGCTCCATTTCCCCCTAATGGTCATAGGAAGCAATTGAAGATTTTGAGTAGAAGGATAACATGGTCATATCTGAGTTTCCAAGATATCAATGTGTCAGCGTTGTAGAGAATGGATTGCATCACAAGTGTTGCAGTTGGGACTCAAACCTATGTCTTGCCTCACTTTCTTCATCTATAAAATATGGGCATTGAACTGTATGACCTCTGAATTTCCTTTCCACTCCAGCTCTGGGATCAAGATTCTAATTCGATGCCCAATACCTTTTTCATAACAATTCAATAAGCATTTATCTAGTGCTTATTATGTGCCAGGTACTGTGCTGGACACTGGGAATGCAAACACAATAATGGAAATGGTCCTTGGCCTCAAAGTTTTATAATCTGTTCCACCTAGCCGCCTCTAGAAAATTACTAAGATGCTCATGGAAGGGTGCACCATTCTCCCATTATAAGCTTTCTGCCTAAAAGCCTTAATTGATTCAGAATTGTCTTGAGTTCTATTGGCATTTGTCACCATCAAACGTTTACTGGTTGACCACTAAGTTCAAGTTTCTGTATCAGCCCATGCTGAGCTCTGGTCTCACAAAGAGCCAAATGGCTTAAAATACTTTCAACATATACAATGCTCTCTATTAGGTGGTATGTTACAGACAAAATGTAGGTTGGGAAGACCTCCTCAAGTAGCCTGGCAAATTTGATAGTAAATATTATCTAAGGCCAAGCCAGCAGTGGCCCACTGGGGCCCACTGACCAGCTCCCCCCATCCCAGTCAAGTGACCCCATAGCTAAGCAATTCCTCCCTGTGATTTATGAAAGGCTTTGTCAGGCACTACACATATAAAATCTCCAATATCAAAAGAAAAAGCAGGATTTCATCTATTGAGACAGATATTATGTCCTTAAAAAAGAGGATTTGATTTGAACATTTTAAAAACTTTGTGCTACTGCTGGCTTAATTCTTATAAATGTTCCTTCTCAGAGATCAGCTCAATAGCCACATCAGAGGAAAAGTGGAGCAAGAATGAGCTTCTCATTCAGGCACTCTGCACTCCGGCTTGATTGGAATGGATACTGTATATAATATGTCCCTACAGATGTTTCCTCCAGTGGGGCACATTGAATTTCATTTAAATGCCAAGGCACAAAATCTAAAACAATGTGACTTTAACAAAAAATCTGATGAGGAATTTGATGAGAAAATGGCAAGAATTCCTGTGGCATTTGGGTAACAATTTCAAGCCTTCGTTTTAATAGAATAAACAGGATCATATTTCATTCAAATCTGGCAATGAGATGAGCTTTGGGTATTACATTGATATAAACCAATAAAGAATTTGCAAATTTGAAGCACTAATTAACAGACATAGTATTAAATGAAAAAAGTTTGCTCCAGGGGCAAATATATTTTGAAGACTTTAAACTTTTATTAAAAGACATTTTTGAATCTCTTCTTTTCCAGTTCACTCTTTTGCTAGTTTTTAGGGGAAAATATGGGAGGGTTTTTTAAGCCAGTACCTTTAATTCAGGCATCTAGCATAATATGATGGTTTCCTTTTTTATCATTTTGAATGAAGCAATACAACAGTCCCCCAACACCCTGAGAGGTTATGGAACATAGAGTGAAAAAGGTGAATCCAAATATCACGGAATCATCAAGGCAGGCTTTATCCATGATCATCTGACAATGTTTATAGTCACATAAACTGATGTCGTTTCTAGGTTGACCTCAGTGGACAGACACTGTCAATAGCAGATTTTGTCCCAAGGTATGATAAATTGGGAAATCCATGCTTTTCTCACAACCTACCCCCGCCCCAGGACTGCTGGCAATTGGGTAGTGAGCAACCCAGTTATAGAGCCTCTATAAGGGAAGAAGGCCTAAAAGATTACCATATAGAGCCAGTAAGTGTCCATACCAGTGCAAAGATAAAGACCTCTCTCTTTCCTCCTTTATACTCATCCATCACGCTTTTTTGACTTCTTTCCCCCCCTCCCCTTTTCCCAAACAAGGCCCTTGACCTTGCTTTGAACCTGATTTTACCTACTATCCCCTAGTCATGGCTTTGGGGAATAAATTATGGCTCTTGGACCCATATCCATATTAGGGAGGCTCCTGGCTCTGAGACCACATTTTGGAAATATCATCATCATCATTGTCATCATCATCATCATTATCATAACCAACATTTGTATAGCACTTACACTGTGCTAAGCACTTACAATTATTATCTAATTTGATTCTCACAACAGTGCAGAGAGATAGGTACTATTATTATCCCCATTTTATCAATGAGGAAACAGGCAAACTGAGACTAAGTGGCTTGTTCAAGGTCACACATTAATTTAATCAATTTTAATACCAGCCTCTCCTCCTAAATTTATTTTTTTAGAATCAGGCTCATTCTATTTTTGTAAGGCTACTTCATGAAATCTCAAAAGCTTTGGCTTACCAGTCACATATGTGACCCACTAAGAGGATTTCCTCTATCTAATTGCAAGGCTACACATAGGTGCTATCTTGATACTATAATATCTAAGACATATATCTAAAGACTCATACTTCAGAAAATGGGAACGTCAACTAGAATGTTAAGGAATCATATCTATGAGGCCGACCTTCACAAGATATCACAGCCTGAGTTGATTTTTAAACAAGTGACTATTTCATCCAAAGCATGTACCCATCATGAGTCAGCTGATGATAAAGTCACCTGCACTGATGATCCAGCTTTCCAAGATCTACTTACAAGTGGTCATGGAGATGCAATTCTGACTACAGACCACAGTGCCTTCCTGAGAGAATACCTGGTTTAGGAATTGGGAACTTGGACTGTGTTTACAGGATGTCAGCAGAACTGGTTGAAAAGAGAAAAAAAAATCTTTTCAAATAAAACCACACAATAATTCATTTATCTTACTTTTCTTTCTTTTTTTCAGTAAATCAATCTGACCAATGACTAGACTGAACTGAATCTGTCCATTCTGTGTCATGTAAACACAACTGTTGTTTGCAACAGAAGGGACATTACCTAAAGGCATGTCTCTGATGCCCTTCAAATAACACAACAATTGTGTGTACATGTGTGTTATTGAAAACTTTTCCATGTGGGTAGTCATTTTAAAATCTAAGTAGAGCAAGAGAATCATCTGAGGTCCATCCACAATAAAGTGCTTTATTATTCAACAGAGTGGGGTGTAGAGAGACACAATCTAAGCCCCACAGATCTGTTTTTTTCTTTGTCAGAATGTAATCTTTCCAAAGTTGGGCTGTACCAGTCCCTTTCACACTAATCTACCCTTTCAATATTCCCTTTTTTTTTCAGATGGTTCTCCTAGAGATAGTGCTGAGGATATTTTGTTTTTCAGAAGGAGGAGGCAAGTGTTTACAAATATAAATGATCCTTGGCTTGTAGATGAAGGGCCTGATCATCCCTTCAGATACTGAGCATGCATCAAAGCTGAGGCAGAGTTCCTAGAGTTCTGTTTAATTCCACCACATGAAAACTTGAAGAAAATGGAACACTGCCTTTAAAAAGTTATTAACTATAAAAATAAGTTCATGACTGATTTCCAGATCATATGTAGTCAAAATTCTCCCTCTCTCTCTCTCTCTCTCTCTCTCTCTCTCTCTCTCTCTCTCTCTCTCTCTCTCTCTCTCTCTCTCTCCTCTCTCCTCCTCCTCCTCCTCCTCCCCCTCCTCCTCCTCCTCCTCCTCCTTCTTCTCCTTTTCACACACATATACACACATAAATATAAATAAAAATAAGCCAAAATAGGAAAATCATGAACTTCTTACACAGGGAAGCCTCATTTTAATGGCTTATCCTTTCCACTTCAGAAACAGAAAGCAATATAGGACTGAGCTTTTTGAAAAAAGAAAAAAAGGGTAAAAGGTTTGTTTATTTTCCAGTGTAAAAACACCAGGGAGAAAATGATTTGGATATGATGCAGTTCAGATGCTAAAACGGCAATGAGCTTGCCTCCTGGGCCAACACATCTGACATACAAACACCTTTCTGTTCATTTCAATGTATAATGTGCTTGTTTATATCCTAAGAATATGTAGTATATGGTCCCCATTTGTAGAGGCTTCAAAAGCATTTTGTCTTTGTGCAAAGGAAAAGGGAGAACACAAGAAAGGATGAGTTCTTTTGTCTTAACCTGCAGGCTCCTTGGGGCCTTTGAATCTGGGGGTCCATGATTCATTCAACACTGTTCACAGACCAATGTTAAAAGATGAATGTGAGCATGATTCCTTTATATCTTGGAACCTGGGGACCCCAAATGAAGCTCTCTTTTCGCTTCCCACCAAGTTGCCCTTGAGGACAGCCAACCATGAAGTAGAAGTAGAAAAGGAGAAAGTACTAAGCTAGTAGTCTTTCTCTCTACTACTCCCAAAGGAAGCTGGAAGTGTGTCTAGCCACCTATGGGAAGCCAGGACTTTTTAAAATTTTTTCAGGAGGTGAAGGTGGAAACAGAACAAGTCTTGCCATAGCAAGATGCTCTCTTTACTGGTTACCATGTGTCCAACTGCTCAAAGCCTTCGAGACTTGTGGTTGGCCCCCTTTGTATGTGAAAAGAAAGAATCTGGAAGCAGACTAAAACAGCTAACATGCTAGATTTGGAGCTCAGAAGCCTTGGGTTCAAATTCTAGCTATGCCACTTCTTATCTGTGTGACCTTGGAGAAATAACCTCACCTACCAGGGCTTCAGTTCTTCATTTTTAAGGGATTGGATGAGAGGACCATAAGAATCCTTTCCAGCTCCAAATCTATGACTCTAGAAGGTCATAGAAGGTAGAGCCACACAGTAGCCCCAGGCTGACCATTTTTTTCTCTCCTTTGCTGTGTTCTTTTTCAGGTCAAAATCCAAAGGATTTTTTGTGGTGCAGGAGACATGGTACCTCAGACCCAAATACAGTTATCCCTTCCACATAACCAGGATTGGGGGAACAGCAGCTCCATAATCTAGAAAATCAGTGTAAATTTTTTTGCCTGCCCCACTTTGTACCAGACAGGAAGTCTGATTTTTTTTTCTTTACTTTATATGCGGTATTTACAGTACCTTACCGTAAAATTTGGGTTAAGTATTTGATCATAGGCTCTGTGTCATCTGGTGACTTCGTGTCATCTGTGTCTTCCATAAAACTCCCCAGAAATTCTCATTTTATTTCTTATATCAACCAGCAATATTTTGAAAATGCAATAGGGGAAGTCATGATATAGAAGCGATAACTTAGTTCCCACAGGATTGCCCTTAGCATAGCCCATCTAAGACGAGTTTTTGGAGGAATATAAGACCTCCATTGGGGAACTACATGGAATTTCTAGCATAATACCATACCCACCAGAAGGCAAGGGAAACCCAGTGGGAATTAAGTCTAGCAGAAAACAATGCCCAGAAAGGATTATGTTATGGTGGTGAATCCTTTCATGTATGCTATTTTATAGTGATGATTCCTTTTATGAATCAATTGGACTAGATCGCCCGAGGCACATCTAATTATGTTATAGTGGTAATTCCAGTCATATATGGGTTGAACTAGATGGCCCCTGATGTCCCTTCCAACACTCAAATTTTCTGATTCTGCAATAACTGATATTTACTGGGAGGCAGCATGACATAGTAGAATGATAGACCAGGAGTCACGAGAGACCTGGGTTCAAATCCTACCTCAGACACTTCTTCTCTTGACCATTGAGAATTCATTTCTCTGAGACTATTTTCTTACCTTTAAATTGTGTTTATAAATATCGGCAGTTACTTGCCTTGTAGAGTTGTTGTGAGGATCAAACATACTTTGCAAATCTTAAAAATAAAATTAATAAGTCATCAACAAGCAGTTGTTAAACACTATGTTCCAGGTGCTGCTGTATGCACTAGGAACCCAAAGAAGGGTCAAAGCCCTCAAGGAGTCCATATTTTCATAGGGAAAACAATAGGCAGATAACTATGCACAAACAAGCTATACGTGGGAGATAACCTCAGAGGGAAAGCACCAGTGCTATGGCGGAATGGGAAAGGCTTCTTGCAGAAGTCAGGATTTTAGCTTAGTCTTGAAAGAAGCCAGGGAAATCAGGAGGCAGAGAGACTGAAGGAGAAAATTTCAGATAGTGAAGATTCAGAGTTAGGAGCCTGAGTGTCCCATGTGAGGAATAGCAAGAAGGCTTGCATTATTAGATCATAACATGTATAGAAAGTGAGGTTAGGAGCTAGGTTAGGAGGGGCCTTAAAAATCAAAGGAGAGGATTTTGTGTTTGATCTTAGGGTTAATAGGGAGTCATTGGAGTTATTGAATAGGGGTTGGCATGATCCATCCCATGCTTTAAGGTCACTTTGATAACTGAGTGGAGAATGAACTGGAATGTCACTGTGTCAGCGATTATTAATCAAAGTCGAATTAATTTTCTCTTCCTCAATAATCTGTTATGTTTACACCATAGTGAGGTCTTTGATTCTGTGACCTGAGAAAGTCATTTGGCAGTTAAGATTTTGTTGTTGATCAGTTGTTTCAGTAGCATCCTACTCTTTATGACCCCGTTTTGGATTTTCTTGGCAGAGATACTGGAGTGGTTTGCCATTTCCTTCTATGGCTCATTTTACAGATGAGAAAATTGAGGCAAACAGGATGAAGTGACTTGCCCAGAGTCACTCAGCTAGTAAGTGTCTGAGGCCAGATTTGAACTCATGAAGTTGAGTCTTCAGGCCTGGTGCTCTACCTACTTTGTCACCTAGCTGCTCTTAGTTGGGATAAAAAAATGTTATTTTTATCCTCTGAAATGTCATTGGAAGAGCTATAAAATTCAGTCCTTAAACAACAGTGAACTCTGATATTAGAAGGTATCAGAAAGTTAATTAGTGAGTCTGTTAATGATGATGTAAAGAAAGTTAACACATTTTTTATTCATATTGACAGGTCTCAAGGCATAGACAAGGGCTAAGGTCTTCTTGGTAAAGCACTTTTTGTCACAGATCATGAGAGATGGGATCTTCATCCTTGCAAAAAGCTTTGTAGCCTTGGTTTGAAAAAAAGTGGAGGAGAAGGGAACGGTGACCACATTTTACCCACATTCTAGGGCCTTTCCACCATTTTCAAGAAGTTAATAGGAGTTATTTTTTGGTCCTGCCCTCTTTTGGGAAGCTCCGATTGCTGATTTTATGGACACAGTATGATATAATGGAAAACTTGCTGGACATGGAGGCCAGAGAGCCAGGTTTGAATCCCAGCTCTGATGTTAGGAAACTGTAGTTCTAAGCAAATTGCTTCCTCTCTCAAGGCCTCCATTCCCTCACACATAAAATGGTGCTAATGACACTCCTGTTACCTGTCTTTAAAGGTAGATGTAAAGAAGATGTTTGGTAATCTTTTAAGTGTTGTAGAAAGGTGAACTGTTTCGGCACCTAGCAATGTTAGATGTACAAAATTGTCAGAAGAAGTTCCATTCTTTAGTCTTGAAAGAGCCTTAACTGATTTGTTGAGTCAGAAAAATATTTTTCAAAGCCACAGCTTCACCAAATCCACAATCATGACTTCACCACCATTATTTAGTCTTATTGAGTGAGCTGGGCAATAACTGAACAAATTGCTAAAAGAGGCAGGTAGGGGACTCAGGAAGACAACAAACAGTCGAACAGTCAGTCAGGACAGTTGGACTCTTAGTATGTTGTTCAAATATGTTGTATTTTTTTACTTACTTGTTTTGGAACAGCCTACGGTATGACGTTTGGTCCTTGGGACCCTTGGAAGAATTTTCCATAAATTAAAAGCAAAGAATTCAAATGTTTAAAAAAAAAAGAGCTGTTTTCTTCAAATCTCTCCAAGAAGAGATTTGGGGTTTCAATCTGAGTCCTTCTGCTTTTTGGAATATACTATTCCATTCTCCTATTTTTCATGACTGTGTAATAATCCTAGTTTATTCAAATTGGCATTGCTTCATATTTTAAATACTTAAAGCATTTTACAAACCTTAAAGTATTATAGAAATGCTAGCTGTTAGCTAGATAATATTATTATTTTTCCTTCATTCTCTAAGAGGTCTATGACATAAGGAAGGTGATGCCATGCCGTGACTTGCAAGTGAATTGGATTTAAGTGAGGGAGTCACCAGCCTCACTTTCTCCTCCAGAGCCATCTTGGTCCCATGGCAAAACATAGATCGGGATGACTGGAGATGGTCCCCAGCTGCACCACTGACTAAATTCCATGATCCATAAGTATGTTAATACCTTTTCGGAAGATACTTGATTGGGGAGGGGGAAGAGGTTGGAGATAAGAGAACTGGAAATATTTCTATTCAGTCTATAGGTAAACAGAAATGATAATAATTTCTCTGATCTCTCAACAAAACAGGGGACTGTGGGAAAACTGGATGAAAGTGACAGAACAGAGGGTCCAGAATGGGGGTAAAAGGGTAGCCTTATTTTAGATGGTGAAAAGATAGGGATTACCGAAGAACTTTCAAAACACAGGGTTGAGGGGAGGAAGAAGAATTGTATGGCCAGTTGGGAATAAGAAATGTGGTTTGTAAAATATCGGCAGGGTGAGTTCAAAACTGGGATACAGTGAGGATGAGGCTATGGAAGTATTCTTGAATACCTCCATTATGGAGGACCCCATTACTTCCCAAGTCAGCCCATTACACTTTGAGATAATCAATTATTAGGAAGTATTTCCTTATATCCCACCTAAATTTTCTTCTTTGCCACTTTTATCCATTGTTCTTTTCATCCATCCACCTCTTCCCCTACCAGTTCTGCTCTCTGGAGTCCAGCAAGATGTCTTCTTCTTCTTCCATTCAACATCTCCTGAAACATTTAAAGTGGCTTCCCTGTATCCCATAAATATTTTCTTCCCCTGGCTGAACATCTTTAGTTCATTCAGCCAAGTCTCATATGGCATTGCCTCCAGTACTCTCCCCTCTTCATTACCTTCCTCTATACAATTCCCAACATATCAGTATCCTTCCTAAACAATGGTATCCAGAAATGAACACAGTATTCCAGAAATGATAGTGCAGCAGAACTATAATACTTTCAGTCTTGAACGCTTACTCTCAGAGCAGCCTATTATTTCATTATAATTTTTGCTCATGTTGAACTTAAAATTTATTGAAAATTCCTTATCATTTTAGATGAACTACTGTCTAGCACTTTGTACATACTTCTCCAGCATGTACTTGGGAAATTAATTTTAATCTAAATTTAAGACTTCACATTTATCCCTATAAAAATTTCATCTTATTGGGTTCAACCATCATTCTAGTCTGTCAATATGTTTTAGAATTTTGAATGTATCAGATTCAGATACCTGTGTTGATTAGCCCTTATGACTTTTTGCCATCTTCCAGTTAGATAAACATGTCATTTATGCCTTTACCTAAGGCATCGATAAAATACTAAATATCATAGGGCAAAGCCTAGATCCCAGGGATACTTTTCTGGAGACCTCCTTCAAAGCTGGAGCCATTAATGATTACTTATTGTGTTCAATCATTAACCCACCTAATTTTATGAGGATGGTGATGAAAATGACAGCAATGCTAACAGTTAATCCTCAGCACGAGTTTAAGTTGTTGGCAGCAAGAGATTAAGTTATTTCCCCAGGTCACACAACCAGCCCACACTTTTCTGTGAGCATGAAAGGATTTGTCAAACACTTTTCTTTTTTTTTTAATTTTTTTTTTATTTTTAGGCAATTGGGGTTCAGTGACTTGCCCAGGGTCACACAGCTAGTACGTGTCAAGTGTTTGGTCTGAGGTCAGATTTGAACTCAGGTCCTCCTGACTTCAGGGCCGGTGCTATATCCACTGTGCCACCCAGCTGCCCCCCAAACACTTTTCCAAAGTCCAGGTAAAATATACCAACATTAACTGATCTACCGCATTAATAACATTACCAAAAAAGGAAATGAGATTAATCTGGCATGATCTGTTATTGACATAGCCACTTTGTGATAGCTTCTTTTCTCAACGTCCACTAACCATCCCTTTATAATACTTTCTAGAGTTTTATCAGGAATTTAAATCAAGCTCGCTGACCTATGGTTTACAAACTCCATTCTCTTCCTTTTAAAAAATAATCAGAGCCACATTTGCCTTTTTTCCAATCTTGAGTTACACTCTTCCATTTTGAATTGAATTGAATTGAACAGAAAGTAAATGCTCTACCAAAAATTATTAAACTGACAAACGTCAAAGTATACTTCTCCCAAATGGCATTTCATGCCTTTGAAACATTTACAGAACTACTTGAATCTAAGCAAAACTAACACTTGATGTATTAGCTTCAGATATACAAGTGACTTCAGAAAAATCCTCAAAGGTGATTTTATCAGAAGAGAGTATATTTACGTATCATCTATCTATAAAGGAGACACACATGCATGGCATCTTCCTATTTCCTCAAAGGTTTCCATTATCAAGTACCTTTCTACTTGTACATCAGAAGAGTTACCAGTAAACAATCATAAATAATATTGGGTGGGAGGAAGCTCTCCAGAAAGACTGTATGATGAATTCAAAGTTTCTATTCCATCCCTGCTTTTGAACCTTTGTCTTGTTGATATTTTAAAAAAAAAGTAATTGGGAAGTTCTTGTTTGAAATAAGAAAAACAAACAAACAAATAAAAAACCATTTAAGACATCCTGATTTGAAATGGATAGGAGATGAATGTATCACCAAAGAGTCGGCACAAAGTGGAAAACGTTCAAAACAAAAAGCTCTGAGCAAAATAAAAGTATTTGAAAAAGAATTTATTTCCACTTTTGAAAAGCAGCAGGTGGGTTATGGGATTCTGCTGGCTCAAGTAATTTCAGCCACCGTTCAGAAAAGAAATTGCTTAAATCTTTACCACTCCAGTGTTTACTGGCATTCCATGGATGAAATGGAAGAGTCCTGATCTCTTTGCAAAACTTCTTCTAAACTCTCCAGCTTGTCTTCATTCCTTGCCACTCTTCTCTCCCCCCACACACACCCCAGGACTATTCATTTTTACAAGTCCAAATGCACCCATTATAGCTTTTAAACAGATTCCATCTATTTAAGACCATTCTCAAAACCTGTATCTGAAGCCAGGAAGGCAAGAAATCTAATACTCTGTCAGTGAGGAAGTTTGTGGAAATAGAATGAAAAGGTCAAAAGGAATTTACTGAGTTACAATCTTCTTTTAAGTGCATTGGTTGATTTCCACAGCAGCATATGTATTCATAAAAAAGTATGAGCTGTAATTCCATACTCTATGGGACTAACTCACTCAGGTTACTGGCACCTTTCATTCATTCATTCATGCATTCATGCATTCATTCATTCATTCATTCACTCATTCATATATTGAGCAAGTGTTTATTAAGTGCTTTTGATGTACTAGGCATTGAGACAAAAAATAAATAAATAAATAAATAAAGACAATATAGTCCTTCCTCAGGGAATTTACATTCCACTGGAGGAAAATGACAGTTCTTCAGAGGAAATTAATATGGTTCCTAGAGTTCAAAAGGTAGAAACAATGACAGATATTGAAACAAAAAAAGTGAATCTAACTAGAGAGTAATGACTCCTGAAGGTAATCCACTATTTTTTAATATAACTTTAGACATTATGTTACAATAAGAGTAAAGTAAACTTGATCAGACGATCAAGAGTATATGTGAGTAGACTTACAACTGGAAAGGATGTCAGAGGCTATCAATTGAAATCATCTCATTTTATAGCTAAGGAAACTGAGGCTGGGGGGAAGAGACTTGCCCAAGGTCACACTGGGTAGTAAGAGCTAGGAATCAAATCTAGGTTCTCTCTCCGCTATGCCATACATGCTAGTCTAGAGTTTGTCTTGCAAATGTCAAGTTCTCTGATATTTCTCTGTGTCCAGGCTGCCTCCCATTCCCAAATGCTTCCTCACTCTTACCTTTTTAGATTGCTTGACTTCTTTCAAGGCTCAGCTTGTGTGTCAGCTTCTAAGAGAAAGGAGAATTTCCTCATCTTCCTCCCTGTGAATGCTCCCTCTTTCTTCAAGTAATCATGTATAGTCTCACCTACTTATTTAGTGTAACCTCTCATGCCACAGTAAAATCAAGGGTGCCCCAGGCCAGGAACCATTATTTCTTTGTGTTTCTAGCACCTTGCCTAGCAGACTTGTTGGAATGGATGTGATTAGGACTTGAGATTCAGGAGATCACACTTAGGATCATAAGAGCCCAGCTTCAGAGTCAGAAGAGGCATTGAGAAGCCATCTACTACAACTCCCATATTTTACAGTAGAGGAAATAGAGGAAAAGAAGTTCAGTGTCTTGCTCAAGCATCTAAGGCAGGATTTGATCCATGTCCTCAGCTCCAGAGCCCATTCAGCAGAAGGGTAGAAATAAATAAAGGTGAGGAAGTGGGAATTGGTTCTTGGTGCCTCCATTCATCATCCAAGCTTGTTTTCCCAAACCTGATAATCCAATGCTTCCTAAAGCCACTCTGAGTTTTTCACTTCCATGCTCTCTTCAACAAAATCAAACTTTCTAGTGTCAAGTTGCCTTTAGATCCTCAGCTCAATCAGCCAACCTGAAATCTGATAGGCTAATTATAGATAATTGGGGGGAGGGCAATTGAGGAGGAAAAGAATGCTTTTAGGGGGCCCAAGAAATACCTAAGTTTTGTTGTCTAAACTACCATTAGAGGCTCCAATAAGAAGTTCAGAAAAATGGGTAATATAATCTTGGGCAGTTAGGCCTTGTGTCTGAGGATTTTTAAAGGGACATACAGATACAATATAGTACATGGGAACACCCATTCCCACAACTTATACAGGAGAACCTTACACAGTAAATCCTCAAGGCAATTCTACTCCAGGTTCAAGGTATTCTGTGGGTCTACATCCACTCAAAATCAAAATTCCTGATCCCTGACCAATACGTTTACTTTTAGTTAGTGCAGAAGATACAACTAGTTGGAAACAAAGACTTTAATGAACATAGCGAGACAAATACCAACACAATATTTCTCCTATAAACCTAGGGCATACTCTCCCACAAAGATGCTCATGATCAATGAGAAGAGTGAACACACATAGGGAACATACATGGAGAGGCACATATACAGAGAACATGTGTAGCCATGATGTATGTGTGGAAGGGCACATGTAAAGGAAACACAGATAGATGGTTGGGATACATGTGTAGAGGGGCACACAGAAAAGCAACAAGTATAACCAAAATATATGCATGGAAGAAAATAAACATAAAAAATACATGAATCTGATATTTACCCATGGTAGAGCCAAAGGTTGAGGGAGAACTCAAACTTCCATTACTGTAGGGAAACGGATTTCTGATGATGTCATTGTCCTACTCTCGCTAGGCTTGATACCCTCTTACCTTGTACTGCTCAGAGCCCCTATAGCAGGCCTATGGTCTGTGCCAAGTGGATAGGCATGGCATGTACTCTTTGCTGGGCATTGCTTCCTGATTTTCTTAAATGGTACTACATTGGTCCTATGACTACTGTCACTATCAGCTCTACTGAACATAAAGTTCTTTTGCTTTGGGCTTCTGGCTTCAGCTAGAGTTCTTTTAACTGAAAGAGTAGCTTTCTGAGACAAAGGCTAAATAAATAAGACTTAATAATGCACCTTTGGGACTACAGGAGGAAAAGAACCCTCAGTGGAATTCTCTCATTAGGAGGGGTCTATTGATTTCTTTGAGCCTGGGATAGAATGAGTTTCCTCTCCAGAAGGAGATTCTTCAACCCATATCCCAGCTGTTTGTACCCAGAACAGCCTTACATAACTAATTGCCTACAGGTTTAAATCTATTTTTTCCACTTCATATATCTTCATCAACAAGGACAGAACCTTTGTCAGAGACCTCACTCTTATTTGGTGTTAGAAATTCCCTATGATATGTATACCTAACCTATTCCACTGATCAAGCACTCTATTTCTTAGCCAGTACCAAATGGTTTTGATGATTGCTGCTTTACAATATAGTTTTAGATCTGGTATGGCTAGGCCACCTTCCTTTGCATTTTTTTTTCATTAATTCCCTTGATATTCTTGACCTTTTTTTCTAGATTAATTTTGTTATTATTTTTTTCTAGCTCTATAAAATAATTTTTGGTAGCTTGATTGGCATGGCACTGAATAAGTAAATTAACTTAGGTAGAATTGTCATTTTTATTATATTAGCTTGTACTATCCATGAGCAATTGATATTTTTTCAGTTGTTTAGATCTGACTTCATTTCTGTGAAGTGTTTTGTAATTTTGTTCATATAGTTCCTGGGTTTCTCTTGGCAGGTAGACTTCCAAATATTTTATATTGTCTATAGTTATTGTAAATGGAATTTTTCTATCTCTTGCTGCTGGTCTTTGTTGGTATTTAAGACACACTAATCAATGACTATAGTAATCCACTGTTTAATAAACCCCAAAACTCTAGCTTCTGGGATAAGAACTCACTGTTTGACAAAAACTGCAGGGAAAATTGGAAAATAGTATGCAGAAATTAGGCATAGACCAACATCTCACACCCTACATACCAAGATAAGGTCAAAATGGATACAGGATTTAGACATAAGGGATGATACCATAAGCAAATTAGGAGAGCAAGGAATAGTTTACTTGTCAGATCTATGGAGAAGGGAAGAATGTATAACCAAACAAGAGATAGAGAACATTATAAAATAAAAAATGGGTAATTTTGATTACATTAAATTAAAAACAAACACAACCAAGATTGGAAGGAAAGCAGATACCTGGGAAACTATTTTTACAGCCAACGTTTCTGATAAGAATAGAAGTCATTCCCCAAGTGATAAATGGTCAAAGGACATGAACAGGTAGTTTTCAGATGAAGAAATTAAAGCTAACTAAAATCATATGAAAAAAAATGCTCTAAATTACTATTGATTAGAGAAACACAAATTAAAACAACTCTGAGGTACCACCTCACACCTATCAGATTGTCTAATATGACAGAAAAGGAAAATGATAAATGTTGGAGAAGAAGTGGGAAAATTGGAACACTAATGCATTCTTGGTGGAGTTATGAACTGATCCAACCATTCTGGAGAGCAGTTTGGAACTATGCACAAATGGTACCCAAACTGTGTATACTTGTTGATCCAGCAATATCACTACTAGGTCTGTATCCCAAAGAGGTCATAAAAAAAGGGAAAAGAGCCCATATGTACAAAAAATATTTATAGCAGCTCTTTTTATGGTGGCAAAGAATTGAAAATTGAGGAGATGCCCATCAGTTGGGGAATGGCTGAACAAGTTGTGGTATATGAATGTAATGGAATACTATTGTGCTATAAGAAATGATGAGCAGGTGGATTTCAGAAAAACCTGGAAAGACTTACATGAACTGATGCTGAGTAAAGTGAATAAAGCCAGGGAAACATTGTGCACAGCAACAGCAGCATTGCGCAATGATTAACTATGGTGGACTTGGCTCTTCTTAGCAATGTGATGATCCAAGACAATTCCAGGGGACTCATGATAAAGGATGCTGACCACATCCAAAGAGGGAACGATGGAGCCTGAATGCTCATCAAAGCATACTATTTTCACTTTTTTTTTGTTTTGGGGGGGTTTTGTTGTTGTTATTGTTGTTGTTTTCTTTCCTATGATTTTTCCCTTTTGTTCTGATTCTTCTTTCACAGCATGACTAATGTCGAGATATATTTGACATGATTGTACATGCACAACCCGTATCAGATTGCTTGATGTATTGGGGAGAAGGACAGGGAAAGAGGGAGAAAAAATTGACACTCAAAAGTTTACAAAAATGAATATTGAAAACTATCTTTACATGTAATTGGAAAAAATAAAATACTATTAAGAAAAAAAATTCCTTGCGATTCTTGCTTAATTTCCAATTTTTAAACTATACACAGTAGGTATCCATATAGAACAGGGCCTGGGACTTCCGCACTTTTTGAAAATATATTTGTATAACTATGTCAATATAATTGTTTTCATTTGTAATGTTAAGTATTATATTTTGTCTACGTAAAACACAGTTCTGAGAAGGGAACCATAAACTTCATCAGTTTGCAATGGAATCCCTGACACAGAAATTATCAAAACCTCCTGATTTAGGGGCTCTCCTTCTTTAAAAACTGTCAAGGGCTCTCAAGTATCCAGTTCTCAGAAGGAAAACTCTTTTAATCTCTAATGCAAATGAGGAGGAGGAAAAGGCACAGGAACAAAAAAAAAATCCCAAGAGTCACTGTCCTGTAATAGTCATATCCCCAACCACACTCCTGCCATTAGCGTGGATTTTTGGCTGGTCCACAAGGAGCTGCCTCACAAAAGTCAAAGAAAATTACTCTATTTTGTGGATTAATTTGTACTGCTTATTAAATCCTACATCCTAGAAATATGGGAATATATCATATATCAATCTCACTAAAATGTAAGTGTTACTGTTGCATCTAGCCTTCAAGGTGAACTATTATAGGCAGGGAGAAGGGTTTCCAGTTTGGCTGCGTGGGTTTCTGGAGATGTAGTCTAGTATAGGGAAAAATTTTCTTCCCACTTCTGGGAGAGACTGTGGTGATTGTGAACTCTTAAGTTGGGTGTGGCTGTCAGAGCCTGAATGGGAACACTTCGTGCTTTTTCACTGGTTGTCCCTTATGCCTGGGCTCCCTCCTCACTTTTACCTCCTGGCTTCCCTGGCTTTCTTTCAAAAGTCAGTTCAAATCCTACTTTCTGCAGGAGGTCTTCCCTGTTATTCCACACCCCCCTCAATTGTTGCTGCTTCCATCCCCTCTCAGATTGCCTTCCACTATCTGTATTTTATATGTTACGTAGTTATTTGGATGTTGTTTCTCCAATAGAATAAAACTTCCTTGAGATTAAGAACCATGTTTTTGCCTTTCTTTGCATCTCCAGCATTTAATACATTGCCTGACACATAGAAAGTGCCTAATACAAGCTTGCTAATGGGATGATCTATTTCCACCATGCTGGGAGTTTTGGAAATGAGCCTAGGAGCAAGAGAAGCAGCTAGTGATGGCAGCAGAAGGGACAGCAGCGTAATTTTTGAGTGAGTCAGGAGACAAAATGGTGAGGGCAGTCACTAGGGAATTGGATCTGCTCTGTGGGAGAAGAGAAATTGGGGCTGGACCTGGCTGGAAATGCCTACATTTAAAGGTGAGGAAATACTCTTTTACTCTAGGCATGATCTTCTACCTCCAGCCTGTACGTAGACAGACACAAACAGCTACATTGTTTTCCCTCAGATCCCATCATATTATGGGGCTCTACCACATCACTATCTTCATTTCCCAAATTAGTAAAGTAAAAAGCAAAGGAATATTTTAAAATTAGAAATATCTTCCAGCAATTAGATGCCAGAAGTGTGGCTAATAAGCCTCACATGAACCAACTCTACACTTGCTAGCTCTCCAAGACTTTTGTCTTTTCTCTGGGGGAAAATAGCTATACATATATATGTATACATATGCATATGTATTATGTGTGTATATGTATATATATATACATATTTATATAAAGAGAGAAGAGAACAAGTATTTACTAAGTGCCTGCTATGAGTCAGGCACTATGGTAAGTGTTCTACAAATGTTATTGCATGTGATTCTCACAACTCCTAGTGGAAGGTGCTTTTATTATCTTCATTTTACAGATGAGGAAACTGAGACAGACAGAGGTTAAGTGACTTGCCTAGCTCTGCACAACTAGTAAGTGCCTGAGGCTGGATTTGAACTCAGGTCTTCCTGATTCTAGGTCCAGCACTCTAGCCACAGCACCACTAGAAGGAGAGGGAAGGGAGGGAGAGAATAAGGAGAAAGAGAGAAAGGGAGGGAGAGAGAGAGAGAAGAGAGAGAGAGAGAGAGAGAGAGAGAGAGAGAGAGTTATATATCTATAGATATAGGTCACAGGATGAAGAGAACACACATGTCTCCCTATATATATAGAAAATACACTTAGGGCTCACAACTAAACACAGACTTCCCCAGGAACTAGGCAGCTATGTAATACAATGGACAGAACACTGGACCTGAAGTAAGGAAGACCTTACTTCAAACCCAGTCACAGACACTTACTAGCTATGTGACCTTAAGCAAGTCACTTACCTTTTCTCAGTCTGAGTTGTTATATCTGTAAATGGAGATGATAACAGCACTTACCCCATAGGGTTACTGTGAGAATCAAGAGAGATAGCACATGTAAAGGAAAGCACAATATAATGCTAAAGAATATTATTATTATTACTATTATAACAGTAAACAGTAGTATATATGAGGGTTGAGGCACTGGAATATGCTCATTGTAGGACCATGGGAAAGTCTCTAGTTGTTGTTGTTGTTGCTGTTGTTGTTATTAATCATAACACCTACCTTTCAGGGTTGTCATAATGAGCAAATGAAATAACGTATGTAAAGTGAAGATTTATAAAGTACTATACATGTTAGCACATTTGGTAACAATCCTAGAAGGTTAAGTGTTATGGTGGTAGTAGTAATAGTAGTAGCAGCAGCAGCAGCAGCAGTAGTAGTAGTAGCAGCAGCAGCAGTAGTAGCAGCAGCAGCAGTAATAGTAGTAGTAGTAGTAGCAGCAGCAGCAGCAGCAGCAGTAGTAGTAGTAGCAGCAGCAGCAGCAGCAGTAGTAGTAGTAGTAGTAGTAGTAGCAGCAGCAGCAGCAGCAGTAGTAGTAGTAGTAGTAGTAGCAGAGCAGTAGTAGTAGTAATAGTAGTAGTAGCAGCAGCAGCAGTAGTAGTAGTAGTAGTAATAGTAGTAGTAGCAGCAGCAGCAGTGCTAGTAGTAGTAGTAGTAGCAGCAGCAGCAGCAGCAGCAGCAGCAGCAGTAGTAGTAGTAGTAGTAGTAGTAGTAGTAGTAGTAGTAGTAGTAGAAGTAATAGGAGTAGTAATAATAATGTGACTTGCTCCCAGTTCCACAACAACTTGATGTCAGTCAGTGCACCAACTTTGGTCTTTTCATTCCAGCACCCTAGCTCTCTCTGTTCCATCCCACTCCCTCTCTGATTATGAAGCCCAAATGTGCTCAGGAAGGAAATTAAAAGTAACTTAGTTGCAGAGGGAATGAATAACCTCGTCATCAAGTAGAATTGAAGGATGTGCCAGACAATACTCACTGAATCAAAATGGAAAACATGCTCCATCCTTCTTTTACACTTCTGGTCGAAGGCGTCTCCACTTGATGAGATGCTTTTCTGACCACAGCTGAGCTTCCTGTTAGAGTAATCAGCACAGCCCCACAGTGAGGGCAGCCCATTTCCTCCTTCATTCTTCCCACATTCGGTGGACAGAATTCAGAATGCCAAGCGCTTCTTCCTTTAACAGCTTGGTCCAGAGGGCTCTTCAACCTCCACTTGGAGTCACATGGCTGCACTAGAGCTATAGCTTCCCCATTAGGAGCAACAGATGCCTCAGAACAGCCTGGCAAGTTTCTTGAGTTGGGAAAAATAAAAAGAAAGATGAATGTTATTTCCAGGTTGCCTAGTTAAAAGCTCTGATTTAAACATAGTAATATTGGGTATGGTCTTTTCATTTCAAACCCATATCACTTCACTGACAGAAGAGACAGTATTCTTTTAAGTGAGCACAGAAAGGAAATGAAAACATGACTGCTGTGTGAAAGTTCTCCATGTTCATTTTCATGCCTCAGCACTGGCAAAAGGATCTCCTAAGTTGGCCCCTAAGCACAGGAGGAAGATTTGGAATGGCTTGTTTTCTTTGTCATTGGTTTGTTTTTTGGTTTGGGGGCTTTTTTGACACAGTAGGCATGCTTGATTTCATTTCACTAGAGAATTATAGGCTAACTTTACACTGGAAAAGTCTTACCCAGCCTTAAGCATTGATATTCAGAGTAGAGGAGTCCAATAAAATCATCTCACCCGTTCCATGTAAGGGTGGAGCAGAGTCCACCAACATATGGCCTTAACATTCACAGGAATGATGATACTTGGGACACTCAGAGTATGAGGCAAAGGTGAATTAGGGAACATTGTACATCTCAAGGTGCTCTTCCCAAAATCTGATCCCCTGCTGCACTTGTCATTGCTGTTAATGGAATGCAAGCTGCTTTAAGGACAAGGACTCTTATTTTATTTATATATGTGTTTATATGCATATTTCTATATAATATGTGTATTTCTATATATTATATTTATATAAATACATATATGTTGTCTTTCTATCCACAGCACAGTGCCTGGTACACAATGGGTGCTTAATAAATGATCTCTATTATTGTTGTCATCTTTTCATTCTCATGTGTTTTTGATGGAGTTCAGACAAAAATGGTCTTGGTACCAATAACTTTTGTGCTACTATTCTTCTATACTTAATATTCTACATTAGCTAATTATTAATATTCCTGCTATTATTCCTCTATATTTGATATTCTATACAGAGGTAGAAAATTACTTTTTATAATTGAATAAGATTTTTGGGATGTAAGCTTATCTTCTGTAGGATCACAGAAAGTAGCTTAGGACAATCCTACTAGCAGATAAGACTGAAATATTGATATATACGTACTTTATCCTTTTCTCACATGGTTTTGCCCCAGGTGGTGAAGCAGATAGAGCCCTGGAACTGGAATCAGAAGGACCTGAGTTCAAATACGACCTCAGACATTCACTAGGTTTGTGACTTTGGACAAGCCCCTAAGCCTCTGTCTGCCTCGGTCTTCCCAGTTCTAAAATGGAAATAATAGTAGCACCTACCTCCCAAGGTTGTTGTGAGGATAAAATGAGATAATATTTGTAAAGTACTTTGTAAACCTTAAAGTGATACATAAATGCTAGGTATTATATTATTATACTGGGTCTCTATATTTTGGAGGTTTTTCATCCCATATAAGTTGGAGATTAAGGGTATTTGGTATGGTGTTATTATTATTGTTGTTATCATTATCCTTATTATTACATGAAGGTTCTTACCGTTTCCATGCAATTTAGTTAGGAACAATCCTGGGACAAGTCACTGTCTTAATGTTTTGTAGATAGTCATACAAGTTGATGAAAATGCCTACTTTTTAAAGGTGTATCAATAAATCAAATTATTATTATTATTAGGAGATAAGCCTATCCTCAGTAGACTCATTGAAAGCATCCTTGGGACAGTTCTAGCAGCAGACAGGATGATGGAAATGATAAATACCTCATTAGAACCAAATAGTTTTGATTTTTTCTGTTCTGTCTACTTTGTAAACTTCTCATTTCACATAGTTCAGAGCTTATGTGCATCTAGAGCTAGTATGATGGTCATTCCTAAGAAGAAAGCATAATTCTATTTGAGATCATTCTGTGATCCATGGACTTCTAGTTCCTAGAAGTCAAGCTTATGTGACCCAAATGAAGACCCAGGAAAAACAAAACCAAAAATTCCCCAACGTTCCTAAGAGAGCTGTCCTGGTGCTTCTTGCTCAGTATTCTAAAGTGAATTGTCAGGTAAAGCAATCAAATGGCTTCACTCCAAGCTGTGACTAAGGTGGGAAGCCTAGGGCTTTGACCAATGGCACTGCATTTAAATTATGCTGAGAACACTTAAAGTTATTAAATAGTGTAGAAACAGTAAAAGTTAGCATACTCTATCCTTTCTGTTTCTTTCACTATGGAAAGGATAGATTAATAGCAATGGTAGTGGTTGGCATTTAAAATCAATCCTCCACTTTCATGGGGGTAACATTCCTAGAAAACAGCATGGATGTTTAAAAACAGTGAATATTGATATATTGAACCTGTGGATAACAGAGTGTTAGGTTCTCAGAACCATCAAAAACTGTAATCTTTTGTTAGATTGATGAAAATGGTTTTCTGCATACAATTCTTTTTTTTTTTTGCTTTTTAGGCAATTGGGGTTAAGTGACTTGCCTAGGGTCACACAGCTAGTTAAGTGTCAAGTGTTTGGTCTGAGGCCAGATTTGAACTCAGGTCTTCCTGACTTCAGGGCCAGTGCTCTATCCACTGCGCCATCTAGCTGCCCCTGCATACAGTTCTTTTGAAACAAAACATTAATTGTGATAATATACACTTTTCCTAACACAGTAATGATGAAGTAACCCATCAATTACAGCGCACAAAATAAAATTGGAAACACGCAAAACATTTTTTCCTAGCTAGCAATTCACTGTAATTCTATGACCTTTTGTGCTTTCGTTAAAAAAAAAAATATATTGAATTCAGACAATATTCACTTTTCATAGTACATGAAATCTACAGTACCATAACTACTTTTCTCTTTTTGTGGATATAATGAATCATCGATTTATTAACCTCAAACTTGGGCAGACAGTAATTGTAGACATTCCTATGTGAAATTTATCTAACACCTTTATTTTCTCACTATGCCACAGCACTGACTTTGCACGCCAGGGCTTAGAGCCCAAAAGACTTGCGCCATGCTTTGGGTGCATAACTGCAACACAAAACTTGAGCTTTAAAGTCAACCAATGAAAATAGGCAACAAATGCATGGGAACCTCTTTACCCTACAACAGCGGGGTGAACAAAACCAATGAGGTGCCTATTGGAATACTGGCTGCTCCACAACCTTGTGCAGATTACACCTCTCATTGTTTTCTCAACTGCACATAGCCATGAATGTTCATGGTTGCCAATGCATGTGAAAGTGAAAATGAAGTTACTAATAAAATCACACAAATGCTTGAAGTCAAGAAAGTTAAACTCTCAAAGATTAAGGATTGATTGTATGTAGTGATTTACATAAGTTATTTTATTTGGTCCTTAAAACAACCCTGGCAGATAGATGTTTTTATTATCCCCCTTTTACAGTTGAGGAAACTGAGGTATACAGTGGTTAAGAGACTTGCCCAGGGTGATATAGCTGGTAACTATTTGAGGGTAGATTTGAATTCAGGTCTTCTTGGCTCTAAGTCTGGCATTCTGCTACCTATTTGCCCACAGGGCAGTAGCCAAATTGCTCGTTATGGGAATTATATTCTTACAGAGTCACTGCTAGCGGGCAATATGTAACAAAAAAGTGGTATGGTCCAATGGCCAACCTCAGGAATGAGTGGGCTCCTCCATTAGAAGTCTTCAAGACACAGTTAGCTAAATGCTTGCTAAGTGTGTTCTAGAGGGTGCTCTTTCTTGTAGAGGTTAGTGGTCAATGAGGTCCTTTCAAACTTTGATTTGGGGATTCTGTGAATTTCCAACAGGCAAATAGACAGAAAAGAAGAAACTTGTGCTATGTCCCTGGGCTTCAATGTCTTTAACTGAAGGTCAGCCAACCAGTTAATAAGCATTTACTGAGCATTTATGTGCTAGATTGCCATAAGTTGCTGGGGTACTTACAAAGAAAGGCAAAAACATGGTGTCAGCCCTCAAGGAGTCCACAATCTAATAAAGGAGGTATCAAGAAAAAAATCATACATAGAAGATCTATATGGTCTTAGCTGGAGACACTTAGCACAGTGCCTGGCACACTGGAAGCACCGAATAAGTTAATTTATTGATGGATGAATTGATTAGAAAGTGATCTCAATTGTTAAACTGAACCTTTCTCAGCATTATGAGGATCTAAGACATTTCCAGAGGCCTCAGGATAGATAATGCTGTTCACGTCCAAAGAAAGAACTATGGAAGTCGAATCGCTATCACTTATTTTTACCTTCTGATGAGTTTTGTTTCATCTTTCTGATGGTTCCTCATATTGGTTTTAATTTTTACTTACAACTTCACTAACATGAAAATATGTTTAATGGATATGTAAATGTAAAGCCTATATCAGATTGTCTGCCGTCTTGGGGAGGGTGGTGGGGAGGAAAAGGGAGAAAAATTTTCAACTCAAAAGCATATGGAAAAAATAAAAAAAATTAAATTTAAAAAAAAAAGAAAGTGATCTCAAAGGAAAGGTACTATCAGGGAAGGCCAGAGGGACCACAAAAGGTGTGGAAAAGGTGGGATTTGAGATAAGTCATGAAGGAAGCCAGGGAACCTAGAAGGCAGAGGTGAGAGAGAGCATGTTCTAGGTTTAGGGAATAGCCAATAAAAGGGTATGGATTTGGGAGACTAAGTTTCCTATAGAGGAACAGCAGATAGGTAAGTGGTGCTAGATGTAATATTTGTGGAAGGGAATTAAATATAAAAAGACTGTAAATGTAGGAAGGTTGTGAAGGTGTCTGAAAACCGAACAGCTGTATATTTGATCTTGGAGGTAATAGGGAGCTACTAAAACTTTTTGAGATAGAAGGCTTGACATGGTCAGGCTTGTGCATTAGGATGATCACTGTAAGATAAGTGTTGAACAATAAAGATTTGGGGGTTGATATCAGAGCTGTTTAGTGCAGATCAAAAAGGACTCCATTGGAAATGAGGGTTGGCTCCCCTCTTCTTTCCTTTTCTGGGAATGTCAATTTGTGGTCAGGTTGGCTCCTGAAATCTCTTCCAAATCTGACATTCTAGCAGGGATCTATGAAGCTTCCTAATACCAACCCTAACATTCTATGATTCCATGATCCCATCTCATTTTTCAACCAAAGTAGGACTGCTAGGTTTTGATCAGAACTTGCATTCCAGTTAAAGAGAGTTGTATGTCTACAGACTACTGTGACAGTGTCATGATAGGAAAAAACAAAGAGAGACTAGAGTTAAAGGAAGGATTAATTGATGCTTCTAGCTAGGGTGCTCAGAGAAGGCTTCAGGAGCAAGGCACTATCAGAGCTAGCTCTTGAAAGATCCATAAGATCTTGATGGGCAAAGACAAGTGGGCAAGTATCCCAGGCATAAGGCATATCATGAATAAGGATTCAGAGATGCCACTGTCCCAGCTGCCATCCTTAGGGAAATAACTAATTTAGCTGGGGCATAGTCAGTCAGCTAGCACTTATTAAGCACCTAAGATGTGCCAGCCATTGTATAAAGCACTGGTGGATACAACCAAAGGTAAAAACGCATCCCTGTTGTCAAGGAGCTCATAGTCTAATGAATGGATAGGATACATACAGGGGAGATAAGACTCCAGGGAAAGTAAATAGAGGCCTGATTCTGTGAAGCCTTGCATGCCAGACAGGAATTTGGCCGTTAGTTGGTTAGTAGTAGGGGAGACATGGTAGGTTTTTTAGCAGGTGGGAGATCTGATTAAGAGCTACACTTTTAAAAGATTCAGCTGAAAGCTATGGCAGTTTGGATTAATGAGAGGAGAGGAACAATATTTAAAATAGGATCATGAAATAGTAGTTTATTGCAAAAAGGCAGCTAGGTGGCACATTGGAGAGAGCACTGAACCTGAACTCAGGAAGACTCATTTTCCGGAGTTCAAATCCAGCCTCAGACCTTTACTAGCTGTGTGACTCTGAGCAAGTCACTTAACCTCTGTTTGCCTCAGTTTCCTCGTCTGTAAAATAAGCTGGCGGAGGAAATGGCAAATCACTCCAGTATCTCTACCAAGAGAACCCCAAATGGAGTCATGGAGAGTCAGATATGACTGAAATGATTAAAATGATTACACAGTCTATTGCAATAGTATAAGAAAAAGACATGAAAGACTCAGATTGGTAGTAGTAGTTTCTTGGCTTTTCTGTCACTTAATGGTGTGACCAGGCACAAAAGCATAGACCTTGAAAAGAAAATGGCACCATTTCTTCTCAGTCATTATGATAATTTGCAATTGAGCCTGTAAAGGACCTTTTAGGTCTTTGCAGATAATGATTCTTTTAGAAATGTAAGCACAGTGAAAAGCACTGGCTTTGGAATCAAGGAAGTTAATACACACTACTTACAGTCAACCCTCAACATTCCTGTGATTTTATTAGTAACCTCATTTTCGCTTTCCTATGCATTGGTGGTAGTACGCATTTGTAACTACGTGCAACAGAGAAAATAACAGAGACACAATAAGCTCAAGTTTGTGGAGCCTCTGGTATCCTACTAGGTTCTCTGCTGGTCTTGCTCACCCCAGTGTTGTAAAGAGTTCCCTGTGTATTCATTGCATATTTTCATTGGTTGCCTTTAAAACTCAAGTTGTGTGTTGTAGTTATGTCCCCAAAGCATAGTGGAAGTCTTTGGGCTCTAAGGTGATGACGAGAACTCACCAGCCTTAGCATCTTCTAATAGTAGTGACTAACATCCCAGCAACCCCTCCCTTGGTCTTCAGAGGGTGGTCAAGATTGAGAGGTTTACGGCAGCAGAGTATGTAATATAACACCCACAAACTGCCATCTGACACAGTGGAAGGTAAGACTGAAGTCAAAAAGTGTTTAAGAATTTTATTTGCTGTATGGTATTTTTGGTACTGTAGATTTCTTGTTTCATGAAAAGTGAATAGTGTCTGAAATCAATTTTTTTAATTGAGATGTTAGCATAAAAGGTCACAGAATTCTAGAGAATTACTAGTGAGAAAAAATGTTTTCCATGTTACCGCTTTTATTTTGTGAATTGCATTCTGTGAGTTATTTCATGGTTATTATGTTAGGAAAAGTGCATATTCTTAGAATTTATGTTTTATCAAAAAGACATATGCAGAAAAGTATATTTTTAGTGATCTCTAGCAAAAAATTACAGTTTTTGGTGGTTGTGGGAACCTAACCCCCTATTTCCCATAGATTCAATGTATCAACATTCACATTTCTAACTCCCTTTTCTAGGAACATTACCCCCATGAAAGTTGAGGATTGCATGTATATAACTTTGAGAAAGTCGATTGATCTCCCAGGACCTGTTTTCTCAAGTGTAAAGTGAATGGGTTTGGGAGGATGACTTGTGAGAACTCTGAGTTCTAGTTCTAGATCTAGATACTACAATCTATGACCTAAGGCATAGAATTTTAATAATAATAATAATAACAGCTAATATGCAGAACTTGAAGATTTATGAAGAGTTTTACATTTTATATGTATGTATACATGTATATGTTTACATATACATATATAGCATACATACACACACATATTGATCTTCACAATAGCGTGTGAGGCAGGTACTAGTATCACCTCTATTTTATAATGAGGAAAATGAGGCTTAAGTGCTTAATTTGCCCAGGGACACAATTTCTGAAGCAGGAATAGAACTCAGTTCTTCCTATCTCCAAATCTATCATTCAACCCACTACTCCACCCAGCTCCCCAATAATACTGTTTAATAAATGCATAATAAATTATTTTTAGTTGATCTATTTATATTATATTTTATAACTAGTCAATCAATTAGCAATAATTAGGCACCCACTATGTACCAGGCACTGTGCATTTGGGACACAAAAAAGGCAAAAAACCAGGCCTACCCTCAAGGAGCTCACAGTCTTATAAGGGAGACAGCATGCAAACAATAATGTACAAAGATATGAACAGGGTAAATTGGGGATACTCTCAAGGAGAAGGTACTAAGATGAAGGCATTTTCACATGCATTCATCTAACTTGGTCTTTAGGGTCAAATTATCTTGATCCCCATCTTCTAGAGGAGCACACCAAGGCCCCAAGAAGTCAAGGACCTTTACTAAGGTCACACAGGGAGTTGCTGACAGAACTGGGACTAAAACCCAGTTTTTAGTTCTAGAAAGTGAAATTGAAACCAAATTTTCTGCTTTTGACAGCTGATGATATCTCCTCTATATCACACACTGTTTCCCCACATAATCTTCACATTCATCAGCAACATGTTGTAGAAAAAAAGGATTGTGAGAGGAGAGGAAATGGAGACAGTAGAGATGACCTTTTTTTGGAGAGTTTGGCTAGGAAAAGTGGGATCTAGTGACAGCTTTTGTTATCATTGTTAAGAATTTATTGTTTTATTTTGAACTTATACACTAAACATTATGAACAGTTTTCCATATATGAAATAGAAAAAAGAGAATTGTACATAAAATTTTGAAACAATGTTATGTACTGCTTGCTTTTCTGTTTAAGCATATCACACATTCAAATTTCTACTGTCGAAGCTGTCCTGCTTGTCTGTTTCCTAATGGCCTTCTTTCTGTTCTTTTGTGTGTGCTTTTAAAAATTGCTCCAATGATCTTCTTTCTTTTCTTTTTTTTAATTTCATTTTTAATTTAATTTTAATTTTAATTTAACCCTATTGATAGCCCTTTTTACCTTTACTCCACCCTCCCAAATGAAATAAGGAAAATAAAGTCCTTGTGTTAAGAAACCTACACATGTACGTTTTAATAAAAATGTATGCGTAGTCAAGCAAAATCAATCCCCACATTGGCCGTGTCTGAGAATGTATGTTTCATTCTGCACTTTGGGTTCATCACCTGTCTGTTAGGAAGTAGGTAGCCTGTTTCACCACCTGCCCTGTGACATTGTGGTGGTTCACTTCATCGATCTGTTGGGTTTTTTGTTTATGTCCAAAGCTCCTTTATAATGTTGCCATGATCATACAAATTATTTTGCAGGTTCTGCTCACTTCACTATGCATCAGTTTATACTTGTCTGCCTAGATTTCTCTGAAGCCATCCTTCACCAATTCTTATGATGCAATAATATTAGATAGCATTCACATACCATAACTGTTCAACTATTACCAAATTGGTGGGAGGCAGCTAGGTGGCGCAATGGATAGAGTATTAGAGTTAAAGACAAGATCTGAGTTCAAATCCAGCCCCAGACACTTAGCTTGTGACCCTAGTTAAGTCACTTAATCTCTGTCTCCCTCAGCTCTCAGTAAAATGGGGATAATAAAAGCACCTACTTCCCAGTGTTGTCGTGAGGATCAAATAAGTTAACATATGTAAAGCACTTTTTGAACCTTAAAGCCCTAAATAAATGCTAGTTGTTGTTATTATTGTTATTTTGTTATTATTATTTCTAGTTCTTTGCTAAAAAACAGAAAGAGCTACTATAAATATTTTTGTACATATTGCCCTTTTCCCTCTTTTTTTAAATCTCTTTAGGGGTTAAGCCTAGTAATGGTATAGTAGGATCAAAAGGATCATGATTCAGAGGTACACTTCAAAATTGCTTCACAGAAGAGTTGGACCCAAGGATTTGTTCACCAACAGTACATTAGTATGCTTGTCTTCCAACAGCCATTCCAACAACTCTTATTTTCCTTTTTTGTCATTTTGTCCAATAGGATGGGTTTGAAGTAGAACCCCAAAGTTGTTTAAATTTGCATTTCTTTATTGTGATGTGGATCATTTTTTTTCCCTAGAGTTATTAATAGCTTGGATTTCTTCCACTGAGAACTGCTTGTTCATAGTCTTTGACCATGTATCTATTGAAAAATGGCTCTTGTTCTTATGTATTTGAATCAGTTTCTTACATATCTTGGATATCAAACCTTTATCAGAGAAACTCGGCACAAAGATTTTTCTTCAGTTAATTGCTTCCCTTCTAATTTTAACTATTTCAATTTTATGTAATCAAAATGAACCATTTTGTCCCTTTTTTGATCATAAACCTCCTCCTATCCTTGGATGTGGCAGACATTTCCTTTCTTGCTCCTCTAACTTGTTTATAATATGACATTCAGTATCTGAGTCATGTATTCATATGGAGTTTATTGCCATGTGTAGCGTGAAAGGTTGGTCTGAATCTAATCTCTGCCAGACTTCTTTCTAGTTTCCCCAGTGCCTTCTGTCTAATAGTGACTCCTTGCCCTAGGAATTAAGGTCTTTGGGTTTATAGAACACCAGCCTACTGAATTTCTTTGCTTCTATACATTATATACCAAGAGACTTTTCCATTTTTATTCAGTACCAAATAATCTGATGATCATTGATTTGTAGTACAGTTTGAACTTTAGTACCGCTAAACCCATTCCTTTCCACTTTTTTTCATTCTTTTTTTAGATTCTTGAACTTTTGTTCCTCCACATGAATTTTGTTATTATTTTTTCTGGTTGCCTTAATTAATCCTTTGGTAGTTTGATTCATATGGCACCAAATTAGTACATTAATTTGAGTTTTATTATGATTTTATAATATTGGCTTGGCCCAACCATGACCAATAAAAAATTTCTCTAATTATCAGATCTGTCTTAATTTCTGTAAAGAGTCTTTTATAGTTATAATTGTGTGTGTATATGTCTCCAATCTGTCCCTTAATGGGTAGACTCATAAATTCTTTATACACTCTACAGTTATTTTGAATGTAATGTTTCTTTTAATCTCTTCCTTAAGTCTGGCACTGTACAGAAAGGCTGATTAGTTTGTGTGGGCGTCATTTTTAATCTGCTATTTTACTGAAGTTATTCATTGTTTCAATTACTTTTAGTTGACTCCCTAGGGTTCTCTGAATAGATTATCATATCATCTGTAAAAATGATCATTTGGGAGCTGCTAGGTGGTGCACTAAATGCAGCACTAGCCCTGGAGTCAGCAGGACCTGAGTGACCCTGGGCAGGTCACTTAACCCCACTTGCCTTGCCAAAAAAAAAGGAGGGCATCATTTTGTTTCCACTAGTGAGGATTTTTAAGGCTGGGAGAGATTAGGAAAACCATCCTTCCAAGCTATTTGAAAAATATGGGAAGTAAAGGTTGTTGTATGCATAGAAGATATATGAATTCCACAATGTTAGGTCTCTCTACACCAACATAGATAACAACTTGTCTCTGACAGTAAATAAGTCCTAGAGCAAGGGCTCTTAATGGTTTTTTTTTGGGGGGGGAGTTCTTTGACAGTCTCATGGGGAGGAGGAAGGGAAAGGAAAGGAAAGAAGGAAGGAAGCATCTATATAGTGCCTACTATGTTCCAGGTTCTGTGCTAAGTGCTTTCTAAAAACATTATCTCATTTGATCTTGAACTAGGCCAATTGATTTCCTTCTCAGAATAAATGTTTTAAATATACATACTAGAATACATAGAATTATAAAGGAAATCAATTATATTGGAAAAATTGACAAAATATTTTTAAAAATAAGTTCATGAATCCCTAATTTAAAAACTCCATCCTATGATATTGAGAATCAGTGCCTGCCACATCATAGCTCCTTCCTCACAGGCTTGTTGTAAGGACCAAATGAGATATTTGTAAAAAAAAAAAACCGCACTGAGCACATAGGAGGCACTTCATAAATGCTTATTCCCTTTCCCTTCATAGCCTCATAATAAGTACTTGCTTCTGACTGACTGAAGCCCATACGGGATTTTGCAAGAGATATTCAGCTAGCACCAAAGTCAAGATCTGAACTCAGGTCTTCTTAATTCTACATCCAGCACTCTCTTCACTATACTGTGCTGCTCTCTATGGACTTGCTCTGTACATTAAAAGACTTTAATGAGAAATTTCACAATCTAGCTGAAATAGCATTGGACAGGATTTCAGAACAAAGCAAGTTTAGTCCCTACTCCAAGACTAAATCTTGGTCTCTTAGTTTCCTGACCTTCTTGGTCAAGGTAGATTCTATGCCTCAGTCCTAGGGTTCTGGCAAGTCTAAGATCTGTTTTCTCTTTCAATCTATCTCATTTCAGTCTTAATTTCAATAAATTTTTTATTAATTTATTTTGATTTATCAACAATCACTTCCATAAGCTTTTGAGTTTTAAATTTTTCTCCCCCTCCCTCCCCACCTCTTGGTGCACAATCTGATACAGGCTATACATATACATTCCTATTAAAAATATTTTCACATTAGTGATGCTGTGAGTAAGAATTAGAACCAATAGGAGGAACCACCAGAAAGAGGAAACAAAACACAACAGAAAAAAAATAGCAAATACTATGCTTCAATCTCCATTCAAACTCCATAGTTCTTTTTTTGGATAATTTCAATAATTTTTGAATGAGTCTTTCACTATGACTTTGAGTGAATCATTTTTTCTCTCAAAGAAGTCAGTTCTTTCTTCTATAGACATACCTTCTGGTTCTAACCTTGTAATTAAAAGTTCCCTTCCCAAGCCCATCCCCCAGGTAAGGGAAGGATTGACTGAATGCTTCTTTCAGGCACCTTTTCAAAAGCATACAGTATTTGCTCTCAAAATTACTACTCCAATCCTACACCCTCCATTCCCCACAGTGATCAAGTTTTTTTTGCATGTAAGTTGTGAAGAACCAATTAATTATGTGCTAACGTAGTTTTTCAATATGAAGCTACTCATTATTTAAATATGTAACTGGAGGGAGAGGGTAGCAATCACCTTGTAGTATCCTGAGGTCTGTGTCCCCCCACATGCAAATACCTAGGGAATGTGTTTGCCTGCCCTCCCCAGCCCACCCCAACCCCACCTATGCTGCCTTCAGTGTCTCTTGTCCCAAGACTGCTTTCTAACATTTACCCTATTTACAGCAATTCCTAGTTGCAGCTCTGGGAAAACTGAACAAAGCTCCTGCTCCTGATGTCACCTCAAGTAAATAAAGCCATCTGTACTTATTTTTGCCATAGCACAGAGAAACTCTCTTTGAAAGTGCAAAGGAACTTCAAAGTTGGAGAATTGTTTCCAAGTCTCTCAAAGTAATGCCAGAAATAAGCATAACCCAACTTTTCCTTTTAGTAACCATTCAATCACCAACGATGGCAAAAGTTCCCATTCCCCCTTTTAGCATGACAGGTAGAATTGTTACTCAGAGCATCTTGAGTCATTAGCTTTGTTTTTTAAAAGGATTATCTCTTAGATTCCATAACACCAGCATTCGCGATAATTTCTCTGCTCCTGTTTCAATTGAGAAATCTGGCTAAAATTGCACCATCCGACCTTTGCATTAATAGTCCTGCCTTTTGCCTGTCATACTAATAGAGTTTAGGGAATAGTGAGGACTCATCTGGAAGCGATAGAATTTCTGCCTTTGTCTTTCTTCCCTGGACACTAATGGATTTTTGTCAGTCCTCTTCACTCAGTGTATGACACATAGAGTCATTCCATTATCCTTGTCCATTAGCGTCATGCATTATGACAAGAACAAAGTGGGTCCTGAAAGAAGCAAGATTCTACTCCTCAGATTAAATTTCGCCAACTCCTCTGCTTATAAGGTGCTGTTTTCAATTGTCAATAACATTCATCAGAATGAGCCCGTATCCATTACTAATTAAAACAAGCTGTTTAAACAAATAGGAAAGGTCGCCAAGCCCATAGATCAACAAACTCATGTTATTGTTTAGTTTCCTTGTGTATTACCATCCGGTGACTTGTTTTTATCTTGCCGTCATCTTTTTTTTTTCCTAAGTAACAAATGTCAAGAATAAACACGAAGAAAGCCGCCTCACCCTATAGGCGGTATGAGGCCCAACGTACCAACACACCCATGGATAGTGTTTCCTTCAGATCGGTAATGCACATCATCTCACTGCAGATGGAAGTGGGCAAAAAACTTTCATTTATTTTTCCTGAGTTTGTGGGGATCAAAGGCATAAACTACAGGGAAAATGCAGTTTTTATTAGGAAAAGTGACACCTGTCGTTCTCTGCCATGTTTTTAAACAACCTTTCATCTATATAGATTTGCTATTAAGGTTCAAATAAAATGTAATACCTTGTCTGCGATGCCACGCAATGACTTGTTTTCAACTCCCCCCCCTTATTTGTATTTCACTTTTCTACCTACACAGCATTTCATCCACTTTTGCAATTTGAAACCAACCCTTTCTTTGATCAGTCTCTGCTTTAAGCCTGAACATTTAAAACAGACATTTCCACCAGAATTGGATCCACCATCAAATATATGAATGTTTCGGAGGGATGTTATGGACCAAGTGATGGTCATGCCAGTGAGGTAAGGAGTTAAGACACAATTTCACCATGAAGTGGTATATTGAATGTTGCAGTCAGCATCCAATTACCTATGGTAATAGTAGTCATGAGAGTCATCCATGTTGTATCAGACAAAGGGCCAGGAAGAAAGATGTAAGCTCAAATCCTGTCTATGATACATAATGCCAGTGAGTCATTTAGTAATAATAATAATGATAATAAGAGTAATAGCTAGCATTTATATGGCACAAGGCAGCTAGGTGGAGCAGTGGATAGAGTACCAGGCCTGGAGTCAGGAAGACTTCTCTCTCTGAGCTCAAATCCAGCCTCTGATACTTACTAGCTGTGTGACCATGGACAAGTCACTTAACCATATTTCACTCAATTTTCTCATTTGTAAAATGAGCTGAAGAAGGAAATGGCAAACCACTGCAGCACCTTTGCCAAGGAATCCCCAAAGGGGTCACGAAGAGTCAGACACAACTAAAGAATGACTAAACAACAACATATAGAACAATAATGTTTGCAAAACATTTTACATACATTATCCTATTTGATACTTACAACAGCCCTGAGAGGTAGGTGTTATTGTTTATCCCTCCCCCCCAGCCCAAAGCATGGAGTTAACTCCTAATTCAATAAGGTCATAGAAACATCAGAAAATCACAAGGTTGCAAATGGCCCCTGGTGGTTAGCTGCATGACATAGCAAAGCAACCTTGTTCTTTTCTGCCCAGCGATCACACAAACTGTAAGATTCTGCTTCCAAGAGCAAAGCATCGTGGCTGCTCAGTACTTGGATGCACTTCATTAGTTACCATAGAGTGACAACAATACAGCTGCATGGTAATGGTAGCTTTGCCCTTCAATGCAGAATCATTGGGGGCTTTTTCTTCCCTCTGATCTGTCTCTCCAACACCCAGCCATCTGAAGAGTGCGATGGTTTGTCACAATCGGAGAATCTGCAAACTTGTAACAGTCACTTAAACTCCATTCAATTCCTTTCCCGTCTTCTCCACCAGCAGAATTGGAAAATAGGCACATTTATTCTGTCTGACTGCCCCATGCTGTGGGAAACAAGCCTTCTCCAAGACAGATGGGATCTACAGGACCCTGAGGTCAAGGTTGAGTTCCAAACATCTTCTGAATGTCTGAGTGACCTCTAGTTTTAAAAAATGATATTTCAATCGGAAGAGAAACTAAGGCAACATCAAATTGTTTTATTGACCATTGAATTCACTCATGGCTTATAGGCCTGAAGTTATAAATTTACCCTGAAATCATAAAATCATATATTTAGAATTGGAAGGGAACCCGGCAGCAACTGAATCATCCCTTTTGGTTTGCAGATACAAAAACTGAGCTCGAGAAAGGTTATGATTTGTCCTAAATTGGTTCCAGTAGGAAACAAGGCAGAGTCAGGATTTAAACCAAGGCTCTCTTACTCTATATTGACTGATCACTCACTTCCTATCCCCAATAGAACCATAGTACATGGTACAATGCACAAAATACTGTATTTGTTTATTTGAATATCAGCTCTATAACTTGGAACCAGTGTGACCTTGGGCAAGTCATGTAACTTCACTAGTCTTCAGTATTCCCTATCTGTAAAATGGTGGAATTGATTACATGCCTACTGAAGTGCCTTCAAACTCTAAAGCTACGATCCTTTGTCAAAGCTTGTTTTTCTATAAGTTGAGGGGCTTTGGGAGTGGGAGAGAACTTTGCTTCATAAGTATCCAATGGCTTTTCAATACATCATCTTGGTGCTTTATAAATGTATGAGAAACATGGATTACATTTCCTTAAAGTCAATGTTGGTGCTCATGTGTGATGCAAAAATGTTTTCAGCAAAGAAAATGCTTTAAATTTTTCCAAAACAATGAAAAATTATTTTGAGACCAAAAGACATTCTTTAAAATGTCTTCTATGTTCGGGCCTGGAACATAGGGCAGTAAGGATACAAAAGACAAAGGTGAAACAATCCCTGCCCTCAATAAGCTTATGCTGTAGCTGGGAGAGACAATAGGTAGATAGATAGATAGAGAGAGAGAGAGAGAGAGAGAGAGAGAGAGAGAGAGAGAGAGATACATAGATATATAGATACATAGATGGATAGATGGATAGTTGGATGGATGGATAGATAGATACATAGATACGTAGATACATAGATGGATAGACGGATAGATAGATACATAGATACGTAGATGGATAGATAGATGGATGGATGGATGGATGGATAGATGATAGATAGATAGAAAGAAAGAAAGAAACAGATATATAGATATTCAAACATTGATACAAGGTGAGTGGAGGTAGAGAAGGAAATAGTATTTGGAGGAATCAAGAAAGGCCCCATGTAGAAAGCAGTGTTTGAGCTGAGCCTTCAAGGAAACTGGTGATTCTGAGAGACAGCAAGAAGAAGACAATACATTCCAAGAATAGGGGAGAGCCAGTACAAAGGCCCAGAGGTGGGAGATGGAGGGCCATTCAGGAAGATAAATAGCTCAAGAGTTTATTCAGCACTTACTATGGGACAGGCACTGTGTCAGAAGAGTCACAGCAAAAAAGGCCAGCTTGGTTGGACCATTGTGCATATGAAATGGATTAGTGTGCAATAAGGCTAGAAAAGTAGAGCAGTACCAGGTTGTGAAATGCTTTAGGTTTAAATGCCAATGATTGATTGGTTAATTGGTAAACCTGAAAGCAATGTATACTCCACATCTTATCACTTTGTGGCCAACCCATGCCTTTTTTTTCCGCTATGGTCTATATTTATCATTTTATCAGGAAATCCCAGTACAGCTTCTGCCTCTTCCCATGCAGACCTGCAGCAAGAGATCTGCTTGGTACAATGAGAAGTTAAGTGATTTACCCATGGTCACACAGCTAGTACAGATCAGGAGCAGCACATGAGGCCAGAGAAAATACTTAATCCCAAGGCTAGGCATCGATCCACAATGCCATGAGGAAAGGAGACAAAATTCCAATCTATCAATTCATGCTGGTGAGGAAATGGATTTCAGCTTGACAATCTTTCGTAGAGATTATTAAATGTCTGTTATTGAGGGTCTCATCCCTAATACAACTAGGATGAAAAATGACTCGAGTATAATGATATAGATCTTCACATCCCAGGGAGTAGCTTCTTTTGCCAAGCAAGGTCTCATTCAGAGTAGATCATTTTGTCCAATGGAAATAAAGTGGCTCATGAGATACATTGGAGAAAGTTGACTTTGAGGCCATTAAGAGAAGTGATAAGATCACGGGATCACAGTCTTAGAGCCAGATGGGGAATCCAGAGGCCATCAGTCCAATCCTTTCACTAATACCCCAAGATGGAAGGTGACTTCCTGCAGTTATGCAAGTTGTAAGTGGCCAAGGTAGGGTTGAAACCTAACTCTTCTGATTCTGAATCCACTTCTCTTTCCACTGACCCAGAATTCCTCAAATCACACTAATACACAATTTAGTTAAATTCACCAAACTTTAATTGAGTAGATACTATGTTCAAGGCAGAGTGGTAGGATTTGGGGAAGTAGGAAAGATACAAAGATGAATTACGCATAGTTACTGTCCTCAGATAACTTGCCATCTTGTCTGTGAGGAATATGAGCTGTGTGGGGATAAATACCACACAAAATTGAGTCTGAACATTCATGAGTCCATTTAATTTCACAAATATTTATGAATTACCTACTATGTGCAAGGCAGACAGGCAGCATGGTCATTGGGTCAGGAAGACCTGGTTCTCTAAGGCTACAGGTTTCAAAGAATGTGCCAATCTGCCTTGGTAGAGGTGGTTCCCTCACTGGGAGTTTTCTATGCCAATGGAATCATAAAAAGCAATGAAATTTATCCCATTTGTGCCAGTCAACAAGCATTTATGTGCCATGCCCTGGGAATACAAATAGAAGAAGATTACAATCTACTGGGCAGAGACAACAGCTAAAAGGAAGCTTGTACTATTCTATGTGCAAGATACTGTAATTGCAGAGAACTCTCCTAGGACTCAGAAGCAAAAAGGAGGGAAAGATCTATGGGTGTCTCTCAACACCCCTACCCTCATGCTCCTTGACTGCTCTCCATATCATTCCATTTGTGTTATAATCCAAGGATCATCTCAACCTTACTTCTACCTCGGACTTCTCAAGAAGTGCTCAGAGAAGGATATATTGCAGAATATGCTAGAAAGAGGTAATGGATTATAACATTTAGTATGTAACAATTCATGTTCGGTCCCATTATCTATTGTCGTCACACACAGAATACAGGAGAAAAGGAAAGATCAAGGGAAGGGGAAGAAGAGAGAGAATCAGACCGAGACAAGGAAAAATGAAAAACAAAATGAGAACAAAGAGGTAAATTACTTCAGACTGCCCGAATGTCTTGAGGAAAAATCAGATAAGCAGCTTTATCTGGCAGAATATCAGTGTACAACAAGCCTGTGAGGCAAAGAGGAGTCTTCCATGGAAGGAGAGAAATGTGATACTAATACTGGTAGGGGCAGAGGCCTACTGCGACTTGGAGAGGAGAAAGAGAAATAATAATTAATTTCTGTGGTGAAAAAAGAGTGATCTTAGTGCCAGGAGGAAAAGTAAATCAGAAAAAGGTATATATTTAATAATATATATAGATATACTATATTCCTGGCTATTAATAAAAAGGCAAAGTGGATACAGCACCAGGTGGCACAGTGGATAGAACACCAGGCCTAGAGTCAGGAAGACGAGTTCAAATCCAGCCTCAGACACTCACTAGCTGTGTAACCCTGGGCAGGTCGCTTAACCCTGTTTGCCTCATCTGTAAAATGACCTGGAGAATGAAATAGCAAACCACTTCAGGATCTTTGCCCAGAAAACCCCAAATGGGGTCACAAAGAGTCAGACACAACTGAACAACAAATAAATGTTTGTTGATTGATTGTATATGACAATCCTATATCTAATTTAATGGTAGGAAAGGAGTAGATCTAAAATTTCATCTGTGTAGGGAACTCCCAGCAAGGGAACTCCTTCCACCAATGCATATCCCCACCTGCCCCTGAATTCAGAACTTCGCTAACTGTGTGGGTCACTAAGAGATTAAGTGATTTGCCCAGGCTAAAACAGCAGATATGTGTAATGAGCAGGGCTTGAACCCAGAGTTTCCTAACTTCCATCTCAGCTCTTGATCCATCACCCTCCCCCCTTTCCTGGATGATTCTTGCAGATGTAATTGTTATTACATAAATATAAAATATATGCTTATAGTAAGGGGAAATGAAGAGTGCAAAGAAAGGAAGCATGACAAGAAGGAAGATTACGGGTCATGTGAAGAAAGTGAAATATGTGAAGGTTTAAGTCTATCATTCTATTATGGCAGCAAGAGAAATTAACATGAGAAATTAACAAGACCTCATTTTTATTATCATGTAAAAGGTACATATAAAAAAACAAATCCTGGACACTCACTTTTAATGTAGAATTTTATAACAAAATCGTAGGAAAATGCACACTGTTGAAATCCTCACAGCAGGCACCCTAAAACACCATTGTTCCAGTCACTCAGGAGCATATGACCTCCTTTTAGGCTACAGGCAAAAGTTACAATTACTTATAATTATAACAGGAACTGAAAATGCTGTTCAAGCTAATGTGCACATGTTTAAGTAAACTGGTATTTATAACAAAACATGGCACCAAAAGTTTGTTTACTCCTATTTTGCTTGCAACAGGCAGCCTGTATTAACCTATCCAACTTTATATATAAACTGATTGTAATTATTACAATCCATATAATTTAGCAGATTTTAAAAAAAAATTACACCCAAGCAACACCTTTCCATATGGCCAATTAGTGGAGCCATAAAATGCCGCAGATATATGATGCTGCATTGAACATCTGTGTTGGTTATCCTATGGGAATTTTTAATAAAGGACCAAGCAGCATATTGATGTTAATTCTACGTTACCAGGACTTTAAATAAAAAACTAAAATAAATAGCATCCATTAAACTGATCATACTGTTGTAACTCAAATTGTGTTTATTATGCTAATGGAACATGAAATTAAGAAAAAGACCTTTATGCCAGTGGAATTAATTAATGAGCTTTATGAAGGCATTGGGATGTAATTTATTTCTAGATAAGTAAGTCTAATTTGCAGTTCCATGGGTCTCTGCAATGCTGATTGTAATAGTTATTCCTGCAGATGTGCTGCTCACAGCATGTCTTTCCATTAGAAGTGAACACCTCATTATATAAACTGTACCTAATTAAACATAATACAGTGGTGACTTGTTAAACTGGCCTTTTTAAGTCAGCAGCTGCCTAAGCTAATAATACTGTACACAAGATTTATATCATCTTTCCTATAATACTGATATTAAAATATACTGCCCAGGGGATTGATAACTAATTTACCAGTATGGAACAGGTACATTTCTGATTCTGTGATAAGAGATTAAAGACTAGCCGCCCATAAAAATCAAATGAACTCGAGTCCATTTGGAACTCAGAGTACTTCAGAAACTTTATTGAAACTACATCCTTTAAAAAATAAATCATGGGAAATAATCATAAAAAGAAGTGAACACTGGAAGGTAGGAAAAACTCAAAAGATCTAGAAGTCCTGAGGGTGTTTTCCCCCCAAATATATACAAATTTGTTTCGGCCTCAGAAAGCATGTTTTATGTTTGCCATTGAGATTTGCATCTGAATGTAGAATGCGGGGCAAAGCCTTTGAGGGCTGGCGTGTGTTTATTACACTAGACCCGGCGGAATACATCTCTTTATTCCTTCTCCTTTTAGTCTAAAGAACAGGACATATACACACAATGTCTTCTATCTAGCCTTCTTCCCTTCCTCCTTTCCTTTCTTCCTTACCTTCTCCCTTCCATTCTAAATGCTTGCTGATCAAAATTTTTTCTTTTCTTCCATCCCAATTTCTTTCCTTCTTTTGATTCTTCCTCCTTCCTTCCATCCTTGTTCTAGTCCTTCATTTCCTCCTTCCTTCTTTCCTCTTTTCATTCTAATTTTCTTCCTTCTTTCCTGACTTTCTTTTTTCTTTTGATCCTTCCAATGGCGGAATGCCAGTACAACCTCCAGAACAGCCCATTCGGCGTTTGGACAGCCCAAATTATTAGGACTTTTTTTTTCTCCTAATAGCAAGTCTACCTGCTTTTTTTTTTTTGCAATTTTTTCCCCATTGCTCTCAGTTCTGTCCCATGGGGCCAATCAGAAGAATAAGTGATCTGTATACTGCCAGCTATTTTTTTTTCCCTTCATCGGACAATAATAATTTAACTGCAATCTGCCCTGAGGCCTCCAGCTCCGATAGTGGCCTCTGTCAACATCTCATTTGCTGTTTCAACTGCAAAGTGTAATGTTTCAGAGCCTCTCAGCAGACGCTCTAGAAGTCATTTCTTACTCTTGGAAGGATGCAATTATTCCAAGCAGCCACAGTTTTTAACATGCTAATATGGCATGTATGGTTAGGCTTCATTTCCAAGAAGGTTTATATCATTTAAGAAAATTATTGACATCTATCCAGGATTCTCTAACAAAGATGATCTGCTTAAACCAATATTAAATTATTGGCAGGGTTCCAACATCCCACTTTTACCTTTGTGAAAATGCATCTTTGCTAACTGGTCCTCTCAGGCACACAATGGCATACCACTTAGTTCCATGTGATTTTTCCTGGGAACCACAACTTCCAATTCCCCAAATGCTATATTGTAGGTGAAATCTCTCACAACTATCACCACACCGCAAGCTAATCTGTTTACAAACAATCCAAACTTTCAGATAATAGGGATAGCAATGCATATCTGGGAAAGCCTTATGGTCTCATAAAATATCACCCCATGGCCTACAGCTCTATAAAGTCACTTTATAGGCCCCAGATACCAACAAAACATCATCACGGGACAGACCATTCCTCCGTAAAGCGGGCTGAAAGATGAATGCAAAGGCCAAGAAAAATCATTAGTTCCAGACTCAGTCATTCTGTGCAACCAGGATGGGAGTTCTTTGGTTCAACATGAATGTCTTTACCCTAATGATTTTATCAGGCTTGGAAAGAATAACTTTGCTCTAACCAGCCAATGAATATCAACAGCCACTCCGAAAGGGAAAATGGAGCTGATCTGTTATAGAAACACTACATTTGCCCACTCCTAATAGTAAACTGAAAAGATAAACAGAGATGAGGCCTACACAGGAAGGCTGCCTTAGGTGACCAAGAGATCTTGACTGAACACAACTGGCCTTAAGAGGAAATGAGTTCTCTGCTTCAAGACAGAGGAGGAATACTTACTATTTTCTCTCATACAGTCTAACCTGTTGCTTATTTTCTTTGTTCAAGCTGTATCATTATTCCCCTACCTTAAAATGTATAGCCAGCTTACATTTTTAAAAATGTATATATCTTAAATTTTTATTCATAGATTTTAATAATAATAACTAATGTTTATATAGCACTTTAAGGTTTACAAAGTGTTTTAGAAATGTTGTCTCATTTTATCCTCACAACAACCTTGGGAGGTAGGTGCTATTATTATATCTACTTAACAAGGAAGGAAACTGAGGCAGACGGAGGTTAAGTGACTTGCCCAGGGTCACATTTGATTTGAGCTAACTTCTTTTTTAAGCTAGGCAATGGGGTTAAGTAACTTGCCTAGGGTCACACAGCTAGTAAGTGTTACGTGTCTGAGGCCACATTTGAACTCAGGTCCTCCTGAATCCAGGGACCTAGCTGCCCCTTGAGCTAAATTTTAACTCAGGCCTTCTAGACCTCAGCTTCAACACCTTATCCCCTTGCACCAACTAGTTGTCTCTAAAACCTATTGTTTTTACTTCATCTACATTTCACCTTCCCTTTTCCCAAGAGCCATTGGATATAATAAAGTGAACACAAGTCAACAAGAATTTATTAAATACTTACTGTATGCCAGGCCCCGCACTAATCATTGAGGATACAAATAATAACAAAGGAGAGATGGGGTGGGAGGGGAGCGGCGGCGGGGAAATAAGAGAAGATCAGCAAAACTAACCAACGCAGGGAGAAATTTTGGCATTATAGACAACATTCCACATCCATAGTCCCCCACTTCTATAAAGAAAGAAGTAGGGCATTTGTCATCTCTCTTCTTTGGGGTCAGGTTTAGTCATTCTAATTTCATGGCATTCCATTTCCATTGTTTTGCTGCTGTTGTTTCCATTTTCATTGTTGTAGTCATTGTGTATATTGTTTTTCCTGATTCTGCTTACTTCACATTAAAACAATCCACATTAGTCTTTCCATATTTCTCTGTATTCATCATATTTATTATTTCTTCACATTAAATCCATATACCACAGCTTGTTTAGCCATTCCCTAAAGGCCATCTACTTTGTTCCCAATTCTTTGCTGCTATAAAAAGTGCTACTATGAATATTTTGGAGTTTAGAGGGGTCTTTCTTTTTATCATTGTCTTTCTTGGTAGGCTTGCATTTCTTTTCAAGAGGTTTGAGCAGTTTGAAGGACTTGGAGCTAAATCATCAACCCCATATTTTACAAATGAGGAAACAGAGCCCCAGAGAGAAAAAGGGAGTTGCCCAACATCACACAGAAAGATAATAAGATAGCACAGTGTATAGAGCACTGGAAAAGGAGTCAGGAAGATCTGACTTCAAATTCAACATCAGCCACTTACTAGCTGTGTGACCCTGGGCAAATCACTTCACAAAACATCATCATGGGACATGCTTCAGTTTCCTTATCTGGAAAATAGGGGTGATAATAGCACCTACTTCCCAGGGCTGTTGTGAGGATAAAAATGAGGTAATATTTCTAGTGTTTTGCAAACCTTAAAGTGTAATTATTATTATTACTAGCACTGTGAGAACTAGAACCAGGTCTCCCGAGTCCCAGCCCACACACACCTGTCACTGCCTCTATAGTTAAGGGTTACAGATGCTCTCCTACATTCAAGCCGATGTGACCCACATGCCACGCTTGCTCACACTTACCACCCTTCCCTCATTTCCTGTCCTATAGAGATCTGTCTCTTTTGCCTCATGGACTACAAGAAGCTCACAAATGCTCATTGGGATAGCTCATGGAAGTGTCAATCTGATAAACAGTCATTCATCTTCTCTCAGAATTGGTTTTGATGTACAAACTAGACATTAGAATCCAACGCACAGCCCAGATCTCACCCCACCCCATGTACTCCACTCACTTGAGACTCCAACCCAAGCTTTCACACACAATAGTTCTGTCAACTTCCCTACTCATTTCTCCTAGTCTTACGTCCAGAGGTCCAAATTCCTAGACATCCTCATGCTCTCTTTTCTCATGGACAGACTCAGTTCTCTTGAATCACCATCAACTATTATTTCCATCCTAGTTCTTTCTCACTGCACCTAGGGATCCATTTCCACCAAGCTACTAACCCAAACAACAGCATCAACACCTTGATGACTTCTAAACAAACTAGAGTATGATTGGCCGCCGGGAGCGGCCATGTGCCTCCCAGCAACCTCAGCCATCTAACTCTTGCTCCCACTGGCTTCCCCATAGACCACGGGGCATCCTTGCGCATCCTTAACACAAAGAAAGGCATTCGCCCCAGGTTACCGTAATGTTAGTTGTATAGCTGGTTTCTGTACCAGCAGAGGCAATGTTGCTCGTACTCAACAATAGCAAGCCTTTGTTAAATACATGCTGAGTAGAGAATATTGTTCTAGGTAGAGACAAAAATAGAATAGTTTAATAAGACTTGATCCCTATCCTCATGGAGATTACAGTTTATGTATTTCAATCCAGGATTACTTTTTGGGATTCTCTGATTTCATATCAAGTAAGGAGTAAGTATAATTGGATGGGTATTCAGTTGAAAGAAGAAATATAGAAAAACAGGGCAAGTTTTAGAGTGAAAATTTAGACTTTTGGCTTTAGACATTATGTGTTTAAAGCCTGTAGAATCCAGTGGTTCAGATTTGAACCAAGAAGCAACAGGAAATAGTAGATAGAAAATAGCCTTAAAACCAGGGAAACCAGGGTTCAAGGTCTGCCTTTGATTACATATTGACTATGTGACCCTGGACAAGTCACCCAGCCTCTCAAGGCTCTGGGGAACTCTCTAGGATTACAAGTTGCAAAGAAGAGTCTGACTTGCATTAATTAGAGGCAAATAGATGGTGTAGTCATCTCAGGAGCACAAAACCAGGAAAGTAGAGGGAGCAGTTAGATCAAGAAATTGACCTGTGTCAGTTTCAGGGGGAGACCCTATACCAAAAGCACTGTGGGAAACACAGGCTTAAAGAAAATGGCCAGGGAAACTTACAACTTTAGCATCCTAGGGCCGTATGGTCCCTGGAAATGAGATAGGGTCAGATGTTAGTGTAGGACAGTATCATAGAGAAGCAAACTTCATCACAAAGGGAAGAGCCAAGTGCAACTCTCTGGATAAAGGATCTCTGCCCAAAAAAAGCCTCCAACTCCACTATAGCCCACAATGAATTGGGTAAAGATGGAGGAACCTTCAGCCCTGTGTGCATCTGACCCAGAGTAAAAAGACTATAAGCCAAAATGTAGCCACAGCCAGCCCATAATTGATAGGCGCAAGAAGGGCATCCTCCACTTCCCTGCCCAAGGATGTCACATGCTACAAGGAAAACTGACTTGAAAACAGAGCACATGGGTAGATACCATCGAGGACAAAGGAGATGAGTGGTAGACAAAAGAGAGCTTTCACTATGTGAGTCCCAAGATCTCTAGGAGGGAACAGGATCATGAGATTCAGAGCTACAAAGGACCTTAGAGATTATTTTGTCCAAACTACTCTTTAGAATAGGAAACAAAATGACCTCTCCACATTCTCATTGGTAGCCAAGTAACTGAGTCAGGATTTGAACTTAGCATCATTGAATTAAAAAAAGAAAAAAGTCCAGAGGAAGAGAGCTTGGGACCCTAGGCTAAGAAGGGTCATTCTGGTTCAGTAGATTAGGGCAAAGACTACGTCCATGGCCAGAGAGCATGACAGCATGATGTAATGAAAAGATTGCTGGACCTGGAACCAGGAAAACCTAGATTCAAATCCTATCTCAAACATTTACTAGCTATGTGAACCTAGGCAAGTCATTTAACCTCTGTGTGCCTCAGTTTTCTCACCTATGATATGAGGGGAGGTGAACTTGACCCTTTTCCTTTTTCCTTTTTAGCTCTAAATCTATGTTCCTATGATCTTCTGAACTGAGTGACAGAAGGTACTATAAGTTCTTTTGAGTACAGAAGCCCCAGAGAAAGGGCTTTTCTTTGGGGAAGGAAAGCAATAACAGAAAAGTATTTTTCACAGGTCCTAAGCACTCATACCAAAGCTAAGAGCTGAGGAAATAGACTCTAGAGAGGTGGAACCACAGAACAACCTTGAATTTCTTAGAAAGAAGACTAGAATAATAACAGTTCACATTGAAATAATGCCATAAGGTTTGAAAAATATTATACATACATTATGTCATTTGATGCTCATTTATGAGGTAATCCAGCCCTATGAGGAAATACTATTATTATTCCCATTTTACAGATGAGGAAATTGAGACCCAGAGAAGTTAAGTTGACTTGCCCAGGGTCACTTCTAGTAAGTGTCTAAGAAGAGATTCAAATCTAGGTCTTCTTAACTTTAAGTCTACTGATATATGCACTATTCCACACTGCTTTTATGATGTCCAGGTAGTCCAGACAGGAGTAGACCAACTTACTCTAGATCTGATCTAGAACATTTGTCCTTGATGGTGCTGTTAGAGTTAAGATGTTGGCAGAAACTAGTTCTTGGGAGTGGTGAGAAGGAATATGGACAGTCTTGAAAAAGGAGAGAACTCAGAAAAAAAATCTTAGATATTTATAGTTTTTAGATAAGGTCAGGATTAAATAAGATGTCGCTATGCTATTTCCTCTCTACCCTGAAGACAGGGTAAGGAGCAGCCAATAGTTATGGCCAAGAGTCCACCAAGGAATTGTTAAGATTTTGCAGGGCAGAGTATCTGAAGAGCCAGTTAAGTCTATAGTTCAGTGAGGATGCAGAAATTAAAGGCTGGTCAAATAGAACAGGATATCAGTCACTAAAATGTTGAGGATGAAATCCAAAGCAATTAGGAGCCCAAGGAACGGGGAATGTCAAAGAGTTATAGGCATCAAGGCTTTGATAAGATCCAAGTAGGGAAAAATACAACCTGAGATAAGTCTAAAGTCCAAGGAACCCCACCAAGTTCTGAGCTTGGGCAAATAGGAGCCATACATAATGGGTCAGGCTCAGTGATATAAGGTACTTTTCACTCCTACATGAGGTAGTAACCCTGACCTCCTTGCTCCTTCAAACACTTTTCAGCTGTGGATAGCTCCCAGTCCACACCAGCGTACCCTGCATTAGAAATAGGTGTTTCCAAATGGCGAAAACTTGTGTAACTTGTCATTTTCCCATTCAATTTGCTCTTATAATTCCTCTGTTTTTTCCCCTGTAACAGTAAACCTTAATATATTCTATGGGAGGGTTGTGGGTTGTTCTCTGGAAAGAGGCCAAGGGAAAAAATGAAAAAGATTTGCATTCAGGCAAAGCTGTATGGTGGGCGACAATATCTAGAAAGGAAATGTAGTGGTAGGAGAGCCTAGTAAGAGATGCTAGTGAATGAAGTCCTGGGGCTTGCTGGTGGAACACTAAAGGCATGGGGGTGGGCGCGGGGGTAGAGAGCAGAAAAGCTGCTAATGTTGCACATGCTCTGCCTCAGAGTGCTTACTAGTTGAAGTGGGGGGGGGACAAATATGACTGTGTGGTAAAATGAAGCATTGGATGGGCAGGCAAAATTTCTGGGTTCCAGTCCCTATTCTGACACAAACTGCTAGTGTGACTTTAGAACAAATCATTAAACCTCTTAGGTTCCTTTAGGCTTTTCTTAGACTTCAGTTTCTTCTCCAAAATGAAGAGATTAGAACAGTGGATCTCTTCCTACTCAATATTGTATTCTATGCAGCAACATAAGTACACCCAAAACAATGAAGATAGAAGCACCAAGGGAATCCAAGGAAAAGGAGAAGTCAGTGTGGCTGGGATATTTAAAGAATACTTGCTAAAAGAGGTGAATTTTGAACCCAGAGTGTGTGGGACAGCGACCCCAACCCAAATGAAACTCAGAGACCTCATGGTGGAAAGTAAAGGTTACCTTTATTACAATCTCGAGAGATGGCTGTCTGCTCCTTCGACACACGTGGAGAGGGAGAGGGAGAGGGAGAGGGAGAGGGAGAGGGAGAGGGAGAGGGAGAGGGAGAGGGAGAGGGAGAGGGAGAGGGAGAGGGAGAGGGAGAGGGAGAGGGAGAGGGAGAGGGAGAGGGAGAGGGAGAGGGACAGGGAGAGGGAGAGGGAGAGGGAGAGGGAGAGGGGCCGCCTTATGAAAGCAAATCTCCGCCCACCACGCAAACAAGCCTCCACCCACCACACAAACAAGTTTCCACCCACCGCTATCCCTTACCCCCTTACCTGGGGGTGTGCTTACATTCTAAGCTCGAAAGTTTCTTCCTATCCTCTTAACTGGGAGGTGAGGCTTACATTCTAGGCCCGAAATTCAAAGACAAGGAAAGAGGCGGAAGCTCAGGTTGGGGGTGGGGCAGGGCTTATTCTTTCTGTTAAGTTCTTAAAAACAGGGTTTAAGTGGGGGAGGATTTTGAAAGTAATAATCAAGAATTATTTGACCCTTTGAGGAGCCTTCACTTCTGAGAGTTCATTTCTCAAGCTACCTTCTGAACTCATTACCTTAATTACACTGAGAAGTCTTCACTGGGACATCCCATTCAAGAGCAAAATGCGTTTGTCACTGGAATTCTTTGTTTCTATTTCACTTGGCAGAGCCACAAATAAATGAGTGAAGGGTGAAGTTAATGTAAAATTCATCTCAATTATAAGCTCCTTAAGCACAAAGGCTGGGAATACTTATTTAAACCCCCTACAGAGCTTAGCACGGTGCCTGGCACGCAGTAGGAGATCAATAAGCGTTCGCTGATTGATTAACTGATTGACAATGTCACAAACTGCTAAGCTTCTCCCTGGTGATGGAAACTGTAGCGCTTGAAACCCATGGCACCAGAATACCTTTGTCATATTGTTCATTATTCCTAAATTCCACTTAGATGTGAAGTGGAAAGTCAAATGTCACTTCTACCTGGCCCAACACATTACTGTAGTCATCATCATCATCATCATCATCATTATCATCATCATCAATTTATATAGCACCTTCAAAGTGCCTGGCACTATGCTATGTACTTTTCAAATATTACCTCATTTGATCCCCCACGAAACACCTGAGAGTTGCTATTATTGTCCCTATTTTACAGTTCAGGAAGCCGAAGCAAACAGAGGTTAAGTGACTTGCCCAGGGTCTGATAGTAAGGGTCTGAGGCTAGATTTGAATTCAGGTGTTCCTGACTCCAGGTCCAGTGACTATACAACATTGTGTTAGTTGAGATAAACACCAGGGGGGATTTAATCTAAACCAAATCTCTAAGACCTGTTTTGTGGTTATATATGATGAATTATGCCTCCCTTCTCTCCTCTGAACCTACCACCACTCTGGTGAAGGTTCATCACTTCACATCTGTACTTTTACAATAGCCTCCTAGTCTGTCTGCCTGCCTGCCTTTAGTCTCTCCCCACTCTAATCTAACTTTCTTTCAGCGAATAAAGTGATTTTCCTAAAGGACAGGTTCATTTATGCCACCCCACCCCACCCCACCCCACCCCAGTCAATAAGCTCAGGTCGTTCTCTATCACTTCCAGAGTCAAATACATGGCATTTAAAGCCCTACATAGCCCAGCCCCCTCCTACCTTTTTGGTGTTACGCATTACTGCCCACCATAAGCTCTTCGGTTCAGTGAAACTGGCCTCCTTGTTGGTCCACAAACAATACACTTCATCTTCCAACTATGGTCTTTTTCTGGGACTGTCCTCCATGCCTAGAAAGCTCTCCCTCCTCACGTTCACCCTCTGGCTCCCCTAGCTTCCTTTAAGTCCCAACTAAAATCTCATTTTATATAAGCAGCCTTTTCCACCCTCTCTTAATTCAAGGACTTTCCTTCTCTTAACCCTATTGATCCTGTATATAGCTTGTTTGTACATATTTGTTTCCTTGTTGCCCCCCCAATTAGATTGCAAGCTTCTTGAAGGCAAGAACTGTCTTTTGACTTTTTTGTATCCCCAGGCTTAGCACAGTGCCTGGTACATAATAAGTGCTTAACAAATGTTTATTGGTCTTCTACAATCACTTCTCCTCCATACCCTCTCCATGTCAAACTCTTGCCGACTTTCTACATTCAGGTAAAACTAACTTTCTTTGGAACACATCATCCTTGACCATCCTCTCCAGTCCTCAGTGGAGCAAGCATCCTCCTTGCTTCCCATTGCCAATTTCAAACTATTCTACTCTTGTGACCATTCAGTACCTTCTCCATCTTTGAGAGGTTTACTCCATTCAGCTCTACTCCTAGACCAGATCCTTCTTGTAGTCAACTCAATTCTCCCTCCTTTCATAAACAGTCCAGTACTTGCCTCATGGTCATCCTCTCTACTCCAACCCCTGCCTTTCCTACTTGGGGATTCAATATATTCACTGAGATGTTCTCTTAAACACTCTGACTTTTCAGTTTATCAACCACATCAATCCTATGATTTACATTTCCACTCTATTCAATCACCCACAGAAGCATTCACAGCTGAGACTTCACCAGCACCCAATATACTTTTTCCATAATCTTAAACTCTGAAATTCTCCTGTCTGATCATAATGTTCTCTCATGTGCTCTCCCAGTACTCTACTCCTTGTCTTCGGGACAGCTAGATGGCACAGTGAACACTCTTGAACACAGTGAGCACTGGGCCTGGAGTCAGGAAGACCCAAGTTCAAATCCTACCTTAGACTAGCTGTATGAGCCTGGGCAAATCATTTAAGGTCTATTTGCCTCAATTTCCTCGACTATAAAAGGGGAAGGTGATAACACCTATTTGCCAATGTTATTGTAGGACCAGAGTGAGACAGTATTCATAAAGTGCTTAGAACAATGCCTGACACATAGCAAATGTTTAATACACACTTGTTTACTTCTTTCCATTGTTTGCACTTGGACATCTACTTCCTCCTTTTTTTACTAGTCCCTGTTGACCATCACCCCCGCTTTCACATCACTTTTCTCCTTTTATGGGGTTGATCTTATAATTAGCCACTTCAATCATGCCCTCCACCTCTGAATTCTTTAGTCCTTTGTCCTGCACCCACCCAGTCCTCAACCTTCGGTCAGTTCCATCACGCACCCTTTCTGATCTTACTCTTAGACTGCTAGCCATAGGTATTCAACAGGCCCGGCTTGGTCAACTAAATAACAAACTACAAATTTATTTTCTCTAATCTCACCTAGGCTTCACTACTTCCAGGTAATCATTGAGAGGTAAAGCACCATAGTGAATAGGGTATCAGACTTGGAGTCAGGAAGACCTGAGTTTGAATCCTGGAGTCAGGAAGACAGTTCAAATGAATATTTATAAAGTGCTTAGCACAGTGCCTGGTACATAGAAGGCCACATATAAACGATAGCTATTATTACTATTGTTGTCATTTCTATTTTTATAGTAGATAAGCTGTTAGACCCAGATTCGGGAAAAACCAGGTATTTTAAACACTATGACCTTGTGAATTCATCTAAACTCCTTAGACTTCAGTTTCTTCCATTGTAAAATTAAAGAGTTGGATTCACTAAAACCTCTAAGATCTCTTTCAGCTCCAAATCTATGATCCTACAACTCTCTACCAATGTCCCAGGTAGGGCCATTACAAATCTTCTTCTCTCTTCTCATGTCCCTTGTACCATTCATAGCCTCTCTCTCAGCAGATAAATTTACCTGCCTTACTGAGAAAATCAAGGCCAGAGCTGCCAAATTTTTTTTTCTCTTAATTCACCTGAAATGAATATCCCATAGACATCTTAAATTCAACATGTCTACATCTGAACCCATTACCTTTTCCCCTCACCCAAACCCTCCATTCTTCCTAACTTCCCTATTACTGTCAAAGGCAACAACATCCTTGTAGTCATCAAGTCTCACAGCCAAGACTCCACCCTTGATTTCTCATTCTTTCACTCTCCCTACATCCAACATGTTGCCAAGTCTTGTTGATTCTGTTTTCTTAACATCCTTTGTATCCACCCCCTTCTCTCTTCTGACATTACCACCACTCTGATGCTCTTATTGCTTCACACTTGGACTACTGAAATACCCTGCTGCCTCAGTCACTCCCCTCTCCAGTCCATCCTTCACTCAGTTATCAAAAGGATCTTCCTAAAACACAGGTCTATGTCATCCCTTTACTCAATGAGTCCAGTGACTCCCTTTTATCTTTAGAATCAAAATTAAAACCCTCCATTTGGCTTTTGAAGCCCTTCAAAACCTAACTATGTCCTACTTTTCTAGTCTTCTTATACCTTACTGCCCCTATCCCCCACCCCATGTAGTCTGTGGTCAAATGGTACTGGCCTCCTTGCTATTACTGGAACATGACATTTTGCCTCCCAACTCCAGGCATTTTCATTGGCTTTCCCCCTACACCTAGAATTCTCTTCCTTCTCATCTCTGTTTCCTGCATTTACTGGCTTCCTGGAAGTCCCAGATAAAATCCTACCTTCTTCAAGAAGTCTTTCCCAATCATCTAAATTTTAATTCAATCTTTCACAATTTTCAGTCCTTACTAAGTCTTTTCTAAGTAGACTATCTTTGCAATATTACTGTCAGTGGATAAATTGTTCTTTTGGTTCTGATCACTTTACTTTGCATCAGCCCATATAAGTCTTCCCATCATGTTTTATAGCACAATAGTATTACACTGTATTCATATGCCATAACTTGCTCAGCCACTGCTGTCTTTCCTGTACTGATTATCTCCGATTTCTCCTGTATGTGTTTTGTTTGTACATAGTTGGGTTTGTTTTTGTTTTTGTTTTTGCATTTTGTCTCACCCATTAGACTATGGGCTCCTTGAGAAGATGGGCTGTTGTTTTTGTTTTGTTTTGTTTTGCCTTTCTTGGTATCCTGGGAGCTTAGCACAGTTTGTGGCACATAGTAGAAGCTGAACAAATGCTTGTTGACTTGACCTTGAAAAACCCTTCTACATCTTTGAGTGTTTCTCTCTTCCTTTGCCCCAGTCTCTGAGAATAGGTTGGTCCCTCAAGCATGTCCTTCCTCAGGGCTAGCTCTTCACTGGTCTCAGCTACTTCAGCTACCAGCTAACTCTGATAATGGCTCCAGTTCCTGGACCTCTGATGGCTTACATCATCATAAGCTGGTCTGGCCCATATGGAAATACTCATTCAGCTAAGATCCATAAGATAAACACAAGTAGCAAAAGGATCAGAGGTCTCCTGCACTCACAATCAAAAGAGGCTCAAGGGGAAAGTAGGAGCTGATGTCCCTTCCCAACCCTGGAGGCCAACGGCAGCTCTCAAAGTCTCAGCAACCTCCCTGGAAAGTCATTAGGGAAGAGACCAATAGACTGTTCATTTTAACCTTTTGTATGCAATTCGGTTCTGGTTGAGCAGCCAATTACAGGGTTCCATCACCATACAGGAAGCTGACAGGAAAAGTCTGAAAATACCTATGTGTACTTAGATGTGGTCAATGTCCTCTCCATTACACAGGCCCAGAAGCTGGATCACCAGCCTCCACATGGATTAGAATCATGAAGATCATGTTGCACACACTCTAAGGACTAGGCTCACTGACCAGTCTCCTGTGACACTTATAATAATCCACTTGTTCTTCTTATCTTCTCAGATCCAGTTGAGGTGTCATACACCCTGTGAAGTCTCCACCGACACATCCAATTGGTCTGGCTTCCCCCCCTCCTCAAATTGACCTCTGCTTCTATAGCTCTGTGCATGCTGTATTCCACCCCACCCTACCAGACTCCCTAGTTGAATGGAAGCGTTCTGAGGACAGAAATGATTTACATTTCTTTTTGTATCGCCAGAAGCTAGTACAACGCCCTGCTCACAGTGAGTGCTTAATAAATGTTCACTGAATTAAATTCAACCTCAAAGTCATTTAGACCATGGCTTAATATCAAGCAAGGTTAATGAAGACATATTTGTGAAGATATTTATTCCAGCCGGATAGGTTCCTGTGTACTGTCTTTGTCTATGACTGTGTCTCTCTGTCTCCCTCTCTCTGTTTCTTTCTCTCTGCCTCACTGTTTCTATCTTTGTCTCTTTCTGTCTCTCTCCCTCTCTCTGTCTTTCTCCCTCCCCCCACATCTTTCCCTCCAACCCTCCCTGCACTTGCTCCCTTTTCTCTTAATGTAGAAGATGAACAAATTAATTGGTTCAAAATTGTAATATTTGTGCCATTCCTAAATATCAAGGTCTGAATACAATTGCTGTAGGTTGTGTTCTTTTTCCTTTACTTACTTCAAATTAGGGCTTTGGGAATTTGGTATGCAAATGTATGCTAAATAAGAACATTAGTATGTTAGTATTTCACTTCAGAGACAAGAGCTCTGTTGCTTCTTTAAAAAAAAAAAAAGCCTAGTACTGCACCACTGATGCTAATGTCGATAACAACATTTCTGGGTTCTGTACAGACATGATGTCCCTGATTAACATGCCTCTTCAGCATTCTATGTATTTTCCATGAAACCTAATGGAACAATACATGTATCAATTAAAGAAAAAAAAACTTCTCCATATTTTTGGAATGGAAATGTCCAATGGCACACCATAGAAGAGACAGTCAAAGTACAAGGTACATTTTGATAGCATGCCTAATGTGCTACATGCTAGTTAACTGTCACCGATAGACATGCATTTTTTATATCTATCTAACTTGACCCAGTTCCTATGATTGTTTAAGTCTGAAGCCCCAGACGTTTTTTTAAGCACACACATTTTTATAACGTTTCTCATGCCACCATAAATTAGATATGTGTTCTGCAGCTCAACCCAGCCCCAGAACTTTTGTCTGATACTTTCCAAGCAGCAATCTCTGAACCGAATTCCTCAATTATGTCTTTCTCTATATATGCATACATCATCCCAGCAGCTCGCAGGTAGGAAAGTTTTGAGGAGGAAAAATAGACTCTTACTGCAACCCACTTCTGCCTCCTCCCCTATTACTTGAGTGGCATACGATATTTTACCTATAGCAAATGCTTAATGCTTAAACATTTCGTTTGCATTTGTTTTCCAGGCCAGGAATTTATTGAAACAAGATCAAAAACATTTTTTTCAGCTTTAGTAAATACAGTATTTCATTTGGTAAAGCAAAATACTCCAACCCAGTGCCAGTTTTCCTGTGGTTTGTAAAATCTGTTGTACAGTATGTTTGATGAGTGAAGCCAGATTATTGCAGAAGAAGATAGACACTGACGCTAATACACCATTTTGTCAACTATCATTTATCAAACATGGGAAATTGAGTAGGAAAACAAGTCTAAACATGCCTCCCATTTTAAGAGAGTAAATTTGTATTGTGGAATGATAATTTCATATTATCAAGTTATCTACACTTGACCCTCTTATTGTATAGATGCTTGAAAATGAAGCACAGAGAAATTAAGTGATTTGTCCAAGGGTACAGGCTGATTAGTGGTGGAGCTAGGACTGATATCTATTATTTACTATTACTCAGTATAATGTCTACACTCACTTAACCTCTCTGGGCCTCACTTTCCTCATCTATACAATGGGGGCATTGATTTAGATGGCTTCTAAGGTTGCTTTCAGCTTGAATACTATGATCTGCTTTCCACAAGGAACTTAGATTATTAGAAGTGAATGTTTTGCTGACAGAGAGGTTTATAGTTTGCATCCATAGGTTCATAGCTTTAGAGATGGAAGGGACCTCAGAGGCCATTCAATCCAACCCCCTCATTTTATAGAGAGGTTGAGGTCATACAGATATTAAGTAGCCTCCCGAGGATTCAAACCCAGGTTCTCCAGAAAGTCTGACACTCTTTTCATTGTGCCGTTTCTTAAAGTTTTTGGTCTCTGAATCACAGCGCCTAACAGAATGCTTCACATCAAATAAGCACTGAATATATGATTGTGAAGCTGAGTTGAATTAACCTGACTTATACACATTGCTTCTTCAATATCAGAACATTTGTATGACATTAGAAATCTGCTTTCAAGAAACAAGTTGAGGGGCAGCCAGGTGTCCCAGTGGATAGAGCACTGGCCCTAAAGTCAGGAGTACCTGAGTTCAAATCCAATCTCAGACCAAACACTTGATACTTACTAGCTGTGTGACCCTGGGCAAGTCACTTAATCCCAATTGCCTAAAAAAAAAGTTGATTCCTGAAATAAAAAGTTAGGAAACTTGTTGAAAGTGATAGTCAGATAAGTCACCAGAAAACATCTGACCAAAATATCTTGCAGAAATCGTGCAAACCAATACCACCCATACCTTAATTATTGCCATTTTACCACATACATTCCAAAAGGACCAGTAAATCTTTTCTTTAGGCATTTAAGCCTGAGACCAGCTGAACTTGCTAATTGTTGATGCCTGCATGTTGAGGGCACTACTTATAACTGAGGCAGGAAAGAGGCCCAGTGAATAGAGACTAGACTTGCAGTCAGGAAGATTTGACTTCAAATCCTGCTTCAGACCTTTCCTAGCTGTGTGACCCTGGGCAAGTCACTTGACCTCTCACAGCCTCTGTTTTCTTCTCTAGAAAATAAGAATATGCCCAGCCCCCCCAAAAAAAAAAGAGCAGAAGTTCTTGGTTACATCAATAAACTTTTTAAAAAATAAGAATAATATGATGGCACCTACCTCCCAGGGATGTTGTGTAGATCAAATAAGGTTATATTTGTATGGGTTTTGCAAATCTTAAAGCATCATATAAATGCTAGCTATTATCATTGTTATCATTATCATTTTATCAATGGCATTTAACAACCCATTCATTTTTATTTTTTTATTTTTTGCTTTTTGGAGAGGCAGTTGTGGTTAAGTGCCTTGCCCAGGGTCACACAGCTAGTATGTGTCAAGTGTCTGAGGCCAGATTTGAACTCAGGTCCTCCTGACTCCAAGGCCAGAGTTCTATCCACTGCCCCCAATCTATTTTTTTATAATTCAGAAAAGCCAGATTACTAAGGCAAGGCATCCATTTAAGTGTATTGCATTTGTTACACCAGTGTGATCCATTCTGGTTACCTCTAAGGAATGAGCCTGGTGTTCTGGGAAAAGCTCCAGATTTGGAGTTAGAGGTTCTGGATTCAAATCCAGATTCTGATTCTTACTACATGTGTGACTGACAGCAACTCATTTAACCTCTCAAAGTCTCAGTTTCCCCACTTGTAAAATTAGAGGGCCAGATTAAATCAATTAATCAATAAGCATTTATCGAGTGCCCATGATGTACAAGGTACTATGCTAAATCTATCCAGAAAGATAATGTCAAAAAATACAACAGTCTCTGTCTCCTAGGAGATAACTTTCATTCTACAAAAGTAAATGATATTTACATATATAAGTGTATATAAAATGCATATGAAATTATTGATGTAAGGTAATTGGAAATGGTGAAAGAAGCAAAGATATTAGGAAAGACTTCAGGGTCTCAATGGTTTTTTTTTTTCCAGCTCTACCTCAATGATCATAAAGATGTTTCCTATAAACTATTCTATCAGCAGGACATTCAAATAAACCACTAACCACCACAAATGAACCCTCCAATCCAAAAATCCATCCAAAAATACTTATTATGTGGAAGGTTCAATCCAAAAAATACTTATGATATATAAAGTTCATCTCAGTCATCTCAGATGACTGGAGATACAGAGATGAATGCAAATAGTCCCTGTCCTCAACAAGCTTATGTTGCCCTGAAATGAGACAAATTATGCACAAGAATGTCAAGTGTTTAATGTCAAGCTATTTGGGATTGTTCAAGAGGATTTTTGCCTCAACCTCAGCCAAATATACAATAATTGTAACTATATTGAGATGGCTCATTGCTGGGGTCTGCAAGCCAGGTACCTGGAGATCAGTAAATGACTCCAGTTAGTGTTCATAGAATGTGGCTAGGTGCATGTAGATGGCATCTTGAAATTGTTGTGGTTGTTAGGAAAGCTTCTCTCTTTTTACACGTTTCCCCCAGCACAAAATGTATTTCATTGCTCTTTGCACTGTTAGATCTAGTGAACAATTACATGTGGAGAGACACTTGGAAATTACATTGGGGGCTGCTCTTGGGGCAGTCCAACATTATATTTTTGAGCATATTGCTCATATGTTTGAAATGAGATTTTTTTAAATCTATCTCAAACATTTCATAACTGGCCGGCTTTCATGACAATTTAAATTTTTCCATATGGACAACAGCTGACAGTATGATGCCAGATTTAATGTTCTTCTCTTTTTTTCCATACATATATATAAATATGTACTTGCATAAAAACAAATGAAAAATATTGAGGTTGAAAGAGAACCATGAATATTTAGGAGAATTTAGGTCAGTTGTAGGTCACACTTCTGGCAAATGATGGGAGGGTAGATAGGCGGGCAGAGTGGATGAAGTGCTGGACTTGGAGTCAGAAAGACCTGAGTTCAAATCTTTCTTAGCTGTGTGACCATGGACAAGTCACTTAATCTCCCTGAGACTACATTTCATCATCTATAAAATTAAAGAGTCAGATTTGATGGTCTCTAAAGTCCCTTCTAATCCTAAATCCATGATCCTCTGACTTCTGACTTTCTTCTAGAGCAAATAAAGAATTTTCAGAATCTATATTTTCAAGATGCAAATTACAAGCTCCTCAATACTCTTTTTCTCTTATCTTTATAAAATTAATTATTTTATTAAAAACTTGATCTTGAACATCAACACAAACAACTAAACTTGTTTAGTAACTATTTCAATTCATTAATTTTAGGATATAAAACATCACACCAACTTTCCAGTCATTCCAAATCTCCATCAGGTATCTTCCTTTGTCTTTTCATTCTCCAGCATTTAGCACATAGGCTCTTAACAAATGTTTATTGATTAAATAATTCCCATTCCTTTTTTCCCTTAAGTGGTCACAGCTTATATGAATTCCATTCTCCTGCTTCTACTTTTTTAAATTTTGCATTATTTCATAACGGACTTTCCAGCTTTCTCTGAATTCCCCATTTTTGTCAGTATTAACAACATTTTTCAACATCCCTTAATTATATACTTCCACCTACAACTCATACCAATAACCTGCATCTAAAACCAACATTGAAATAAGTGGAATAGAAGTGTTTTCCATACTAGCTTTATCTTTAGCTAATTAAAAACATAAATGTGTTTGTGGGGCACTCAGACCATAAAAAAAAAATGTGTATGTAAGAGTCACTGGTCCAAAGATAATGGTTCCCTCAAAGACTGACTACACCAAGGATGGGCATACCAAATATTTCTTCCTCCTCTACACTGTAATAATGTAGGTCTTTATGCTACTATTGTGCTCTTCATGTACTCTGGACCAGAAAAAGGAGGGAGATTTATTCATCTGGGTACATCTTGCAACTGTGGTACTCCTAAGTTCCACATGTTCCCTACATGCAAACCTCACTACCAGTGTATTTCAAGTTTGAGCCTACTCTCCCCAAGGACCTTGTATATGCAAAGACAGTGTACAGTCTCCAGTTAGGGGTATTGCTTTATGATTCTTGTTCCTGCTATAACTTATCAGTACATTCTCTTTTGTAAAAGCTAATTTATGTCAACCGGTTGATTGATATTAGATGGAACATTCTATATAGAGGCTCATGAGCAATAGTATTAGAAGCCACAATCCCCCAGGACTTTCTCTAGAATACATTACCTTCTGGGAGTACAACCTGCTGGTTTGCTACACTAACTTAAAGGTTCACTGTGTTGTGATTCTTTGTAGCAAAGAATACTGCACCTTGAGCAAAAAAATACAAGTTTTACAATTATTGTCTTCGAGAGAGGCTGAAGTGACAGGTTACTCAGTAAGAATGTATCTGAGATGGACTTGTACACAAGTCTGACTGACTCTGCAGCCATCTGTAAAGTCAGCTTCATGTACTGACAGAAATCATTTGTGATGCTAAGCCCTTCCAGTCACAATGCGTAGGTCCAACCTTGAAATAGGATACTCTCCCACCCCCTCACCTCCTACTCATTCCTAACCTGTTGTCTTCTACTCACAATGCAGTTTACTAAGTAAAGCAGCCACAAATATGTACTGCATAACAGTATTTGTATCTCCAATGCTAAGCACACTGCCTGAAATACATAAGGTATTTAATACTATTTGATTGATTAATTAATTAACTGGTTGGTTGGTTGGTGCTACAAGAACACACTCAGAGCGAAAGTCCAATTGAAAAGATGAATTCTGTAGATGCTCATTATACAAAAGTCCACTGAACTTCATTGTTTTGCAAACTCTCCTCTAGGTTCCAACAGTTTCCTTCTCTGTCAGATTCTGTGACCTGTTACCACAGCAATTTCCTTCAATGGATTGGGGTTGAGGGCAAAAAAGTAAGATACACTTAGAAATATTTTTCTTAACTACTCATTTCCTTGCATATTTCGTTGTGGATTTTCATTTCAGTCTAGGCATCCTCTTCCCTGCCATATACATTCCCCTGCTGCTTCCTCTTTGTCTCAAATCCCTCCTCCATTGACCAGAAGACATAACATTGACAAGACCCACCCATAATGAAAGTATAAACCCCACACCGTCAGATGACTTAGCACAGTCCTCATTGGCGACGTTCCCCATCACATCTTCTGCATCCTCCTTCCACGTGCACACAAACAGAGCCTGATTATTCTCTTAATTTCAGTCTCACCTGAACAGATGTTTCTAGCTGATTTTCTCCCACTTGTGCACTGAAGGTCTCATTTATTCTGATTATCATTTTGTGTTTTTATTGAGCATGATCTCCTATTTGCTCATTTCCATTCCCCATTCCTGTTCAAGCACCTCCATCATCTTTCACACCGTTTGCATTTGATGTCTAGGAAAGCCAATAATATCTACAAATCTGCTGCAGTTCAGATGCTCACTGTTAAAACCTCTCCATTTTCAGTCCACCTCCTAAAAGACATCTTCTTGGCAAACAATAAAATAACTTTGGGGAAATCCTTTCTCATTTAGACTCTTTGCCTTCTAATTTGCTTTTCTTTCTCCTGGCCTGCTAGACTTAGTTGCAGCTAGGTGGTGCAGTGGATGGAGCATTGGCCTGGGGTCAGGAAGACCTGAGTTTAAATCCAGTCTCAGACACTTACTAGCTGGGTGACCAATAAGTCACTTAACTCTGTTTGCCTCAGTTTCCTCATTTATAAAATGAAGAATAAAAATAAAAACTACTCTAGTATCTTTGCCAAATGGGGTCACGAAAAGTTGGACAGGACTGAACAACAAACAATAGAGTTAGTTGCACAGGAAAGAAGCTTCATTGTTCTGAACCAGTCTCCTAAACTAGACACAGCCTTGGCTCACACTCCAAGCCTACAAAGCTCAAAATACAAAAGTTTGACTAAACACATTAAAATCTGTTTGGTGTTTCATGCCTCTCAGGAAGCAGCAAAGTTGGGTATAACAAGAATTGCCCTGTAATTGGAGTCAAGAAGACCAAGGTCTACCCCTTACCTTGATCAGAGTTATATATTCTAGCTCTCTAGCTTTATGACCTAAGTAAGCTACCCTCTCTAGATAATTTTCCTTTTCTATAAAATGAAGGGTGGCACTAACCCTTCACATGGAAGAATTCAAGAATCACAGATTTCAAACTGGAAGGGACCTCAGGAGCCATCTAGTTCCCTACCACTCACCTTATTTTACAGATGAGAAGCAGTTAAGTGGCTTGTCCAAGGTCACACAGGTGGGATTTGAACCCAGGGCCTCTGATTCCAGAGCTAACTCTGACTTCTCTCAAAGTACCATGCTGAAGGATTGGACTTGGTCTGTTTTGCCCCAAGCATCAGAAAGAAAATAATAGCAACAACAATAGTCAACATTTGCAACATGCTTTTAAGGTTTGCAAAGCGTTTTATAAATATTATCTCATTTGATCCTTGAAATAACTCTGGGAGGTGGGTGCTATTATTATCCCCATTTTACAGATGAGAAAACCAGGAACAGTAGCAGAAATCACAAAGAGACAAATTTAGGCTTGATATAAGGGAAAACCTCCTAATGACTAGAGTTTTCCCAAAGTGAGATGGGTTGCCTAAGGAAATGGTGTGCTCGCCATCACTGGAGGAATTCAGACAAAGGCTGGATGACATATACTTATATCAGATATGTTGTAACATAATGTAATGCTAGCTAATAGAGGGGCATCTTGTCCTGGTTCCAGTTGGAGCAAATGGTTGCTGAGGTCCCTTCCAGCTATGCTGCAAAATCGAGATTTGTGAGAATTAAGTTCAGAGACTTCTAAGGTTCTGGTCCCTCTGAACTAGAACAGCCTGCTCATTTTCATCCAAGTGCTTACAACACAAAGAAAAGCACAAAATGCACAATGTTTTCTATCTGCCTGGTCATTTAGTTACCTAATAATGAAAATACCAAGGAAATGACTGGTGTGTAATATGAGGGAATACATATACATAGAAACAAATATCACATATATACATATATGTATTATATATAATCTATAAATATTCCCATTCATATGTGAACTGTATATATCCTAGGCCCATCTTCCAAACTGTTTTATTGTATCCCAAGGCGAAGATTAGTCATAGAACCTCAGAGCTAAAAGAGAACTTGGAAAGTATCTCTATAGTGCAAATCTTCTCTCTACAGATGAGGATACTGAGGCACAGACAGGGGGAGTATCTTGATCAGAGTCAGCAGCAAAACCAAGACCAGAACTTGAGTTTCCCAACTTCTCATTCAATGCTTTTTCTACCACGTCATTCCATTTTATTTAATGGGCTAGGAATAGGAGTTCCATGAGAAAAATGTCAACACTTTTTTTCCCCCTCCAAAATAATAATATGAAAAAAGTATCAAAATATTTATTGTGTGCATAATTTTTTGTATGAAAAATGGGTTTAATTTCCTTGATTTTTGCCCCTAATTTGCCTAAGTTCCCTTTATCCTGGGAGGTATTCCACACAGTCCAGATGCCGCAGAATGATGTTTATGGTTTTTGTCAGCATTTTTCAAGTGCAGAAGTGTTCTGTGGGCCAAATTAGTTTGGCAAACACTGATCTGCATTATCTAAGAATTCCCATTCACCTCCAATTCCCTACTCCACCTTTCTTCACTCCCACAACCTAAGAAAGGCCAAAAAATTAGGATACAGAATCAGAATAGCAGTAGCCCCACCTTGTTTTCCTGTTCTTGGCATGAACAGAATTGCTACTGTAATCCTTCTGGCTCCTATGATATCACTATAGTAATGCCCTCTCTCAAATGCTTCCCATTTGTCTTCTTCACTTCTTGCTTTATAGTTGAAACAATTCTTTTCAAAATAATTTATAAATGGTTTTGTATGACACCACTGACATTACAGGTTTCTACATTCTACAAAAGATACTCAATAGTGTCCATTTAATTCTTACATCCAATGCTAGAGACCTTAGCTGGGGTAAAAATTTAGAGGTCATGGCACTGAAGAGTCTCACAGTGAGGGGAATAGTTTTACCCCTGGCCAGAAGAGGAAACTTGGCAGGCACCAGCCAATGGGAAGTCTGCCAGAAGAGACAGAACAGTAGGTTTCAACTTAGAGGCTATAGATGGAGGCCAAAGGTTAGTCCAAGAATAAAGGGGTGAAGCTGTTTACTGTCTGATTTTTAAGTTACAAAGAGATGCTTTCCAGTATATCTTTGATATTTTTGCTTCTTTTAAAAATTGCTCCATAAGAGAAATAAGACAAATCCTTTAGGTTAATTTGATTGTTCAATATCAATCATTGTCTTTTTGTTATGCAATTAGCTTATATTTTAAATTGAGGCAAGGATCATATCTCGTTTTTCATTCTGTAATACCACTCCATACACATTTAATGCCATGCAAAGACTAACAAAAAATGTATCTGAAGAACTAATCATCATTTCTTTGGGTGGGGAAAGGGGTGTGGTAGACAGGGATAGTCCTTCGTTTCTGTCTGCATGTAAATATAGTTCCATCTTTGATCCTCCAAATTTCAGAAAGTTCATAGTCATATTAATGGGGATTTTGTTTTAATTGATTCAATCCAGTGGAAATGAGGGAGGGAACCCACTCTACTATCTTGAAAGCATGAATTCCTCCAGAGGATGCCAGCAAAGGGATGTTTTGATTAAAAACTCAGCAATCTCTGGAACTTGCTATTTCTTCTTTTAAAGATTAGACATAGTTGACTCAAGAATCACTATTTAATATTTTTATAGTTTATTGTTTTATCATATTAATAAAAGCTGTCTCCCATGCATGTGTACAAGATTTCTTGAAAGATTTAACAACTGAGACAAGCTAATTGAATAACACCATAATTGTCAGTATCAGACAAAGCAAAAAAAAAAGGGAAGGCATTTATGCTACAACAGAAAAGACTCATTGCCAAGTTGAAAAGCAATTCTCTATACATGGTGATGTATATGCATACATGGTGACTCTTGATACTCCTGTTTGTATATGACATTGTAATGGTTACATCACACCCCAGACTACTACAGAGCTTCCTGGATGAGATATATAATCACTCAAAAGAGTTTGGTTTAACCATCCAAATATGCACAACCAAATGGATGACAATGTCTATCATTCAGGTCATGACATGAAGTTAGATAAATAACCGACAAGGCTCTTCTATCAGTACATACTATTTCAAGGTAATGATAATACCAAAATATTCTATGTAAAGATGTAGTAGGAAGAAAGTCCTGTATGAAATCAGAGGACCTTTATTTTAATCCCAGCTCTTTCATTTAGAACCTGTGTGACCTTGCACAAATCTCTTAACCTTTTCTGGGCCTCAGTTTCCTTGTCTGTCAAATAAGGAGTTGGACTAGCTAACCTACAAGGTCCCTTTTGGCTCTATATTTATGATCCTATGCTCCATAGTGAGTAGGTAATTATTTCATGATGTCAATGAAGGTTTCATGCCCATGGTTGGTGATAGCACATGGTGAGGTACGATTTTTAATTGTAGGAGACATAATTTCTAAGCCTTGACCTGGGCATAAAAGATCAAATGTTTTGTCAGTCAATCAGTCAACAAACATTTATTAAGAACCCACTATGTGCCAGGTACTGTGGTAATTGCTTAGATTACAAAGAAAGGTGGTTCTCAGGCTAAGTACATCTTTAATACTAGAATTTCAAATCAGTTGTAATAATGAGTAGGATGGAGCAGTTGTTCGATGTTAAAAATAATAATAATAAACAAGGATTTTTATTGTGAGGCATCTCTGATTCTACCATGCATGTAGATCTAATTTTAATTATTAATATTATAATGGATGAATGACATTTGTATTTAAGCACAAAATGTCTTTGGATAGAGACAGCTTGATCTGGTAGGTGCAGCCCTTTCCTGGATATCGGAAGCTTATAAACATTGACAATTTTCTTTTTTTAAAAAGGGGGTCCAGGATCTCAGGCTGTTTCTCCAAGGACTTTCATAGTTCTGGACTTTGAGAGAGTCCAAAAATAGCATCCACCTCTAGTTTGTAGCAAATATGACAAACCAGCCAGTTTCTCTTCCCTCAGAGCCTGGCCTGATGACTACGTAACTGGATCAAAGAGAGGGTAAGCAAGCACCCACCCACTCATGTTTTTAATAGCAGCTTGCCTTTGATTATTGATAACCATGTCTAGCTATACCAAGTCCACACTTAAGTCCTGTCTATAGCCCAATATTCCTGCTAGCGTAAGTAAAGAGAATTTATCTCCTCCAAAGTTATTGACTGTCAGTGGCCATCCTCCCAAAGGCCCAGTCCAAATGCTACCTCTTCCAGGAAGCCTTCTCTGATTCCTCCAGCTGCAAGCAATGTCTCTCTCCTTTGATCTCAAGGCACTTTTTATCCTTCTGATGCAATAATAGTGTTCTGATTTGTATCCGATTTATTTATTTATATGTCTTGGTAAAGTGGATAGAGACTCATCATTAAAGCCAGGAAGATCTGAGTTCCACTCTGATCTCTGACATACACAGGCTGTTGTAGTCCTGGGCAAGTCAACTATACAGCCCTTTAAAGCCTCCAATGGACTTTAGAGATATTAACTCATGTGATTCTCACAATAACCCTGAGAGGTAGGAAATACATGCATCATGGTTCCCATTTTACAGATATGGAAGCTGAGGCTCAGAAAAAATTAAAGAAAATTTGCCTAGACTAGGTGTGACAGAGATGAAAATGGAACTTGGGCTTCTTTCTCCTGATTCCAAGTGCAGTATACTTTCCCCTATAACTAGACTGTAGATAACAAGGGCAAGAACTCTGTCTTACTCATTTTTATATCTCCTCCAGCTCTATTAAAGACCATTGCTCATATTAGGCACTTAAGAAATAGCTGCTGAATTCAGGTAACAACTGAATAGGATAACTTCCCAATGGTTGTTGAGGGTACTACCATCCTCCCAGTCATGTAGGTTCACAACCTTGGGGTCATCCTTAACTCTTTCCTCTCCTCACCCCAGAAATCTAAGCCATTGACCAGACTGGTTGGTTTGACATCTATAGCACAAATGGTGTCACTTCCCTTTTCACCACTCATACACACACACACACACACACACACACACACACACACACATCGCCCTGGGTCAAGTCTTTGTCATCTTTTCCCTAGCTGATTACAATAGCCTCCTAACTGGCCTCTGTCCTTCTGGTCTCCCAATCCTCTCCAATCCCTTCTCTATGTAGCTGCAAAAATCATTTTCCCAAAGCACAAGTCAATCATGGCAAGTCCACTGCACAATAAACTTCCATGGCTCCCTATTGCCCTAAGAATAAAATAAAGAATCCTGAGGTTGACATTAAAACTCTTCACAATCTGGTTCCAGTCAACCTTTCTAAACTTATTTTATAAAATTTATGTTATTTATTTTTTATATGATTATTGCATTTATTTTTATATTTATTAAATTCTTTGTTATTTTATATTTATATTTATTTTATTATTATTTATTATTATTAAATTCATTTATTTTATAAAATAAATTTATAAAAAATTTATAAGTAAATATTCATTTATTTCACATTGCTCCAATTCATGCATTCTGAGTTCAAGCCAGACTGGCTTACTTTTTCCTCTCTGAATTCAGAATTCCATCTCCAACCTCCATGTCTTTATATAGTCAGTCCTGCAGTCCTGAAATATACTCCTTCCTTACCTCTGCCTCATGGAATCATTTTTTCTTCAAGACTCAATTCAGACATCACCTGCCATGGAAAACCTTACCTGGCTCCCATAAATTTTAGCATTCTCTCCTTTAAGTAACCTTGTATTTACTTGACTGTCTTCAAGTCACATCCCACCCCAAAAGAGCTGTACTTCCTGAGAGCAGGGCCTGGTTTTTTGTTTATTTGTTCATTTGCTTTACTCTTGGTAACACCAGAGACTATCACAGAGCCTATCACATTTTACATTTTTGTCTAGGTCTATAATATTATGATGTGAAGAACTCCCTGTGTGGAAACCATTTCCATTAATGCAGGCCAGCAACTCTATTCCAATTTATAGCCTTCAGGCATTCAAGGATTAACTGAAGTGTTAAGTGATTGACTCAGAGTCACAGAGCTAGTATGTTAGACTTAGGACGTGGACCCATGTCTTTCTGACTCTAAGGCCAGCCCCCTATCCATTGAATCATGCTGCCTGATATAATAAGTGCTTAATAAATACTTTAGTGAATTGAATTTGTTATTTGGTAAATTGACACACATCACTGGTTCTTAGATCCTTAGAATGGTATTCCTTATGTATTTCTCATTGCCCCCTGAACCAACTCTCTCAATCTTCTTTTTCCTTTCTACCTGCCATCATTTCCACCACTATATATGGATAGTTTACCAATTCTCCAAAGCCCAGCTCAAATGCTGACTGCTAGTGGAAGCCTTCCCTGATTACTCCAACGAGAAGTGACCTTTTCTTTCATTGATCTTATAGCACCTTTTATCCTTCATGTACTGATTATCTCCAATTAATCCTGGATAGATATTACTTGTACATAGTAGGTTTTCTGTTGGTTTCCCCAATATACCGTGAGCTTCTTGGGGGCAGAGGTTGTCTTTTGCCTTTCTTTGTATCCCCAGTGCTTAGCACAGTGGTTGGCCCATAGTAGACACTTAATAAATGCTTGTTGACTGACTGTATGGTTATTGCATTCTCAGACCTCTATTTGCAAGAGATGTAAACATTGTCTATCCCCATACTCATTCCCTAGAGTGAGCCCCAAATACCTGAAGCCTTGGAGGGGCCCCGGAAAACTGATATACCACTAGAAACAGTAAGAGAAGACAAGCAAGCACCCATTTAGCCTCCTTTTTGAATATATAGAGCTCACATTCACCATTTGGCAAGCTCTGTTCAGAGGAGGCTTACTTAGCTCTCATTCTGGGATTATTATAAAAATAAATCTTTTAACATTTGTTTGGGATTAAAAGTGAGGGAATCTAGAATCACATTTTTAAACTGCATATCCTGATGAATAATAAATACAGTTAGTAAATATACATTAAGGGAGAATGATATTTTCCGTAAGAGTGCCGTTTGTTGTCTTTCGGCGAAGGCTTACCCACCATAACAATGAGTTAACGGGGCCCAAATACCAGGCTGAGGTTTCAGCCATGCATGTGTAATTCTTACTGCCATCTATTAGAAACAGGCAAGGCAGGCAGCAGGAGCAGGGCAAAATGAAGGGGAGAGAGCTGACAAGAAAGAAAGGGACAGTGGGCTACAAGAGGGCCATGAAATGGAGCCCTTAAACTGGAAGTCAGAAATCCAAAAAGTCACTCATGATAGCTGACATTCCTGTGCATTTATATTGATGAATTAATCAATCAGTAAGCATCTACTATGTGCCAGGTTTGGCAGTAAACACTAAGGATACAGGAACAGAAATGAATCTGTTCCTGGTCTTAAGAAGCTTGCATTCTATAGAAGAGCCATGTACGCCATTTAAATTGCTTTATATAACAAGGTCATTTATATAAGGACAGGTACTGAATGTGGGGTGATGACAAAAGAAAGTTCGATTAATGGGCAGGTCCTGGATTCAAATCTGTGCTCTGCTACTTACCATCTGTGTTACAATGAACAAATTAATTACCCTCTTGGGCCTCAGCTTCCTCAACTGTAAAATGAGGATGGGCTCTAGCTCCTCTTCCAAGTCTCAATCGATGATCCTAGGAAGTATTATGATCGCCATTGTACAGGGAGGAAGAACATCTGGATTTCAGAGATGTTAGTCACTTACCCAAGCTCACATAGGAAATACTATGTAAAACCTGACTCAATCTTAAGGTTTTCTAAGTTGGAATAGAGTGCTTCTCACAATATTCTGTCAAGGAAATGAGCAGCAACTTGGCACAGTGGAAAGAGTCTGGATTCCTAGTGCTTAACACTGGAAAAAAATGGAAAGAGGGATGGCTTCAAGTTAGGGGACCAGAGTCGAGGTTTGAGCATTGGCAATAGCTAGCTATGTCACACTAACCTGTAAGAGTTTCACTTTCCTCATCTGTAAACTACGTACCTGTATACTAACCTCACAGGGTTGTTTTTGTTATTGTTGTTTAGTTTTTTCAGTCGTGTCCGACTCTTTATGACTCCGTTTGGAATTTTCTTGGCAAAGATATTGGAGTGGTTTGCCATTTTCTTCTCCAGCTCATTTTACAGATGAGGAAACTGAGGCAAACAGGGTTAAGTGACTTACCCAGTGTCACACAGTTAGTAAGTGTCTGAGGCTGGATTTGAACTCAGGAAGATGAGTATTGCTGACTCCAGGCCCAGTACTATGCACTATGGCACCCCCAGCTGCCCTCACAAAGTTGTTGCAAGGTTCAAATGTGATAACATGTGCAAAGGGATTTCCAAATCTTATGGCCCTATATAAATGTTAGCTATTGTGATCAAATTACCTAATACACTATTATTCTAATGCTCTCTTTCCTCACCTCTGCCTCATAGAACCCCCATCTTCTTTCAAGATTCAGCTCAAGCACCGCCTTCTGTAGATTTCTTCCTGGTCCCCCAGTTTGCTAGTGCCTGCCTTTCCAAGATTAGCTTTCATCTCCTAAGTATTTATCTTTCATAAATAATAAATATACACACACATACACATACATACACCATATACATGTATGCATATACATACATATACATGTATGCATACACACACACACACACATATAATTTGTAGCACATGTTCTGGACTTACTTTCTCAAACCCTTCATGAACTTGCAGGTCAGGTCCCCCGAGGTAAGTTATTTCTTTCCCTCAGAGTTCTAGAGATGTTGGGAGAGGTTTTGTCTAGGACTATAACTCATGGGGCCCCACCCATGTTTTCCTACTATTGATTACCAGCTGATATCAAATAGCCAGCCAGATTAATTCACCTTTAGAGTCAGGGATTTACTAAAGTGATATAGTAAATATAGCTGGTAGCAATATGTCCCCAAACCAGGGGCATACTTTCATACCAGTATATACAGAGTACAGGGGAAAGTGGGCTCTTCCAGTTTTTCGAAGTTCACAAGATCATCCTCTGGTCAAGAAGGCAGAGTGAGAAGGAGCCAAGGTTCTTCTCTCTCCCCTAAGCAATTCCCTCTCAAGGTCTTGGCTATAACTTCTCCTACAACCAAGCTGGTCCAGGATACAAACTCACTTGCTATTTCATATAAATCCCGAGGGTATGACCAAGTGTCCCCAACCAATCCCTAATATGCGTCATGTGGAGCATAATTTCATTTCATCCAATAGCTTACATTCCTTTCAAATGGATTAAAGATTTTTCCCTCACCTAGTTTAATGCCTCTGGATAACTGATTAATTCAATGGGAGTGTTCTCACCCTTTAAAGTGTGAGAACATCTCCTTAGTTACTAAGGTGGGCTGTTTGATCAATTCAGTCAAATTCCACCCTTACACGTGGACATATCATCTTCCCCATTAGAATATAAGTTCCTTGAGGAGAAAGATGTTCTTGCCTTTTTTCTTTGTCTCCTTAGTGCTTAGTAGCACAGTGCCTGCCACACCGAAGGTATTTACTAAATGCTTCTTGATTGACCAGTTGATTTCTACCTGTGTGACCTTGTACAAGTCACTCAAACCCAAGGATCCTCATTTTCTTCATCTGTAAAATAAGAAAGTTGAACTAAGTGATGTATGAGGTCATTTCCAGTTTAAGTCTATGATCCCATGACAGTCCTAAAACATCTGCCTCATACCACCTGCAGAAAACCCCTGAGAACAAAACAGGAGGTCTAAGGATCAGGGTCAAGGACTATATTCCATATCTATGCCCTGCCTCATGAACTGTTCTTCCTCAAAATAGGGTGAATAGAGAGATTTGAAAAAGGAAGAAGGGAAAAAGGAAGGGAAGGAAGGAAGAGAGGGAGGGAGGAAGGAAAGAGGAAGGGAAGAAAGAAGGAAGGAAGGAAGGAAGGAAGGAAGGAAGGAAGGACGGAAAGAAGGAAGGAAGGAAGGAAGGAAGGAAGGAAGGAAGGAAGGAAGGAAGGAAGGAAGGAAGGAAGGAAGGAAGGAAGGAAGGAAGGAAGGAAGGAAGGAAGGAAGGAAAGGAGGGAGAAAGAGAGAGGAAGGGAAGAAGATAGAAATAAAGGAAGAAAGAAAAAGAGAGAGGGAGAAAAAGAAAGAGCATTATACTGTGATCTCACAAACAACTCTTTAATATTCCATCACTAGCTCTCCCAAACAAACCATTGCTAGACCTCCTCATCTGCAGAGAAAGACAATTGTTGTTTTGTTGTTTTGTGAGAAGCCTTTGGGGAGCTGGTGAAGGAGAAGGATGGAAGGGAAGGATGAATATTACTCGTCCCCTTAGCAGCTCTCCAGGTAAGCTATACGGGGGCTCAAGGACAGTGTGTTAAGGCTTACTCCTGTGCTGCCCCTGCAAAGCACTGGGAATTTTAATTGAAATTATTTTCCAGATTTGGCACTCTGCCTTATTTGCAATTTGTATTATGAAGGACAATGCTAAATAAGACGGGTGACAGATTTTTTTTTCGAACACAGATTTCCAAACCGTGTGTTGCCAACCCACCTCCACCCACCCCAACAGACAGAAACACAAGTTTGAGCTCACTGAAGGACAGTAAACATCTTTGGTTAGCCGTGTTCAAATGCCAATTAGAGAAACACAGCAGGCATCAGGGAAAGAAGGTCCCCAAAGGGATGAGCCTTCTGGGGAGAAAGGAATGGCTAAGCTCTGGAGGCAAGCTGTGGAGTGAGCACAGATGGCAGGTACCACCAATGTCCATTCCCCATAGTAGCTGCAGCCCATCAGGTGGGGCCACATGACTTGAGAAGCCAAAAAACTCCATCAAAGAGTAAAGCCCTCCATTGATTTTCCTTTAAAAACTCATTTTCTCTCTGCCATAGAGAAAGAGAGGAACCACAGATTTAAATTATGTGAACAGGTTGCTATATTTTTTAAAACCTAAGGAGCAACGTAGTCTGGTGGCTGGAGTGTACAAAGTGGCGAACTTTGGAGTCAGGGAAGCTTCGATTCAAATCCTGCTTCTGACAAAGAATAGGTATGTGACAGAGTCACTGAACTCTTCAGTACCCCTGGGCAACTCTCTGTTAATAGAAGTTTGGGGGAAGATGCCAATCTGAACTGGTGAAGAGAGTTTCCCTATTGAAAGTTCCCCCACATTAATGAAACCATATATCAGGTAAGGGGAGCAAGGGGGAGAGAGGCAGACAGAGAAAGAGGAGGAGGAGGAGGAAGAGGAGGAGGAAAAAGAGGGAGAGGAAGAAGGTGAAGAAGAAGAGAAAGAGGAGGAAGAGGAGGAGGAAGCAGAATGGGAGAAAGAGGAAGAAGAAGAAGAGGAGGAGGAGAAGGAAGAGGAGGAGGAGGAGGAAAAGATGAAAGAGAAGAAGAAGAAGAAGAAGAAGAAGAAGAAGAAGAAGAAGAAAAGAAGAAGAAGAAGAAGGAGGAGGAGGAGGAGGAAGAGGAGGAGGAGGAGGAGGAGGAGGAGGAGGAGGAGAAGGAGGAGAAGGAGAAGGAAAAGGAGGAGAAGGAGAAGAAAAGAAAAGGAGAAAAGGAAGGAAGGAAGGAAGGAAGGAAGGAAGGAAGGAAGGAAGGGAGGGAGGGAGGGAGGGGAAAGGGAGACAGATGGGGTAAGAGAAGGGGAGAGAGAAGAAAGGGGAAGGAGAAAAGGGAGAAAGGGGGAGTGAGGGAGAAAACAGGGGAAAGGAGGTATGTGAGAAAGAGGGAGGGAGAGAAGTACAGAAGGAGGGAGAGAGAGGTTGAGATTTCAAGCACCCAAGAACACATCTAGAAATTCTGTCACCTTGGTTAACCATAATTGAATAGGGAACAAAGGAAGACACACCCCAGGGAGGAGCCTTGAACCTTAGAATACAATGTCACAAGGTAAAGAGATTCCACGTGATTCTGGGACACCAGAAAGCAGTTCTTTGGGGAGAAGACAGGAGTGGAACTGGCCAGACTGCACAGCAGCTCCCTTGGGATGTGGCTAAAGAGGCAACATTAGGACAAGCATTAGGTGTCAGCCGGCTGCAGAAGATGATCAGTGATGATCTGCATAAGAAGTGGCTTAGAAGATATCACCCCAGAAGTGCATAACAAGACAGAGAGGTGGGTTAGTGAAGAAGGATAGAAGATGAGTCCAATCCAAGTGTTGACTGGAAGGAATAGAATCTTAAATGAACTGGAAGAAGACCTCCCTGCCCTTCCCCAAGCCTTGGGTGGGTCCTTTTTGGAGGAGGTATGGGAGGATCATGAGTCTGTAGCTGAAGAACCTTAAGGGGCCATCTAGTTTTACCCCTTCATTTTATAGATGTGGAAACTGAAACTTCAGAGATATTAAGTGACTTGTCCATGGTCACATGGATAGCAAGTCCCACAGAAAGGGTTTGAACCCCTGTCTTCCTAACTCCAAGCCCACACCATACCATGTTACCTCACCTCCAGGACAAGAACAAGACAACATGAGGATGAGCTGTGATTTGTGCCACTGGAGGGAGTACTCCTATTGGTGAGATCACCTTGCCTAGTAGCATTAAAGCACTGATTACAGGAAATGCTTCCCAGTCCAAATCAACAATGGAGGACAAAAGTAGAACCACATAATTCAGGTCCTTCAGCAGCCTTTTTATGGGTCTGCCTAGTTTGTGGAGAGTACTGGAAGAGGCTCTAGGGGAGGGTCAGTCCAACTGAATTCCAAAACATTTGTGAAGGGCTTACTCTCTGCCATACACTTGGATACAAAGATTAACTATATGTCCCAAGGGCCACATAGTTTATTAGGGAGGCTATGCTTCATATGCATGATATAAAGTAGAATGGAAAACTTCCTGAATCAAGGCCAGACTGAGACAAGAGGATGATAATAGAAACCTCACATTTATATAGTGCTTTGAAGTTTAGAAAGTATTTTACTCACAGCAAACCTGTGAAGTAGGTGGTACAAGCAGTATTGGTCCCATTTTGCAGATTAGGAAACAGGCAGAGACAGGATGAATGCCTTGTCCAGCATCAAGTCACTGGGCTGTAGCAGCACAAACATTCGAATTCTAGTCCTTCTGAGTCTAAGCAAAGACTAGTGTTTATCTCACTGCACCAGGGGTTCTCAAAGGGTGTCCCACAAATTGTATGAAATTTACATTTGTCATTGCACATGAGCAAACCTACCAACATTCCTACAGTCTGTTGGGATTCTTCATAGCTGGAAAAATGCTGTGAGCAAAACAGAGTCAAGAATCACTGACCTATACTTTGTTTCCACTCAAATGAATACTTCAAAACCTGCTGAGTGTGCCTCCCTCTTGCCTTTCTCTTTCTAGAGCCATTATTTATAGAGTGCTCTAAGGTTTACAAAGTACTTTACAAATATTATCTCATTTAATGCATACCATAAACCTGAAAGGCAAGTGCTGTTATTATTTCCATTTTCCAGAAGAAGAAACTGAGGCAAATAGAGGTGATGTGACTTGCCCAGGGTCACACACAGCTAGTGTGTGTATGATGGGGGAGTTGCTCCAGGTTCAGCACTCGGTGCATTATGGCGCCATCTAGCCGCCTCTAATCTTTCTAGAACCAGTCTCTCTCTCTCTCTCACTTTTATTTCTCCCTATTTCTTTCCACCTGTGATTCTCTCTTCCACCCTTTGACTAACTTTAGCTGCCTCATACACATAACAGGCAATGATACATACTGACTGAATAAAATAATAAATATCTTTCTGAAAAAGGAGAAAAGGAAGCTAACTAAATTCCTTTTTATTTCCAGGTAGCCTACAATTGACTGTTTCTGAAGGTCAGTGGTTCTAATTCAAAAAAAGACTGCCAACCCCTCACCTCATACACTCCAGGAATGCATTTAAAACCTAGTCTTAAAACCATTGTATTCACATGCTCCCACTAGCGTTTGTCAATCAAACATTCACTTTTAACACTTTTAGTAGAGGATCAGCCCCTGAATTCTGAACTTTATCTCTTGGATCTAGAAATTTTAATGTTTAAGGTATTTATTAAAGCAGCAAAGCAGTAGGCCAGGCCTCTTAGTGGTATTCTTTGTTCCTGCCTCTGGTGCCTGTCTTTTTTTGTGGTGAGGAGCTTTCAGGACCAGAGGAAAGCCTTTAACAGATTAAGGAGATCGTCTGTCAGTCAGTCAGTCAGTCACTAAGATATAGTATGTACCAGGCACTGCGCTAAACACTGGGAATACAGATGCAAACAAAAATACAGCCCCTGCCCTCAAGGAGCTTACATTCTAATGGGGGCAGAGGTAAAGAGGGAAGACAACAACACATAAACGGAACGTGAAAAGGATTTAGGAAGGATCTGGGCAAGAATAGTCCCAATGAGAAGGCATTGATGTGTTGTGATCTAGTAAAGAGACCATTTATATCCATGAGATGATGAATCCTTTGATTTGATTTGATTTAATAAAGAATTCCCTCTCCTGACTAGCAGAGAGACTCTAGGAAAAAGGAAGGAAACCCAGGGAAGCACCATCCATTTCTCTAATAACAATAGGGGTAGGGAAACAAGGACTGGACCTGTGATCTTTTTTGAAATCGAGAATTCCCAGAAAAGGAAATTCAATGCAAGTTAGCACCTTCTTGGCAGCCTTACAGAGCTGCTGAGAACACTGAAAGGTCAAGTCTGTTGCCCAGGGTCACACAACATATACATCTATCTATCTATCTATCTATCTATCTATCTATCTATCTATCTATCTATCTATCTATCTATCTACCGAGCTATCTATTTATCTACCTATACACACACATACATATATATACATTTACCCTACATATACATATATATGCACACACATACCATATATATATGTATATATACACATATATACATAAACATATACACTTATATACATATGTATATATGTGTGATATATATGGTGCCATATATAGATGGTGCTATATATGTATATGTGTGTATGTATGTGTGTATGTATGTATGTATATATCACAAGCAGGACTTCAACTCAGGAATTTCTGGCTAGCCAAGACCAGCTCTCCATCCATCTCCACACTGCTTCTCATAACAACACCAGTAACTTGTATTTATAAAGTTCTTCACAGCTTTTTAAAAGCAGTTTCCTCGCAACTTTTCTTCACATAGGTAGTATGTTATTGTGCCCTTTTGAGATAAGCATCACACAGTCAATAGGTGCAGGAGCATGGACTTCGGCCCAGGCTTTTTGATGTCAAGGTTAATGTTATTTCTTCCATATCAATCTCCCACTACTCCTTATATTCTCATGCAGAATCCCCAGTCTTTGGTAGAGCCCTTAAGAGCAAAGAACACTCCCATTAAAAATTAAACCTAGAAAAAGAAAATAATGTGTTGGAAGGGATGTGGGAAAATTGGGACATTAAAGCATTGTTGGTGGAGTTGTGAACAAGCAATCTGGAGAGAAATTTGAACTATGCCCAAAGGGCTATAAAATTGTATATATCTTTTGCCCCAGCAATACCACTGTTAGGTCTGTATCCCAAAGAGACTTTTAAAAAAAGGAAAAGGACCTTTATATACAAAAAATATATTTATAGAAGCTCTTTTTTGTGGTGGCAAAGAATTAGAGATTGAGGGCATGACAATCAATTGGGGGACAGCTGAATAAGTTGTGGTATATGAATGTAATTGAATACTATTATGCTATAGGAAATAATGAGTTGGATGATTTTAGAAAAACTGGACTTACATAAATGATGCAAAGTAAAGTGAGCAGAACTAGGAGAACATTGGACCCAGTAATAGTTATATTGTATGATGATCAACTGTGAAAGACTTAGCTATTCCCAGCAATACAGTGGTCTAAGACAATTTTGAAGGACTCATGATGAAAAAAGCTGTCTGCCTCCAGAGAAAGTACTGTTGGAGTCTGGACGCAGTATGAAGCATACTTTTTTAAACTTTCTTTATTTTTCTTGGTCTTTTTATTGGGGGGGGGGAAATCTGTGTTTTCTTTCACAACATGACTAATGTGGAAATATGTTTTGCATGACTGCACATATATAATCTATAGCAAAGTGTTTGCCTTCTCAATGAGGGGTGAAGGGAGAGATGGTGGGAGAGAATTTGGAATTCTAATTAAAAAAATTAATGTCAAAAATTATTTTTAAATGTAATTGGGGAAAACATTTTTAAAAAAAGAAAATTTATCCAGCTAATCCTGCCCCTTCTACACACACACACACACACACACACACACACACATATATACACAATCTACTAAAGAAATTTCAATCCTACAGCATCCTCAGTTCACATCGTCTAGTCCTGGACAAAAACCTTTCTGAGAAGAAAACAGTACTTCAGTAATTCAATGGATCATTGACCTCATCAATGTGGAAACTCCCTATTATGAAGGCTGTAATCTATCCCTGCCTTCCCACCTTGTGTGAGTCTCACTCAGGTTGTCACTCAAGGGGTCCATTGAACTGGCTAGGGATCTTTCTCAGGTTCTCTTGAAACCTTGAAGATACCAATGAAGCATGGAAGTTATGCATTGGTGATCCCTTTCTATCACCAAATGATAGGTCTATCATATGTATCCAATCATATGTTTCTTTGGTGACATCTTTATATTCATCATCTGTTGAGGGTAAGGGATAATGGTAATAATAATAATAATAGCTAGCATTTGTAGAGTGCTTTAAGGTTTGCAAAGTGCTTTACAAATATTACTTAATTTCATTTCATAACAGGTAGATGCTATTATTATCTTCATTTCACAGTTTTGGAACTGAGGCAAATAAAGACTAACTGATTTGCCCAAGGTCACACAGCTAGTAAATGTCTGAGGCTGGATTTGAATTTGGGTCTTCCTGACTTCATGCCCTGCACTCTATCCACTGCACTACCTCATTGCCTGCTAAGGAGAGCGATGCCTACTAAGCCAGAATGATGCACTGGCACCCTTAGAATGTCAGAAGAAAATAAGAAAACCCTCTAGGACATTGGGTGGATACCCTGTGTTGAATTTATAGGAGGAAATGGATAAAAGATACACAGAATGGGCAGGTATGGAGAGCTGTGGTCTACACTATTGAAAGGAATACTCAACATTGATAAAATCATAGGTCCATTGCAATATGTGGGTCTAATGTCTTTACATCACTTCTCCTACATAAATCTTTGTTTACAACCTCTTAAAAGCCTGCTCATTCCCACTGTCTCCCATTCCGTGGGGTGATCCTCAACTTCAAATCTTTACTCTCTGAAGAAGAAAGCAGCTCAGCTAAAATAGTTCATGATAAACCACACTCATACAGATCCTCATAATTACAAGGTGCCTTTCCATCCGTGTTTCCATTTGATCTTCACAACAACACTGAGAAGTAAGGCCAGAATTAACCTCACCATTTTACAGATGAGGAAACTAAGGACCAGAAAGGTCAAATGCATTATCTGAAGTCACAAGGTCAATATGTTCTCAATCCAGGTCTCCACCCTTGATCTGACTCCATTCTAGTCAAATCTTCTTTCCACATACACTACCCTATCTCTCAATGACAATTGCTGTACCCATACTAACGTGGTTGAGCTTTGTTTGTTCAAAAGCATTTATCAAGGGTTTAGTAGGTTCAAACATTGTACTAATTATAGAGTATGCAGACAAAAACAAAATATTCCTTTCCTCAAAGAGATTACAGGATATTGGTGAGAAGTAACAGGTATAGAGATAAATTCTGTGTATGTGTGTCTCTGTCTCCTTGTCTCTGTCTCTCTGTCTCGCTGTCTTTGTCTCTCTGTCTGTCTCTCTCTCTCTCTCTACATATATATCTATCTATATATATATACACATAGGTATGTGTGTGTGTGTGTGTGTGTGTGTGTGTGTGTGTGTAATAGAGTTCGCTTGAAGCAGGGAATCAACAGCTGGCCTTAGAGTCAGTAAGACCTGGGTTCAAGTATTGCCTCTAATTGCATACTGGTTTTGGAACTTTGGGGCAAGTCATGGATTTGAGAATGGGGAGTAGAATTGTGTTCTAGGTGAACAAAGGGGCCAATGAAAAGTGGAAGCAGTGCTGAATCACCACTCCAAGCTTCAGAAGCATGGATGCACAGGGGTCAGGTGAAATGTACCAGTTTCTCAAAGAGAAATCTGTGCAGGCTGTCGCCAAGGACGAGAGAACCTAACTGCGTCTTTGCTGGAATGCTGATAATAAGGCAGAAAATGGTTACCGGTCAGGACTTACAAGGCAACAGGCCCCCACGGACAGGGCAGAGAAGTGGGGGTCCCTCAGCCAGGCTGTACAGTGTATGTTCTTAGAATGTGAAGTGCAGGATGGATGAGGGGGAGGTTATAATGGTTTCATGTCTAGAGACAGCTAAATGGGGCACTGGATAGAGCAGTAGACTTGGAGTCAGGAAAATCTGATTTCAAATTCTGCCTCAGACACTTACTGGCTGAAAAAGTCACTAGGAAAGTCACTCTTCTAGCCTCAGTTTCCTTTTCTGTGAAATGAACTGGAGAAGGCAAACCATTCCAGTGTCTTTCCTGAGAAAACCCCAAAATGGGGTCATGAAGAATTGGCCATGACTGAGCAACAACAAAATGAGGACGATGAAAGCACTTACCTCAAAGAGTTATTTGTGAAGATCAATAAAGCTCTTCACAAATGTTAAAGCACTTTACAAATGCTAGCTATTATTCTTGCTGTTCTGGGATGTCCAAGCCCCAGCTAGGAGTCTTCCCCACAAAGCGTAAACATTTCCTATGTCCCCTTATTATTTCTGGGGCATGGTATGGTGCAAGAAGCACCGGCTGTAGAGTCAAAGGAGCTGGGTTTGAATCCTGCCTCTGGTGCTTACTACTTGTGTGACCTTGGGAAAGCCATTTGCATTTCCTAGGTCTTAGTTTCTTCCTCACTAAAATGAGACAGTTGGACTGGATTGCCTATGAGGTCCCTTCCAGATCTAAGTTAAATCATCATATGAAATTCTGGACGTGGCCCCTGGCTGTCCTTGGGGATTCACATTTTAGACTTAGATGTTACTTACACCGTCTTCTCCTTTTTACCAGGTGTGACTCCCCACTCCACCTCCATGTCACATGTGATGAAAGTGCTCAGTAGGCAAAGTCACTCTCTCTCTGAAATACACACACCTATTAGGAATGGTTACATTTCATCTAAGACAACAGATAGTTTTTAAATGCACCATCTCCTCCACGATGTACCTATCATTGGCTTGCTCATTTTCTTCTCTATCTAGCCCCCTTTGAATGGAACAGCACAGATTACACGAGACTCACTTACCATGAGATCTTTTTCCTTCTGAACAATGTAGATTTTTTTTGCTTGTGTCTCTAAAGCTGCCTTTGGAAATTTAAAAAAAATCCACTTTCTACTTTCTCATGCTCTTGATGGTACCCTTCCATGTTAGCCATGGTCATACTGAATTTTTCTTCAAATAAAAGAAAAAGAATTTAAGAAAATAACTTTGACCTTCTGAAATTCATGTTTGCTGGCTATCTGTGTGGTTTCCTCACACTTCTAGCAAATAGGGATCTGTTATAGGCATGAAAATGAGAAAACAGATACTGCAAACCACTTATCTCCTAAGCTGATTCTGTCCTGGAACATTCTGTCCATGGGATGTGTGGACGGAAAGAACAAATATTGATCCAGGCATGGGGAGGTTTAAGGAAGGAAGGAAGGAAGGAAGGAAGGAAGGAAGGAAGGAAGGAAGGAAGGAAGGAAGGAAGGAAGGAAGGAAGGAAGGAAATATACCCTGACCTGAAGGAGATTACTTTCTATAGAGGAAGATAAGAGATAGATAAACAGATGGATAGATAGATAGATAGATAGATAGATAGATAGATAGATAGATAGATGAATGGATAGATAGACAGCTAGATCTCTACGTGTATGTGTGTATATATACACATATACACATGTGTATACACACATATATCTATTATCTCTACCTATAGAAAGTAGTCTCCTTGAGGTGCATATGCATACACACACTCACACACACACACACACACACACACACACACACACCCCTGCAAGCACACTTTATCTATATGTGTGTGTGTGTGTATATATATATATGTACACATATATAACATTATATATGTAAAACTTTGATATACACACATGTGTGTATACCTTGAGGTTTACATCTATATCTATATATACATATATATACACATACACACGTATATGTGTGCATTTAAGCAAATTATATATTTTATTTAATTATATTAATTTTCTTTTTGATTTATGGAATAAAACAAGCATTTTCATAACATAATACAATAAAAAAGATTATTGCACATGAAACTGCAACTCTATTATGTACAACTTGCTATTCCTTTTATATATATAATAAAGCTATCATGTATATTTCTTTTTTTTTCTTTTTTTCCTTTTTTGTAAAGAGGCAGAGATCTATGCATCAGTGTATATACAAAGTAAATAAAAAGGTATAAGCTCCTCCATGGTAGGTACGTTTTGTGTCTTGTCTTTGTATCCCTGGCTAATAGCACAGGGCTTTGCATGATGTAGCTATTTAACAAATGTTTGTTCAATTGAATTAAATGATGGGGAAGGGGAACACATAAAAAACAATCTAGAACAGAATCAAGGAAGTTAAGCTGATTGGATACTAAAAATAATCACAGCACAAATAAGGGTTTTTTTACACACACAAGATTTCACATTTTACATATTAAAGGAAAGAAATATTCCTAGCATCAAGATTTCCTCAGAACACTGCTTGGAAACACTGTCGTGAACCAGTGTTTATCCAAATTGATTGAGGAACAAGGTGATGGAGAGTTACTGTATGTGCCATAAATAAATTACCACCTCTTCAGTGAGAATAAAATAAAATAGACTCTGATTATTTTGAGGAAATTAAAAGTTCCTGCAGTGCCATTTTGGGGAATGCCAATTCAATAAATTAAGACTTTGAAGTCAGGAGTCGGCAGTCTATATAATACATTTCTCAAAGATGCCAAGGAAGATGATGCTTAGTTGTCTAGCGGTTGAGGCTGGGAAGAGAGGCCTGCCTAGACGTATAGGCAAAGCCTAGACAAGGCAACATCATATATGGGAAAGAGTGCTAGACATGGATTCCAACCACCTGGGATCTACTCTCATCTCTACCCTTAACTAAACCATAGTACCTGCAGCTGAAGGATACTTTAGAGGTCACCTAACCCAACCTTCTCATTGTCCAGATGAGCCTGAACATTTTTTTTTCCTTTTGAATTTCAACTTCTTATATTCAACCCAATATTGTAACCCAACAATATGTCTTGGGACTCTGCTCTTTCATTCAGTATGCTAGCTCTCTCTCCCAAGCTTTATATCATTTGCCTATTTCATAAGCATGCCATCTTTGCCTTATCTAAATCACAGATAAAAATGTGAAATCAAGTGGGCTAAATGCAAATCCTTGTTGCTCTCCATTGGGAACCTCCCAATCACATGATAGAATAGAGATTTGGATGCAAAAAGAGAAAGTCATTGGTCATCTTTTATAGGCATTTCTGAACAGAAGTCTTGGGCTAAACCTACTGGTTATACCCACATCTTTAAGCACCAAGGGAGTTTCAACAAAAAGATGTCCCTCCTGTAAGTTCCCCTCCCCATATCTATCCAGTTACAGACAGAGATAAACGTGCATTTACATTAGAGCTGAGAGCTAAACCTCTGCCTGAAAGTTAAGAGTTTTTGTATCTGGGGGCACTAAGCTATTGCATTTTTGCTATCAAGTTTTTGTTTGAAAAAGCTCCATAAAGCAGCAAAGGAGGAGGCTACATGGGCTGGTAATGCCATCATAATATTAGCCATGGACTTAAAAAAATACACTTATTGTTAGAACAAGGTATAGCTGATTAAATAACCAGAAACAAATACAACAGGGAAGAAAGGGTAATATCAAATATGTGCCAGCCAAATTATATCATATACCTGTAGTACAAAGCTATACCCACAAAGCTGTAACACAACCACTGTGTTAAACTAACATTGAAATATTATCATCCATCTCACTATAATATCATGCAGTCCATATTGCTCCATCTTTTCCTCCAAACTAATTTGATACTTTATCATCGCATTCATGAATTCTAGGCAACTTCCTCAGATCTTTTACTAACTCTATGTAACCCACTTAGCAGCCCCGTGAAAAAGGAAATCTGGTCGACATGGCAAGAAGCGTTCTTAACTAAGTTATTCTGGCTCTTTGTACCACTCCTTCTAGATTATTTTCTATTTCTCTAATCACCCATTCTAGAAATTTGGCAGGAATCACAGTCCAACTCAATGGCCCATAGTTTGCAGACTCTCTCTCTCTCTCTCTCTCTCTCTCTCTCTCTCTCTCTCTCTCTGTCTTTCTCTTCCTGTCTCTCTCTCTCTCTTTCTCTCTCTCTCTCTTTCTCTGTCTGTCTCTCTTGTCTTTCTTTCTCTTTCTGTCTCTTTCTCTATCTCTGTCTCTATCTTTTTCTTTCTTTGTCTGTCTCTGTCTCTCTGTCTCTCTCTGTCTCTGCATGTGTGTGTTTCTCTCTTTCTGTCTCTGTCTCTCTGTCTTTCTCTCTTTCTCTTTCTGTCTCTTTTTCTCTCTCTCTGTCTCTCGGTGTGTTTCTCTTTCTCCATCTCTCTGTCTGTCTGTCTCTCTCTTTCTGTCTCTCTTTCTGTCTCTCTTTCTCTGTCTCTGTCTCTCTCTGTCTCTCTGTCTCTCTCTGAAAATCAGGATGTTTGCTCTTCTCTAGTCCTTTAGTACCTCTTCCGTTCTCCATGATCTTTCAAATATCACTGGCACCATCTCAGCAATCATATCTGCCAGTTCTTCCAGTGCCCAAAGCTGTACTATTTGAGCCAGGTGAATTGGGCTCATCAGAATCAAATGTTTGGCCCACCAGTCAGAAAGCTAGTAAGTCTTGAAGCCAACAAGACTCAAACCCTGGTTTTCTAACTTCAAGTCCAGTAATCATAATGTGAATTCCAATTCTTTAAGCTTTTCACTAACCAGAATTTCTGATAAATCCCCTAGTTTAAAGAAGACAGCAAATTAATTCCAAACTTCCTATATGACTATGGGCAAGGCACTTCACTTCTTTGTAGATTAAAACAAGGAGGCTGGATTAGATGACCTCTAAAGTCCCTTCCAGCTTTATGATCCTGAGATCTAATTTGTATTTGCATAAATTACTGAAAAACAGAGACAAAATTAAGATGGGACAACTGGGTTTCATTGGTGCTGAAAATACAGAGTTCTGACATCTGGGGATGTATTTCTCTTCCCCAGAATCTGTAACCCCACCACCGCCAGACCTGCCAGGTCTTTAAGCATCATGGAAACCTTGCATCATACCAGGGCATACTTCCTACTCTACCTGTTCCTCTCTAATTCCATCACTGCAGATCACACCCCTCTTAGGTTCCAAAATTCCTACTTATGGCTCTACTGAGAGCCATGAGCTAAGAGATAGCATGGCATAGATAAGAAATCTGGGTTCTAGTACGGGCTCTACCACTAACTGGATGATTCAAAGTCTTTTCACCACTTTAGTTTCTAGCTCCTCAATACGAAGAGGAGGACACCTCTTCCTGATTTGTAAGGTCCCTTTGAAAATCATGGAATTTTGGAGTTGGAAATGACTTAGAAATAATCTAGGTTAATTCCTTCATTTACAGATGGGGAAACTGAGGTCCATAGAGGCAAAGAGATTTGCTCAGGCTCAAACTGCTGGTTAGTAGCAGAGCTGGGCTCAGAACCCTGGTCTCCTAACTCAGACTCTTTTGACTACCATGCTGTCTGAAAATCCATAATCTTCTAGTTCTAGTAAGGGCAGGTGGCCACTTAATATTACTGGAAAAGATGTTAGATCCCTAATACAGCAATGCCACAGGGAAGATAATCCCTGCACCACAAGCAATTCATGTTTAAAAAAAAAAATCCCGATTTGCTGTATAGTGTGACTGATGGGGATGGTGAGGATTGAAACGTATGTGGGAACAGGAGAGGGGGAGTGGGAGGAGAGAAGACCCATGCAGATCAGTGAAACATAAACATCCTAAATGTATTTTCTCACTCTGATTGATTTAAAATGTGTGACTATGAATCCACTGCAGTGAACAGCTTGAAGTTCTTTGGAACGAACATCCTCTCTTTTAAGGTCAATCCTAAAGGAACGGCAATAATAACTTTTGGCATATGTAGATACAGTGCTTTGCAGACGGAGCATGGAGAATTATGCACTGCATGTTCCGGGAAAAATGATCCGTGATTCAAGGGTAAAAAATGGCAGGTACATTTTTGACGGCAGCAGCTAACCCAAACCGTGGAACCATCCAATCAATATGGATGTCCTCATTAAAATCCCCAAGTAGCTTTGTGGTAGATTTTCAGCAGGGCCCAGCCAGGAATAATGGATTCGGGTGGCCCCGAAGAATATTAGAGGTTTTAATAAAAGGAACTTAAAATTACCAGCCTTGGCCCCAGTTCCAATGAAGACCAGTCGCTGTCTCCGCAGCCAAAACAGGGCGCACCGAATTTGTCGTTTCTCAGTTTCTTGTTTCAGAGGGAAATCAGATTTCATATACAGAGTGATCATTTGTCCTCAAAAATAAAGCTCATGGAAAAAAATGGCTTGAAAATGCCTGATCCATGTTTGAAGTCCACATAGGTATTAAACCCAGTTTCCGAAAGCCGGAAAAGCCAATTATGCATTCAATTAGAGTTTCTTAATAAAGATTAAAACTCTGAAGTCTATTACAAGCCCATATTTAATTCAGCTGCCATTTTATCCACGCATGAAAGTGGAAGTGGTAACAATGAATATAAATTATAATACATGCCATAGAGCGCATGCTATTTGTCCAAGTATATTCCTATAAAGAATTAAATTTTGCTATCAGTCCCAGGATCGAGTTTAAAATTGGTATTCTTTCTTCGGTCTTTCAATGCAGTCCAATTTCCTACTTTGAAAAACAAATTCTGGGGAATAAAGAAAAGAGATTAATTTATCATTAAGACTCTGCTTAATTGAAGTCAATTCCGAACAAACTTGAATTCAATTTCTGCTCATTAAATTGAATGTGCTCGGCGTTTCTCTCTGCATTGCTTTGAGCAAGCAGCTGAGAACAAGGGACTAACATCAAAATTATTAAATTGAAGAGATTTTATTTGGTCTTCACATGCCAGCGCCGCTTTGATGAGGGGCTGTTTTGGCACTGAAAGGGAAGAAGAGCAGCTGGAGGAAAAATCAAATGAAACTAAGCCTCGGAAAATTGAAGAAAACGCGAGCTTAATAATATTTAATAATTAAATTTCCACAAACAATAGCAGCAAATGAAGTAATCTGCAAAGTCTGCGAACTCATTTGCATAATTGATGCCGGTCCCCCTGTAAATGAATAATGAAGATAATAAAAGATGTTGCTAAAAATGGGCACAATAACAGCAAATTTCATCAAGCCGCGCGCTCTGATTAATCTGCTCTTGCAAATCAGCCGCGAGAGGGGAGCGCGTGATTAACCGCGCTGAGGACTGCGGGCGGCGGGGCTGCCCTTTCTCTGGGTGTCTCTGGGCGCCGCAGCTCCCGCCGCCCCTGCGCTCTGCCCCGCTCCGCTCGCTCCCAGCTTCCCGCTCCGGCCCGCCTGCCCGCCCGCTCGTGCCTCTCCCTGGCAGCTGCTGCAGCCTCTCCTGCTGCAGGCAGCGGCTCAGCCCGAGCGCCCCTCACCTCCCCACCCCCTTTCAGGAGCAATTTGGTCTTTGTCATTAACCACTTCAGTCCTGCCCTTTGTTAGTGCTGGGGCCCTCTCGGAGAAAACTAGCGTCTGCAAATGGATAGCCGTGGCGAGTCAGGCCTGCCTCCCTGCGCGTCTAGGTGCACTGTCGGGGGAGGCCCAGAGCAGATCTGGGGAGCTGGGGGGAGCTTGCTGCAGGCAGACTTGAGCAGAAATACGATTGTGCTTGCACAGGGAGGCAAGGAAGGGGGCTGAAATCACACCATCAGATGGCACAGCATCCGCAGTGAGGCCTGCCTTTCCTTTCTCCCGGCTACACCTTCCTACTGCTTGGATTAATCGGTATTTGGGGATGTTTTTAAGGAAAAGGGGGCCCAAGGGAACCCAGAGGACCTGGAAAATGGGCCTTCTCAGATATATGAGAGTGGGCATTGGGGTTGGAGGGAGTCGATGGAAGAGTACCATAAAAGCATCAACATTCCCCATCCTCTCTCCCCATCCCATCTTAAAGGAATGGGCCTTTGAAAGGACGAATGTATTGAATACTTGGAAATTCCTATTAAGAGAGACAGAATAAAATGCTCACCAGCCCCCACACTTCTTCCCGACAAACATACATATATTGCCCTCCTCTAGCAGAAGGAAGGGGGGGAAAAAAGAGAAAAACCCACAGAGGTATACCGAGCATTTCAGGTTTTTATATCTTCTTGACTTTTTTTAGAGTCAAAATAATATTTTTCCAGTTTGTGCCTTACATTTTCAAGTGTATTTTTCTCTGGGCCAACCCAGGGGGCTAATAAAAACCTCTGAAAGCTCTCCGTTATGCCACAATACAGTTTGTGCAGGAGTTCAAGAAAGAAACTTTGTGGTGTGCAAGTGAGTGAGTAAGCGAGGGGAACGTACATCGGGGCCATGAAACAGAGTGAGCATTTCACAGCCGCAAAAGGCCTTTTTCAAACAGAGGCGGTACTTTTCCAGCCCTCCAGAATAACTTGTCTCAGGGAAAATAAAACTGTTGATAAAACCATGGTTCCAGACTGATAGTTATTTTATGACCTCCGGTTTGCCATCTATCACAGCGCTGGTCCAAACCCGACTGATGGGGGCTCTTCACTTGTTTATAGTATATGCAATGGTTTATGCTTCAAATGTACCACATCAGCTATGCAGAATAATGTGTTCGCTTTTTTTCCCATCCTGGATCCACCTTCACAACTGGTTTTTGTTTGAAATGAAGGGCATGTTTTTTATTACAGAATGGAAACTTAATTCTCTAGGCGACAGAGAGGCACTTCTTTTTTTCAAGTCAAGAGAAAGGGAGGGAGGGTCTCATGTTTACCCTCACTGTAAACTGCAATTGAATCTATTTAACTTGACCAGCTTTAATCAAGTCTAATAAACCACAACCTTGCTTGCTTAGGCACAAAGAAGCTTGTTCACTGCTTGCTGCCTTCCTGCCAAGCCCCTCGCCTTCATCTTTCTCTGTACGAGGACTTCAAATAAGCTCCCTGACTCCTTTGCTTTCCCACATTCACTGCCATTGGTTAGTTGGTTGTTGTTTTGTTTGTTTTTCTGGAGCATCTATCTCATTCAAGTCCCCCCCTCTGCAGACTATAGTCCAGACATATTCAGGGCTCTGAACTCCAGTGTCCTCATCTATAAAATGGGAATGATAATAGCATTTATTCAAAGTGTTGTGAAAATCAAATGAGATCCTGTATGTAAAATACTTCCCAAACTTTTGATGGTTTAAAGAAGTGTCAGCTATTATGATCAGCTAGGGAATAGCATCTATGACTTAGGATATCAGTCCTAGGGAGTTGCTTGAAGTCCTTAGCAGCTAAATGACTTGCCCAGAATTCCTCAGCTCATAAAAGTTGGAAGAGGATTTTAAACTCAGATCTTCCTGACCCCAATCACAGCATGCTATCCATTAGTTGCACTGCCTCTCCTGTAGTATACTCTAGTTCTCCATTGGATTGATTATATCATCTGTGTAGGCATCTCCTCCCAAATACAGATAGTGACCATAGTCACTGCTCATCCCTTGCTCCCATTGTCCATGTCCTACATTAAATCCTTGAGGGATGGAGTAGTGGGGATCCACTCAACATATTCACAGCATTGGGAACACACCAGTGCAGCATGAGAGCAGCCCTGGTTCTCCCTACAAACCAGCCCATCTTCTTTTTCAATTGGGCATTTCTTTGATGTCATTTTTATAGTTCTTTGTATCATGTTGCAGTCCAGTCACACCAGCCTCGTCTGAACTCCTCCATTCCTGTCTAGGTTATCCTCAACTTCATTTTTTCTTTAAAGACCAGATAGTTTAATGACTCGTAGCCATACAGTCTTACAAGAAGAATACTAGTCCTTGTTAAGTAGATCTTTTTTTCTTTTTCTTTCTTTCTTTTTTTTTTTTGCAGGAAGAAGCTATAACAACAAGGAAATCAGAAAAAATCAGGGACTTTTAGACATGGGAAGGACCTTAGAAAACATGTAGTGCAGTTCCATCAGTTTACAGATGAGAAAATTGAGACCCAGAAGAGGTAAATGACTTAACCTAAGATCCCACAATCACTGGGGCCAGAGGACTAGAACCCAACTTTCCCTATTTCTAGTCCAATGGTTTGGCACTACATCAAGTTACCTCTAATATACATTGGAATAAAAACAGCTCAGAATTAAATAAACACTTTAGGAATCACAAAGAACTTCACGTACATCACCTCATTTTTTTTATTTGCAACAATTCTGTGAACTAGGAGCTATTAGTATATTTATTTTACAAATGAGAAAAATGAGATTGAGAAGTTAAATGACTTGCCCAGCATCACACAGCCAGCGAGTATCTGAGAGAGGATTTGAACAAAATTCTTCCTGATTACAAGTCCAGCAATTTTCCTCAGATAGTTGAAAGTGTACCAAGTACCAACATTTTTGAAAAGGTAGGAGTTTAGGGAGTAAAGTTAACAAAATATGGGAAGGGTAAGAATCATAAACTGAAAAAGATAGGATGGAAAGAACTGGGCTGGGCCAGGCTGGGAAGCATTGGGATGAGATGAGACAGGATGAGATGGGATGGGATGGGATGGGATGGGATGGGATGGGAGGAGTGGGATGGGATGAGATTCAAAGAATTAATTGCAATATAGCAATAAACAAGATATGACAGGGTAAGGATCTGCTTCTCTGTCAAGCAAAATAATTTTGAGCTGTGAAAGAGATGTGTTTAGATCAATACCCAGAGAAGGAGAGGAAGGTCTGTGGAAGTTCTTATAGCTTAAAAGGGAGTATCGCGTAGGCTTCTTGTAGTGGATAGGAACCCAGAAGACACGGGATGCTGTTTCAGGAAAGGATGAGGTGACAAATTGCCTCGCAGTGAGAAGACAAGTGCAGGGGGCTGGGAAGGAAGAGAAGAATTACTGCAGTCAAGATGAATTGTAGACCCTTGTAAGAGTTTCATCAGAAGAGCAGGGATGATAATGCTGTTTCTTGATGCATTCCAGAGGGACTGCAGCAGGACAGAATGGAAATGCCTTGAGACCAGTCAAGCCTCAGGTGTCAAAACAAGTGATCCAAGGTCAACAAACTGGTCTACACCAAAGCAGAAGGGAGGACCCAGGTTTCCTGAATCCTAGTCTAGGACAGCTTCCCAGAACCATAGGACTTCGGAGTTGGAATGGACCTCAGGGATCAACTCATTCAATCTATATTTTAGCAGGAATCTCCTCTCCAATATCCCCGACAAAAGATCAGCCAGCCTCAACTTACCTACTTAGAGTGTTAAAAAACTTACTAGCTCTAGAGGCAGCCCATTCCACTTTTGGACTAAGCTAGCTGTAGGCAGTTTATTTTTTTTTCTTGTATTAACTTAAAATTGATGCAATTTCATATATAATCACAGAATTTGAGAGACTTCTGCAACCATCTAGTGAAACACATACATAAAAGGAATTCTCACATCTCCCATTATAAAATACCTGACTAAAGGTTGTCTAGCCCATATTTGAAGATATTCAAGGAGGGGAACTCCCCACTTTTTGAAACAGCCCATATGAACAGCTCTAATTGTTAGGAAGTTTTTCCTGACATTAAACACAACCGCTTTCCAGTTTCTATCCATACCTTCCAGGTGAGTCTTCTAGGGCCAATCAGAACTAGAATAATCCCCCCTCCATATGACTATTCTTCAGACACTAGAAGACAGTTATTATGTTCCCTCATATCTTTTCTTTTCTAAGCTGAACATCCTCAGTTTCTTTAATCAATCTTCCTATGACATAGAATCAAGATCCTTCACCATCTTGGTTGTTTTTCTTTGTACACTCTCCAATTCACCAGTGTCCTCAAACTATGTTGCCCAGAACTGAACACAGTACTCTAGAAGTGGTCTGCCAACCACTGTTCTCAATTCAGCTCTTCAGGGCCAAAGACAATAAGTTTCTCCCTTCTTTACCTTGGCTTACTTTAAGAAGAGAACACGATGGTGGCAGGAGAGTAGGGACCTCAATAATTAGCCAGTTCTGCCTCTGTCTCTGTCCCAAGATGTCAGGAGGGGACAACAGGGAATGAAGATAGAGAGGGGAAAGAGCAGAGGGAAAGGGGATGGAGAGGGAAGGGATTGTGGAAGGAGAGTGGAGATAAAGAGGATAGTCAGAGAGTGGAGGGAGAAGGGAGGGAGAAGGGAGTGATTGTGTGGGGAGAGGAGAGGGAAAGTAAAGGGATTGTGGAGGGAGAGGAAAGGGAGAGTGGAAGGAGAGAGGAGAAAGAAGAAAGAGGAGAAGGATAAGAGGAGAGGAAGGAGAAGGCTGGGGGAGGGGAAGGAGAGTGCTTCAAAGCATTAGGTAGCATCGCCCACCACAGACTTTCTTCTGTAAGCTAAACATCATCATTTCATTGAAGTAAGCCAATTTCCAGACTTCTCCTTATTTTGGTTGCCTTCTTCTGGACTCACACCAATTTATGTGTGTGTTTCCAAAACTGTGACACTCAGAAATGAACATAAAACTCCAGTTGCTGTCTGACCAAAGCTAAGTACTATGAAGTTCATCATTCTAAAAATTGTATCTCTATTAATGCAATGGAAGATCAAGTTAAGCTGGAGGAGAGAGGAGGGAGAGAAGAGGAGGGCTACTTAGTCCCATTGTTGATTCATGGGATCTTACTGTTCCCTGAAACCCCCAGACCTTTTTCACCAAAATCATTCATTGTCTTGCCACTTTTCCTCCCAGGATGTACAAGGGTAGTTGATTTTTTGAGCCCATGTATATTACTTTACTTTTTCTCCTACAAGTCCTTTCCTCAGCCTTTCAATTATTACTCCTCTCCCCCTTCATATTACTTGTATTTGTTTTGTACATGTTTTTGTCTTTATCTGTGTATATATTGTTTCTCCCCAACAGAAAATAAGCTCTTTGAGGATAGGCATCATTTCATTTTTGTATGTTATGCCCAGTGCCTGGCATAGTGCCTAGCACAAGGAGATACTAAATAAAGGTTTGCTAAATGAGTAAAATGGAATTGAGTTATTAGATTCAGCTAATTGTTCTAGACCACCAAGATCTTTTGGGATCCCAATCCTTTTGTCCAGTGGCTTAGCTCACTCTTGTTCAACTGCAAATTTGATAAGTATATCATCTATATATTTATTCAAGTTATTCATATAAATGTTATGCAGAGATCAACTGGACATTCAAATAGAGAACTTCTTTGGGCTGATAGTAATCTGACTGAGTGCAGTCATTCAACCAGTTTCAAATCCAGGTAAAGATATTGCTCTCTACCCCAGAGGTGTCACACTCACTGCCCAGTTGCACTCCCCCAGGTGATCTGAACCAGATTAAAGTGTAATTGGGAAATGTTTAACAAAATAAATAAAAATGCAATGTAACATATTGTTAATGGGTGGTTTTCTAGGTCAATATGCAGCCTAAGGAAATCCATTTCCATTTGAGCTTGAGACCACTGATCTACCATTTTTTCCTTAAAGATATCAAGAGAGAAAGTTGAATAACATACTGAAGACCTCAGCAAATTAAGTCCATATCATTCCTCTGATGTATTTATCTGATAACCTCATTTAAAAAAAAAGAAAGAAAAATGACAGTCTGACATGCCCTGTGCTTGATGAAGCCCTTTTCACTTTGAAGTGATTGCAGCTTCCATTTCAAAATGTTCACAAACCATCTCTTTAAAAATGCATTCTAGAATCTGGCAAGGCATTGAAATTAAGCTCATTCATCTCAATTTTTTAGGACTACATACTCATCCCTTCCTGGAAAAGCAAGACAAGCTTTACCCATTTCCAGTACTGTGGCACCTCTTCCCTCCCATTCTCTAGGAGTCCCAAGTGCACTAACAGAGGGCCAGCAATCCCATCTACCACTCTGTATCTATCTACATCCTGGGATACATTTATCCAGGCTTGACATCTTGTGCTCATTGAGGGAAGGGAAAGGAAGGGAGAAGGAGGGGAGGCTAGGGGAGGGAAGAACACAAGTGTTTCTTAAGCACCTACTATGTGCCAGACACAATGTTAAGTACCTTATAATTATTCTCTCATTTGAGCCTTATAGCAACCCCATCTGATAGGTGTCGTTATTATCCCCATTTTCCAGATGGGAAAACTGAGGCAGACAAAGGCTAAGTGATTTGCCCAGGGTCATACTACTAGTAATGTCCAAAGCTAGATTTGAACTTCCTGACTCCAGGCCCGGAGCTCTATCCGCTGTCTCACCAAGCACCAAAGGCTTTCTTGCTGTTTTGTGTATCTTGGGCTTTCACTCTGTTAACCATTTTTGTTCCATCCTTGACTCAGAGACTATTCTCCTCAGTAGAGGAAATGGAGGCAGAATAACAGTTAAATAGTTCTGCCTTCTTCTTGTCATCCACTATTATCATACTACCCACCCCAAATCAAAATCTTATTCATTTTTTTAAATTTTCCTCTTGTCCTTAACATAGCTTTCTTAAAAATCTGATTCTTTGTTTCTTTTCTTTTTTTCTGGATCAGTCTCCATTTTTTTCTTAATTCTCACACTCATGATCCAATTCTGATAGATTTATACCACATTTTTATATTCATCCTCAGGTACCTATCTGCTTTTGCTCCTATCTTTCTTTGCATGTCTTTTTAGTCTAATTTGCTCTGTGGATTTCCTTGATATCAATATCAATCTCTTTGGACAGTTCCTCTTTTATTTTTTTCATCAAATTCATTTATATTTATGCTGTAAGAGTTCTTATTCTTGAGACTCTTGGGCTGACTTCCCAGGAAATTTTTAAGAAATGGGAAGCACTGAGTTCAAATCCTGCCTCAGAAATTTGCTAGCTGGGTGATCCTGAATAAGTCATTTCACTTCTCTGTGCCTCAGTTTACTCATCTATAAAAAGGAATTGAACTCATTGACCTCTAACGTCCCTTCTAACTTATAATCTATGATCTCACCCATTACACTGTGAGATCCTCAAGAGCAGGAACTGTCTTTTACCCTTCTTTGTATCTCCTGGCACTTAACATAGCTCTTGGTACATAGCAGGCACTTAATAAATGTTTACTAGATGACTGATCAGTGATAGTTTCTCCATCCTTTCTCTAAGCTCTTAGAAATCCATTCAGCACACAAACACCAGAATTTGTGTTAGACTTTACCTGGGTTTATCCTCTGTACTTATCACAAACTCAGTGATGGATAGCCACTTCCTCACAATCTTGCCATCATTTAGGAATAAAAATTGGTCTATGTTAGCTGACACTAGATCTGGAACAGTGCTAAATTAGAATCACAGGATTGTGGGATAGGAAGAGATCTTAAAAGGCCCCATCAGCACGTCCTCTGCTCCTTCCCTTTTCTAATTTATCAATTAGAAATTTACCCTAGAATGTCACTCAGCTTTATCTGTCTCATCTAAGAAATACATTATCTTCCCCTGACTAGGAAAGGATACCCACAGCTTGGCCATTTCTAAGCTACACAAATGTAATAAAAAAGTCAAGTTCAGTAAAGTTGATTTTAATGAGTGAGCTTTTGAAAGCCATTAGTCTCGTACTACCTTATTCTAAGTAATCCTGCCTTGCAATGAAGTGATGAGAAAGTAGAGCTGGAAAAGATTTAATAGCTTTCTTTCATTTTTTAATACCCCAGGGTTGAAAATTTTAATGGGCAAATGCCTAGTTCTCTGGAAGTTGGTGAGCTTTGAAGCTGCATTCTAAAACATCAGTTGCAAGTGTACTTTGGCATTAGCCCCAATGCTGTCTTGCTTACAGTCGTGGTCTTTATATGAATCCATATACCACAAGGGCTGTAACATCACCTTGTGAGATGGTTGTGGTAAACAATCATTATCAGTACCTGGGGGATAGCCAGGTGGTGTGGTGGAGAGGGTATTGGACTGAAACAGAACTGAATTCAAATCCTTGCTCAGACCCTTAACTGTGCGACCACAGACAAGGCATTAAACCTTTGTCTACCTCAGTTTCCTCATCTGCAACCCCTACTCAATAAGGCTGCTGTGAGGATCAAAGTAAATAATACACAGTGTTTTACAAACCTCAAAATGCTGTATAAATGTTAGTATTTATTACTATTATTAAAAAATTATCATCATCATCATCATCATCATTATGCTGCTAGGTGGCACAGTAAATAGAGAGCCAGACCTGGAGTGAGGAGGACTTATTTTCCTGAGTTCAAATCCAGACTCAGATACTTACTAACTGTGTGACCCTGAGCAAGTCACTTAACCCTGTTTGCCTCAGTTTTCTCATACGTAAAATAAGCTGGAGAAGGAAATGGCAAACCATTCCACTATCTTTGCCAAGAAAACCCCAAATGGGATCATAAAGAATCAGATACAATTGAAATGACTGGAAGATAATAACAATAATTATTATTATCATTTATTGTTGTTGTCACAGTTGTTGATGTGATAGACTGAACCAGGGATGGGCAGGATTCAGGCTATGCGCAACCACTGGCCAAAGCTGGAAAGGAGACAGATGATTCGGGCACATCCCAGCACTGGGCAGGAGAAGGAAAACTGTACAGAGAAGTGGGATGCCAACAAACTAGAACAACAGGTAATTGTCACCAGTCCTTGCAGTCATCCAATAACAGCCGTCTCACCAATCAATCAAGAAGCATTTATTAAGTGCCTGCTGTATGCTGGGTGCTTTCCAGGGGCCGGAGATACAAATGCAAGATCTCACAAGGGTCTGCCTTCAAGGAGCTTACAATCCAGTAGAAGGATATAATATACAGGATATTTACAAAATGATCACTGAATGGGTGTCGCCTCAGTCAAAATGAGATCTGGGAAAGACCTTCCCTATCCAGGGTCATCTCCTGTCATCCTGATTCATATCTGGCCACTGGACCCAGTTGGCTCCAGAGGAGAAAGTGAGGCTGGTGACTTTGCGCAGTCCTCCCTTACTTCAATTTACTTGCAAGTCATGGCATCACCTGCCTGATGTCATGGTCCTCTTCAAGAACGAAGGACAAACAACTACAATGTAACAAGATGAGAGGAGGACCCTAATCAGGAAGAGATATCAGAAGCAGCCTTTCCAAGGAAGCAACATGGCTAGGAAACAGAAACCTAGCCATGGGGACTCAGATTCAGAGGCAAGATTCCAGTCTCTGGGAAGATCGGCCAGAGCAAGACAGGCTCCCTGTCCCAGAGAACGTAAGGGACTGGACAACGTAAAAAGGAAGGGACTTAGGCCCAGAGGAACAAGCAGAGTCCTAGTAACTAAAACTGACACACTAGGTGAGGTGGGCACATGGGTAAGCCTTCTTAGTGCTGAGCTGCCTGAACTATGGAACCAGGAGTTCTTCTATTTCCCTTGTGATAATATTTATAAAGTGCTTAGCACTTTGTGCCTAGCAAAAAACAGGTTCTAATAAATGCTTCCTTCCTTCCTCATCTTGACCAGGGCATTTGTCCAGCACCTGAGATGGCTTTAATCCTCCAAACATCAACACTGGAAGGATTCAAAGGTAGGAAATCCAGAAGATCATCATACTTCACTCTTATTAAAGGCCACTCGCTCCTAGTTCATTTGGAGAAGCCATTCTGAAAGTTTGGGCATAACAAGTAATGGTTATCATCATCACTAGCATTTACATAGCTCTTTGTGATCTGAAAGACACTTTACAAATGTTATCTCATGTTATCCCCACAACAATCCTGAGAAGTAGATGTTATCATTATCTTCATTCTACAGATGAGGAAACTGGGACAGTAAGAAGTTTTGCCCAGGATCACCCAGCATCACCCAGCTAGGTAAGTATCTGAGGCAGGATTTGAACTCATTTCTTTTTGACTCCAAGGCCAATACTTTATCCACAGCACCATCTAGCTGCCAGAGTAGAGATCTGGGCTTGGATTTTGGAAGACTTACATTCATATGCTGTCTCTGACACTAGCTAACTATATGGCTGTGGTTAAGTAACTCTCTCTACCTCGGTTCCCTCATCTTCAAATAGAGGAAAATAATACCTTTTTTAAGCACCTTGCAAGGTTGTGGTGAGAATATCTAAAGTGCTATATATATGACAGTTACTATTACACTACATTCCTAAAAGATTCAATAACCTTACCCTGTAAGGTTAGTGGTAAACTTGAAAAAAAAAAGTTAATCAACAACGGTAAGAGATTTTTTCCTGTTCAAAAGACAGTTATGAAGGTAACTGGGCATCCCTGAGATTGTGATCCAAGAGAATGCACTGGTATGGGTGGACATCTTTACACCATCATTTAAATATAATTCTGTACTTTTGTCATTGGGAGCCAGTCAGACCTAGAGTGAGGAAGACTCATTTTCCTGAGTTCAGATTCAGCCTCAAACACGTACTAGCTGTGTAAACCTGGGTGAGTCACTTAACTCTGTTTGCCTTAGTTTCCTCATCTGTAAAATGAGCTGGAGAAGGAAATGGCCAACCGCTCCACTATCTTTGTGAAGAAAACCCTAAATGGGATCATGAAGAGTCTGACACAACTGAAAAATGACTGAACTACAACAATGATTATCATTGAAAAAGTTTCTTCAATGCCCATGTGGGGATGTCTATGTATCAAAGTAAGGTAAATAAATGGTTTAATCTAGCCACTTCTTGCTTACTCATGCATTGTGGGATCACCCAGCCCTTCTGCTTCTCTTTCACTCTTCCATTGTCCCTTTTTGGCTGTTTAACCAGTCAATGGCATTTCAACTAGAGTAGGAGAAGCAAAACAGATAAAAATCAAATTGTGCAATTTAACTATGCGTTATTAGCAGAGGTATAAGTTTTGCTGAGGGAGGAGAATGAAACTATAAAATTAGGTTTTGTGATTCTCTGTAGGTTTCAATTATCCAGGCTAATCCCTGTTCCTATTACTCTGGATAATCAAGAGTTGGAAAAATCCCAGACTTCTGTTTTGGAAGAAGAACACAGTGCTGCTATCTGTTGGAAATCACCCTTTTCATCACAATATATTAATTCACCTGGTATAATACATGAGGTCTTGTGTTAGCTGGTACCACTGGAAGGACTCACACATTGCCATATAACTAGCAATACCCATGCCTCAGGAATATATATATATATGTACACATATACATACATATTATATATGATATGTGTAATATGTAATGACTCATATTTGCAGTTTTTAAGACTTCTAAAGCCTTAAGGTGTCCCAAAGCCCCACCATGATTCTTTAAAGTAGGTAACTAGCCCATGTGTTAACACTCTCATTTTACAGATGGGAAAACTGAGCTTTTGAGATGTGAGGTGAATTGCCAGGCTAATAAGCATCTGAGGCAGGATCTGAGCCTCTGTCTCCTGCTGCAGGATTCTATTTACTGCTTCATGTTGTCTCTCAAATACATACCCTTCAAGACTTATGGGAGAAAATAATATAAGGTTTGTTTCTCTTTTTTCTCAATAATTTAGATGAAATTCTTCAGAGTACTTTTAATGGGACCAAATAACAACAAATTCTCATGTCCCTAAATCCCAAAGTGGATTGTCTGAATGTCAAATTTACATAATTATTGCTATATGATTAAGAGAAATTTTACACATTAAAGCATTTCTTTGTGTTTTTTGTTTGTTTATTTTCATGTTCCTCTCCATTTTTTGGTCAAAAAATCTTTTTTTTTCCCATCATCACTTTCTATGTTTGCTAGAACTTTGTAAGCCATGAAGTACTATCAGGAATCTATTTTTTGGCTGTCTTTTGAGTCAGGATCTCAAATGAATCTGCAAAACTGACACATGCCCTCCAAGACCAGCCAATGGGGGCCAACAAATTCAGGGTTCTTTGGTTCAGAAACCCAAGCCAGGGTAAACGTAAAGTGACTGTGGTTCTCCTGCTTAGGAGAGGCAGCATGATAGCTAGGATAGACAGTGAACTTTGGAGTATGGATGACCAAAGCTGAAGGCCTGTCACTGACACATACTAGCTTTATAACCATGGACAAGTGCTCCAGGGAACTAAGGTTGTCATTTGCAAAGAAATATGTGGTACAGTGCGGAGAAAAGGATTTCACCCTTCCCTTAGTAAGTTACTTATCAACCTCTCTTATGCTCAGTTCATCTGTCAGTTGAGGGTAGTGGACTAGATCCCCTCGTTCCTTTTCAGGTCTATAAATAAGATCTTATGACCCTAAATTTGTAAAACGGCGGTAGAATTAAATCAACAGAAGAGTTTCTATGCTGGAAGTCCCCAACGCCAATAAAATCACAGGTTTGGGATAACAACAACTATCCTATTTAGAACAATTGTTTTTCAGATGCTCCAATAATTCTATGAATTCATATAACACTCCATCTTCATTATAATAATAGCTAACATTTCCATAATGCTTTAAAGTCTGCAAAGAGCTATACATGTGTTATTTCATTGGATCAATCCTACAACAACTCTGTGGGATAAGTGCTATTATTATCTCCATTTTTCAGATGAGGAAACTGAGGCTGAGAGAAGCTAAGTGACTTGCCTTGAGTCACACAGCTAATAAGTGTCTTATACAGGATTTGAACTCAGATCTTCCTTACTCAGATCTCCTATAGAAATCAGAGCTTGAGCTGAATCTTGAAGGATGCTAGAGATGCCATTAAGCAGAGGTAAAGAAGGAGAGAGTATTATAATATCATTGTATTATGACTAAGGTCAGTTAGGTAGCATAGTAGATAGAATGTCATGCCTAGAGTCAAGAAGATTCCTCTTCTTGAGTTCAAATGCATGCTCAGGCACTCACTAGCTGTATGACTCTGGATACTCTAGCCCTGTTTACCTCAGTTTCCCTATCTGTAAAATGAGCTGGAGAAGGAAATGACAAACCACTCCAGTAATTTTCCCTAGAAAACCCCAAATGGGGTCTCAAAGAGTTGGACACAGATGAAATGACTGAATAATGATTATGAATAACATAATCATATTAGTTGATATTTATATAGAGCTGCAAGATTTGAAAATCACTTTACCTGCATCATCTCCTTTGTGCCTTACAACTACCCTATAACAAAGGTGCTGATGATATGATTATCCCCATTTTACAGTGAATGAGGCTCATAAAGTTGAAGTGACTTGACAATGGTCATATGGTAAGTGGCAGAAACCCAAATTCAAACCCAAGTCTTCCTGACTCCAGGTCCAACACCCAAATGGAAAGATTTCATTTGCTTTTCCCCTATAGCCTACATTCAGATTCTCCCAACTCAGAGGATCCTCTGCCCCTGAAATCCCAGAGATTGGTTGCCCTTTCTATTTCCTTTGACATGAAATCATCCATTCAGTACCATCTCTCCAAGATTCTCTGTCTTTGTAAATTTTTGCATTGCAATCCCATGGATATAGAAGAGATATGCCAAGCTCATATGATTTCCCAGATTGGGAAAGGAGGCAGGGAGGGGGTGTTTTAATTCCTTTCTAAACTTCAGCTCATTCCAGCCAGTCAACTGTCCGCGTGGACCCATGCAGGGGTGATGTCAGGTATTAAGATAAGTGAGTTTTGAAACACCAATTTTTTGTGCTTGCTGACATTTACAGGTCTTTTCCAAGGGGGGTTTTCCACAGACAACACCAATAACTTCAAAAGGTTGTTAGAGGCAAGAGGTGCCAGTGCTATCTCCACTCGGCTAATTTAGCTGGTGTCTTCCCCAACTTTCCCAATCAGTATATTAAGCAGATGCAGGCTTTGTCCCCTAGTAAGTTGTGTTAGACCTTTTGGCACTCTGTAGTCTTTTTATCACTCAGCTGCCAAGTTCCCCAGGGTAATCATAGACAGCTTGTCAATTTAATTGCTAGGAAACAGGCTTTCTTGTGACCATTCCAATTTTAGCTGCTACTTTAAATTGTACATGATGGCTCTTCCATGCTGTCTGCCCTTTAAAGACTGTGGATCTCGGCAAGTCTCTTAATGGTGATAGAGGGAAGAGGCTAGATGGAGAATTTGACTTGCTGATAGAACCTTTGTCTGTTTTTTAAGTCACTGCTCTAGAAGTCAGCTCCCCCTCCTTTCAGGCCTGTGGAGTTTCAGGCATCACCTTGTCCACATTTTGGCTCTTCAACATACGAACATTTCTCCTTCTCTCTAACAGCTCATGCTGGGTAATAGAGGATTCGAAGGCCATCTGGATTCTGGAACCTCTGGATTTGGACTTCCACAAGACAGAGTTAAAGGGAGGAGATGGTGAGATGCTTGCAGTTGTCTCCAGAGACCTCTAAATCAACCAGAGGGTTCTGGTTGTCTCCATTCCTGAAAGTTAACATGAATGTTATCATAAAAAAGCTACGGTTGCAATTAAGTCCAATGTTCCAAGAGATCCCTACCCATAAAAGAAAGCAGGATTTCTAAAGTATGCAATTGAGAAGTCAAGAATCAATTCAGGCACTCAAGCCAGCAGTTAGATCCTCTCTAAATTAGCCTTTCTCATGGAGTTTTTCAATTACTTTGTTATCAGTTTATTTGGGAGTTTGATTTTGGGGTTTCACCACACAGCTAATGGTAATATTATAGGAACACTTAAGATTCATCCAATTCACTTGCAAGTCAAGACATCACCCTCCTGATGTCACTGGTCCTCTTTGAGAACAAAGGACAAGGAGGCAGCTAGGTGCAGTGGATAGAGCACCGGCCCTGGATTCAGGAGAACCTGAGTTCAAATCCAGCTTCAGACACACAACACTTACTACCTGTGTGACCCTGGGCAAGTCACTTAACCTCATTGCCTAGCCAAAAAAGAAAAGAACGAAGGACAAAAAAACAACAAAGTTCAGTGATGCCTTTGGCCCTTTAGGGGCATGGATGTACTGTCTATACCAACCAGTTGTTGGGGGGATAGAGGCTGGCTTGCCAAGGATCTCACAGCCAGTAATTTTCAGAGAATGGGGTTCAATCCAAATCTTCCTAGCCCAGCAGTCTATTCAGTAAGCCAGGCTACTTCTAGGATGATAACAACAACATTTGTATAGTGCTTTAAGATTTACAAAGCCCTTTACATATATTAGTTGGTACTGTATACAGTTAGGGGGTATAATGGAGAGTGTTGGACTTGGAGTCAGGAAGACCTAAGTTCAAATCCTCCCTCAGGTACTTACTAGCTGTGTGACCCTGGGCACATGACAACTTCTGTTAGCCTCAGTTTACTTATCTGTAAAAGAGGGATAAGAACACCTACTTCACAGAGTTGTTGTGAGGATTAATCAACTCATATACCTTAAAGTACTATGTAAATGTTTATGTTTATTATTATTATTAATATATAATTATTATTAATAATAATTATACTTAACAAAAATTCACATTTGTGTAAAATTTCAAGGTTTAGTAAGTATTTTCCTTACATCATCCCAGCAGTATAACTGAGGCTTGGCTAGGTCTCGTGGTTTGCCCAGGATCATACAATGAGTAAGCATTGGATCTAGGATCTGAACCCAGGTCTTTTGTCTTCAAGACAAGTGCTCTTTTGTAGCACAGCACACCAATGCTTAGCTAGCCATTTAATGGTAATATTAACTGACATTTATATAGTATTATTGTGTTTGCAAAATTCTTTATATACATTAGCTCATTTGAGCTTTACACCAACTATATAAAATATGTTCTTCAAGTACCAATATTCCCATTTCACAGATGAAATAATGCAGGCTCAGTGAAGTAAAACAACTGGTCCAAGATACATACCTAACACATGTCAAAGCCAGGATTCAAACTCAAGTTCTCTTGGTTTCAGTTCAGCTCTCTTTCCTCCACTGACTATTCCACTGACTCCCTAGTAACATTTCACACTGCTCAAATTTAAAGGACGAATGACCTTACAGTTTGTGGTTTGACATTGACTTTCTATAGGCAGCTGTGGAACAGATGTTCAATACTCTGCCTTATTTTCTGAGACTTTTATAAAATTTTTTGTTTATTTCACTATATTTTGCCTGGCAACTATGCCAACTCTGTTAACAGAATTTTCCTTCTTTCCTAATGAAACAGAAGCTATGACAAAGTAATAAAGAGATATGGATATTGAAGGGCAAGAATCTCCAGTGACGCGTTGCCATTTTATTAAAACATCACACATCTTTCCGATCTGATAGATAGCAGGTAGATAGATAGATAGATAGATAGATAGATAGATAGATAGATAGAAGAGAAATAGGAGGAGGGGGAGGGAAGGAGGCAGGAAGAGAAAAAGATAAATAGAGAGATGGGGAAAGAGAGGTAGGAGAGAAAGAGACAGACAGATTATAGACATTGGGAGAGAGGAAGGGAGAGGAAGGAAGGAAGGAAGGAAGGAAGGAAGGAAGGAAGGAAGGAAGGAAGGAAGGAAGGAAGGAAGGAAGGAAGGAAGATACATAGATACATAGATACATAGATAAGAGGTCAGGGGAAGGAGGGAGGAAGAGACAAAGATAAATAGAGAAAGATAAAGAAAGAGCAGGAGGGAGAGAAAGTGACAGATCATAGAGACTGGGAAAGAGGGAGGGAGAGGAAGGGAGGAAGAAAGAAAGAAAGAAAGAAAGAAAGAAAGAAAGAAAGAAAGAAAGAAAGAAAGAAAGAAAGAAAGAAAGAAAGAAAGAAAGAAAGAAAGAAAGAAAGATAAGAGATAGGAGGAGAGGGGGAGGGAAGGAAGAAGAGAAAAAGATAAATAAAGAGGGAGAGAGAGAAGGAGGGAAGGAGAGAAAGAATGGACAGACAGATTATAGAGATAGGGAAAGAGGGAGGGAAAGATAGATGATAGACAGACAGATAGATAGATAAAGATAAAGCATTTATTATGTACCAGGCACTTTGCTGCATGCTAGGAATGCAATATATGCAAAAAAGGAAATCCCAACTCTTAAGTACCTTTCATTCTAATGCAGAAAAACAACACTGCAAATGAGAGCTACCAAGGTAAGGAGGTAAAAGAAAGGGCATTCTTATGGGGCAATGTGGCTGCTAAAGAGAAAGTCAGGAGACAGAGCCTCAGCTTGAGTGAGATGAAATATGGCTAAAGTCCTTCCTAAAATGGTGGTCCTAAGAAGTTACCAATTGGGAAAAATGGTTCCAGGATGGTGGGCTCCCCAGGACATCAATGTCACTGGGGAGAGAAGGAGGAATTGGGGCATATAGTGTAAAGGGGTTAAGTGATGTAGCCATGCTGATTTCTAACACCATCACCACAACCACCACCATCTCCCTCTCTCAAAGACCTTCCCAAAGAAGGGAAATTTTATGGTAAATGCTTTATGGTGCAGGACGCCTAATTTGAAAATAGAATTAGGTAATCTTTAATTTAAATACAATTGTTCTCTGAAATAAAGGATAATGAAAAATACAGTCCACTTTGCCCCAGTTTGTCATATCATTAATTTCCTCTAACTGGCATCCTCAGCCCACCTTACTCAGAAGCACAATATTAGATATTCACTTGTATGATATCGACCTTGTATGAAGAGAATGAATAAAAAATGAAGTTCTTAGCTGTGATCTATTTCAGATTAGCCATTTTCATTTATAAAACTGTTTATTTTACTTTGTCAGCTTGAAGGTCAATCTAACTTTAAATTGCATATTGCAGAATTTCAACAAAGATAGGCGACCCAACCTGGGTCCTTTAAAACTAAAAGAGTGAAGCTGAGACCTAGCTGAGAGAATAATAGCCCAGACTTTACCAGGAGCCTTGGAATGGAGCAGATCCCATTGGACCAAAGCACTCAAAGATTGATACTTAAATTTGGAGTCAAAACATAAGGGCAGAGCCAACAGAGCTGGGCTTGAAAAACATTGCACAGTTAGCAAATTGTAACTGGGATCACTTTTCAAGGGAAGGGTTCTGAGAGCAGCCAGGGTTTGAGGGAACCTCAGCTCTGAATTTTCAGAAAAGTACAACTAGAAGTTGCCAAGGTCACCAGTGTTAATCCTCTCCTGCACAAACACCTATGCTAGGAGTTAGGTGATAGTATGGTTTTAACTATATTTATTTTCCATATATTTCATGTTGGCTCTACCTATAGAGCGTAAGCTCCTTGAGGCAAGAACTGATTCATTTTGTCTTTGTCATATAGTAAGAACTTAATACTTAGAATCCTAGGCTTATGGATTTAAATATAGTATTAAAGAATATAGTAATCGGGGCAGCTAGGTGGCACAATGGGTAGAGCACTGGCGCTGGAGTCAACAGGACCTGAGTTCAAATGTGACTCTGGGCAAGTCACTTAACTCCAATTGCCTCACCGAAGAAAAAAAAAGAATATAGTAATCAAGTATTAAAGAGTTTTAAATGCTATTATTAGAATTGCTTAGGGCCATTGAGAGGTTAAGTAACTTGCACATAGTCAATATGAGACAGAGGAAGCATCTGAAGCCAAGCGATCTTGATTTCATGGCTGGATCTCTATGTGTTATAGCACACTGCCCCCATTTTTCTTCATCAGTTAATTATGAATTTGAGAGACATCATGGAGTAATAGAGAGCTTCCTTGGAACCAGGAATGGCTGGGCTCAAGGCCTGCCTCTGACATCTACTAGATACATAAATAACTCAGGCAATGAGCTTGCCCTCTCAGTGCTCAAGGCAATTCTCTAAAACTATTGGAAAGTTGAAAAGAACTTGTTGACCTGCATTGGTAAAGGGAGTTTCCTTATCCAAGGGTCCCTAAATTCAATAAAACCATGAATCTAGTCCTTTCCCACTGTATCATAAATCCTCTCTAAATGACATCCTCAGGTTCCTTAGCTATATATAGAACAAGCCCATAAATGTATTCACTTTCATCAAGCGAAAGGTGGGAAGGGTGGGAGGAATAAGGGAATCTTATATAGCCCACTACAGGTTTTGTGCTTTTACCTTCCAAGTCTATTCTCACTGCTCATATTTGCCCTTATAAAAATGAGAAGAAAGGGCTATTTGCTCTGGATTCTCTCTCTCAGTTTGATTGAGACTTTCTAATTCAGGGGACTAATTCAAATCCAAGAATTTAAGTAAACATTTAGACTTCAGAATTGACCTAATCTCCCCCTCCTCCTTTTCTTTCTCCATCTCCTTCTTCTTTTTCCTTCTCTTCCTCCTCCTCCTTCTTCTTCTTCTCTCTCTCTCTCTTCTCTCTCTCTCTCTCTCTCTCTCTCTCTCTCTCTCTCTCTCTCTCTCTCTCTCTCTCTCTCTCTCTCTCTTTTGGAACAAACCTGTAATATCATTGGTATAAAAAAGTCTTTACAAATGAAGATTAGCCTCTACTCTACAACTCATAGCCTTAGGTCTGGGGGGAGGGGGCCTAACAAGTTAAGTTACTCGCCCAGGGTCACACAGCCAGTATGTGTCAGAGATAGAAATTAATCTCAGGTCTTCCTGTCTCCTAACTCAGCTCTCTCTTTCTCAATCACACTAGCCTGAACCTAATTGCAGTATCATAGATTTAGATCGAGAAGGATGATAAAATCATAGATTTAGAGTTGGAAATGACCTCAGAGATATAATAAGAACAAAAACAGCAACAATTTGGTCCTCACAACAATTCTATGAGGTCGACTTTATTATTATCTCCATTTTCCAGACAAAGAAACTAAGACAGAGGGAAATTAAGTCACTTGCCCACAGTCCCAGGGTTCATAAGGCAGAATTTGAGTTCATGTCTTCCTGATGCAAAGCCACTGCTATGGCCATCACACCAGCTAATGAAGTCCAGCCCTCCTCATCTTACAAATGAAGAATCCAAGGCCCAGAGAAGTAAAGGGACTTGTCCAAAGAAACACAGCTATCTGAGCTGAGATTCAAACCCAGGCACTCAAACTCTTTCCACTTCATCAACACAGCCTCCACCCAAACCAAGTTCCAAAAACTATAAAAAGCAAGAATTAAAAATCCCAAAGGCACCCATTCTTATGGTTTCTGGAATTCAGAGATGCATGTTCCTCTTCCTCTCCTCTCTCCTGAAACCTATTGGATGCCCCTGCTGTACCCTGGGTATTAAAGGGGCAAACCTAACAGTTTTCATGGTGTTCCACTGAGCACAGTAATCCTGCAAAAGGAAGCAGGATGGCAAAGAGCTAAAATCAATCAATCAACATTTATCGAGCACCTACTATGTGCCGGGCTCTATGCTGAGCATTACACTTAAAGCCTTTCCTGTGATTCTCAAACCGACCCTGTATGGGCCTGATTGCTATCTTGTTAGTGCCCTTTATTGGTAGGTAAGTGGAAGGAAATTGCAAGCACAAATTTCTCAGGGATTAAGACGTTTTCTTGGCAGCTTCAGGTCATCAAGCCTGCTTGCCTCTTAGACCCTCTGACTGTAAAAGCCACAGCCCCCAATTTTTTGCCTAGCACTTAACTCCCTAAAGCCATCTCCTGTAAGAACTTTGAGATAAATGTGTTCAGTCAAGTGGCTGAAAAACTCAACAACACTTCTTCACAAGAGCATGCCTCCTTTTCTACCACGACTTTAGAAGTCCCTCCCCCTCCCCAGGAAGAATACTTATATTTCCTAAAAGCAAAAGAGGAGAAAGAAATAGGAATCAAGCTCAGACCCCATGACTACTATGAGGATCCATAGAGATAAGGAAGTGAATTTTGCCTTTTACCCTTAGATGAAGCAGTATCTGTCTTTGATTAGAGATCCACAATATCATGCCTGGTGAGCCCTGCTAAGATTTTTTTTAAATTTTTTTTCATGGTGCTTTGGTTTTTAGATAACTCTACTAAACAGAGATGTAACTGGGGTAAGACAACCGGGGCTTTGTCCCAGGATGCCAAAGTTTAGAGGATGCAGATGGCATTTATCCTCCTTCAGAAGGGAAAAACAATTGAACTCAGAAAATAGCCAGAATTAGGGGTAGCAATTGTGATCTCAGACCAAGCAAAAGCAAAAATAGATCTAATTAAAAGAGAGAAATAGGAAAACTACATTTTGCTAAAAGCTATCATAGACAATGAAGCAATACTGAAAAATTTTATGTTTCTCTGATAATGGCCTCATTTCTCAAATATACCGAGAACTGAGTGAACTGTATAAAAATAAGAGCCATTCCCCAATTGATAAATGGTCAAAGGATATGAACAGGAAGTTTTCAGAAGAAGAAATCAAAGCTATCTGTAGTCATATAAAAATTTTCTAAATCACTATTGGGGAAATGCAAATTAAAACAACTCTGAGGTACCATATACTTCACACAGAAATGACAAATGCTGGAGGGGTTGAGGAAAAATAGGTACATTAATAAACTATTGTTGGAGTTGTGAACTGTTCCAACCATTCTGGAGAACAATTTGGGATTATGCCCAAAGGGCTATAAAACTGTACATACCCTTTGATCTAGCATACCACTATTAAGACTGTTCCCCAAAGATATCACAGAAAAATGAAAAGTATAAGTGCAAAATTATTTATAGCAGCTCTCTTTGTGGTGGCAAAGAACTGGAAATTGAGAGGATGCCCATCAATCGGGGAATTGCTAAACAAGTTACGGTATATGATTGTGATGGAATACTATTGTGCTATAAGAAATTATGAAAAGAGTGGTTTCAGAAAAAAAAAACATGGCAATACCTATAAAAACGAATGCAAAGTGAAGTGAGAAGAGCTGGTAGATCATGATACACAATAATAGCAATGTTGTAATGAGCATCAACTAGGAAAGATTTGGCTACTCTGATCAAAAAAATGATCCAAGACAATTCCAAAAGACTCATGACGAAAAAGTGCCATCTACTTCCAGAGAAAGAATTGATGACCTCTGAGTGCAAATTGCAGTATGCTTTTCTTGCTTTCTTTTTTTGCTTTTTTTTTTGTAGCATGGCTAATGTAGAAATGTGTTTTGCATGATTTCACATGTATAATTAATTGATATCATTTTGCTTCCCTTCCTTAGTGGGTGGGGGAGGGGGTGGGAGGGAGGGAATTTGGAACTCAAAATTTTAAAAAGAATGTTAAAAATAAATAATATTTTTTTGAAAAAAAAAGAAAGAAAATAGCAGAATAATTCATTAAGATAGCTCTTTACCAGCTGGCCAGTTTCCCTCTCCCAGCTGCCACATCCCAGGGGAATTCCTTTTCTCTCTAGGTCCAAGTTACTCTCCTTCCTGCCATCCCCACACAGCTAGTAAGTTTTACTTCCATAGCCTTGAAGTGCCCCAGTTTAATCCATCCACAGGAGCTGTTGTTCCTGTGAGTCTCTATCTACCTCCCTCCAAAGATATGAGGTCTCTCTCCTCCCCTAGAGTGTGTTGTGGTGATTGTCCCAGATGGCAAGATTTCTAGTTAAGGCTATGTTACTAAATCAGCTGGACACTAGCCTGCCAGCTATTCCAGGAACAAGACACTTCATCTCTCAGCTCCCATTCTCTCTGGCTGTCCTCCATATGTGGAATGCTCTCTCTCCTCCATTTCCACTATTGACCTCTCTGGCTTTCTTTATATCCCGCTGAAAATCCCACAATCTACAGGAAGCCTTCCGCAGCACCTTTTGATTCCATTGCCTTCCCTCTGTTAATTATTTCCTGTTTATCCTAGACGGAGCTTGCTTTGTGTATATTTCTATGTTGTTTCCCATATTAGATTGTAAGCTCCTTGAGGGCAGGGACTATCTTTTGCCTCTTTTTGTATCTCCAGTGCTTGGCACATAGGAGACATTTAATGAATGTTTATTGATCGAAAGATTGAGTGAAAGAAACAAATTGAATTCTAGCTGGATTATCTCTCTGTGAAAACTCACACACTAGGAGAGAGAGGTAGAATAATGGAAGCACTAAGCACGGTAGATTGGAGTCCAAAGATCAGACCTAGCTCTGACCCTTGCTGCCTGTGTGATTGTGTGTGAACATCCACCAGGGACAGGGAACCTGAGACCTCAAAGCCGCATGTCGCCTTCTAGGTCCTCGGGTGTGGCCTTTTGACTGAGTCCAAGTTTTACAGAACAAATCCTTTTATTAAGGGGATTAGTTCTGTGAAGTTTGGATTTAAAGGGCCACACTTGAGGACCTAGAGGGCCACATGTGACCACAAGGTGGCAGGTTCCCCACCCCTGATAACCTCTCAGCTTTAATCCTATCAGTGGCATAGCTGATCTAGTACTACTGCTGTAAGGAGAGTGGCTTTATAAACTGCTATGCAAATGTGACTGAGGCATAGAGAATAGGCTAAGAGTCCAGAAGACCTGTCTAGGCTCTATGACCCTGGGCAAGTCATTTAACCTCTTAGCGCCCCAGATAACTGAAATGCAGAACAGGTAGCAGTTTCTTCATCTGGAGTTCCCTATAGCAATGAAATCACTTCTGGTTCAAAACAATATACAAACACAAGCCATCTCTTAAGACAATTATGAAGTCCTTCTCTAGCAAATGCTTGTTCTACTCAGGAAGCTGGCTATAAAAGATAAATCTTAGGAAGTTGCCTGAGACTCAGAAAATATGAATGACCCTGACCTGGTGGGAGCAGAGAAACAGTTGAGGTGAGAGATGGGATATGAATCCCCATCTTCCTGACTCCAAGCCAAGGGCTCTCCCCATTTCACCACACTATCTCTTAATACATGTAATGTACATTATAACAATCGCTGTTAGAATTTAAATCTTCTCTTATGTTTTGGGGCATACCACAGCTGATGAACCACTTATTTTAAGCAATAGCCTATACAACCAAATTCCATGATAACAAAAGAACACAATATGGTCCTTTGGACTGGATTGCATTTGTCTATGACCTAAAGTGAAATCCATGAGCATCACAAGGTCATATATTTAAAAGTAGGCAACTCTTGCTACTGTTACTGGTGGCTTATTAAGTCATGGAAATTAATTTAAAGTCATAATAACTTTCCCTAATGTTCCTATTGCTAGCATATCTCTCAAGCTCCCTTTTTTTTCTCCTGGGGAATTCTTGGCACTGACCTCTTCAGGCTTACTGATCTAGAACTATTTTTAAATCACAACTCTTCCAAGCCTGCATTTCAACAAATGTCCTACATGGGAATGAGACACATTCCTTACCTGTTAAACAAAAATAGTGTTTTAAATATGGTTTTCATTACACTCAGAAGCAGCTGGCAGTTCTTGCTGCTACCAGATTCCAGCCTTTCTCTGTCTAGCACTGTCACTGAGGTACTCAGGTCCAATGCAATCCAGCTTCTCTCTGAGATATTCCATATTTCCATTGAGGTCTCAGCCCCACAAGAAGCAAACACCTCAACACACTCAATTAAGCTAGCTGAGGGTCTAAATTTCAGATGGACAATGGTGAAAGGGATTTTGTTTGGAGTAGGTATTCACAAACCAACACCCCAGCTCAGCAAACACAGCCCCACACCACCACACCAGCTCCATTCTGGGTTAACCTTAAAGCAATCACATTAAAATAAACAAGACTGTCAATAGAACAATTTTATAAATAGCTAAAATTAAACAGAGCAAGACTGGCAGTGCTAATGCATAAGCAAAGACTGACTCCCTGCATTTCATCCAGAATTCCTGATAGCAAACTGCAGTATGTTTATTATACATTAATTCAACTCCAGCACTCAAAATGAATTTATGCCCCAGTTGAAGGGTGTGATATTGAAACTAAATATTATTTATTATCTTAATATTAGTAACAATACCCCCCCAAATACATTAAAAAGCTCCAAACTCAGTGTTAAGGATTCCAAGTGCTTAAAAAGCAAGGTACCCCACCTACCAACAGCATTCTTCTTAATTTATGCAACTTTAGTCTATAGCCAAAAGCTCTGTATATTTGTTTCCCCATGGTATTATGCTCAAAAAATAGGACACTCTTTCAAGGGCACCTTATAAACACAGAACTATAATTTATATGGCAAATTAAGGCTCATATAAAATGTGCACACTGAGGTAGAGATTAACATATTTAATTTCTATATTACCTGCAAACCTATTTTTTTCCCATGCACTGTTCTAATTAGTCATATAAAATCAAGTCTGTGTATTATAAGCAATTATTTTAGTGGAAATAGAAGCTGGATCTAAATTAAATATACTGTAAAAAAAAGATAACACTTTTATGGAAATTAATATAACCATTTGCACCCAGAAAAAAAAAGTGTTCTAGTTAAACGTTGGAGGGATATTGAGCATTCAAAAACCTGATTGCAATAAAAGTTGAGGATTTTTTCTTATGATTTAATAACATAGCATAATATGCAATCTTAGAAACACACCAATATTTATATTTTGATCATATTTACAAGTTTACAAATCTCCAGTAACCATTAGTTTCACTGGATGCAATGAAATTTCTCCTATTATGAATATTCACTCCCCCTACAGTTGAACATGCAAATTGTTGGAAACATTTTCTTCAGTAAATGATTCTTTATCTATTACTATAAAACCATGAAATACGGTGATTAGAGTACTGAGTTGATGTTACATTTAACAAAGTTGCAGATGAAAGATTAAGCCTGATAATAAATAGAAGTTATTGAGATATTTGTATATACATATATATATATATACACACACACACATTATATATATATATATATATATGTATATATATATATATATATATATATATATATATATATATATATATATACAGAGAGAGAGAGAGATTTTAAGTTTTGATCTACAACTATCTTGACCATCCTCAATTAGTTCCTCCTACATAAGGTTTACTATAAAAACAGGTTATGTTTTCCTTTTAACAGTGACAGGATTTAAAAGGACCCCCATTAACCTCACCTAGATTTAATTCCAGAATAGGCCATGTGTTTGGGGTATTTGGGTGGCTGGAAACATATGCTAATAAATGATTGGCTTCCAGTCTTCATTGTGGGGTTAGTTAGCATTTATTTAGCAAAGAATCCTAGTTTTCTTAAATAGGGTACATACATGTTTCTTTTATTTTGAATTTGATTCCCACTAAAATTCACAGAACTCTAGAGCATAGAGGAAAATTGTTTGCCACCCTATTTGCCTCTTGTTGTCCAGGACACACTTTTAGCATCCCATACTGATAAGCCATTCTTTTGAGGATTAGGAAGTCCCATAAGGTGGGCTGGAAAGTAGCATTAAAAGTCTCTCTGAGGATGATGGCATGACCACCCTCCGTGCAATCCCCTGGGAAGCACTCTTGGGACGCACTCCTGATGCCATCCTCTTCACCCCTGATGCCCATCACACTGCACCCTGGAGCCTCTCTCATTAACTTCAACCCAGAAAGAAGTTCCAGGTTTGCCCTCGCCATTGCTGCTTTTTATTATTCAGCAGCCTCAACTGTAGCATTGGCAAATTAGCCTGCAGGTTGGCCTAAACACCCAGAATATCACTCTCAAGTAATCAATAGCTTGCTTTTGAAAACTTCCAGAAATAGTAACTGTGGAACCTCTCCCTGGGAAGCCATTACAACATCTGATGAACCTCATTGTCAAGAAAGTCTTCCTTCTGTATACTCTTCTAAATCCCTCTTGCTCAGTACCATAACAAAGGGGAGGCTTTGCCCAGGGCACTGAAATTTCAAGGGGATACTGGCATCACTTCCTATCCTTTATTATAGCACAAAAATAAATGGGCTCAACACCCAGTTAATGAGAGTAATTACTTAGTTGACACAGAAAGTTACCAGATAGCACCCCCTCCCATTCAGTAGCCATAGACCACCCCATTCCTGGCTCCTTCCTGGCTCCTTCCTGGCAGGGCCTGATATTATTTGTCTATCCCCCAAGACACAGCTACCCCATCCTAGAGTCTCCACTGCATACACTGCCAACTGAATCAAGTGCATATTCCTTTTTGCCTGCCTCTGACATTTTTTGTCATTTTACCGAAACACAAATCTTATTAATAGGTCTCTCTTCCTACTTAAAATTATTTCTTACTGTTTATTTCCCAGAGAATGTAGAAAATAATTTCCATCCAATACAGCAAACATTTATTAAACATCTATGAAATTCAGGACTCAGTGGTAAATATGAAGAATAGAAATACGAAAAAAATATAAATGTGAGAAAATCCCTGCCCTCAAGAAATTTACAGTTTCACACACAAACATGTCATAGAGTGGAAAGTGCACTAAATTTGGGATTAAATAACCTGGGTTCATAGGATCATAGACTTAGAGTTAGGAGGTCCTCAAAGGCCATCTAGTTCCAAACTCCTCATTTTACAGATGAGGAAGTCAAAGCCCCGAAAGTTAAAGGTATTTATTCAAGGTCATATAGGTTGTAACCAGCAGAAGTTGGATTTGAATCCAAGTCCTCTGACTCTTAAAGAAATTAATTCAGGATATTCACTGGAAGGTCAAATACTGAAGCTGAAGTTTAAATACCTTGGCCACATAATGAGAAGATAGGACTCATTGGAAAAGACCCCGATGTTGGGAAAGATTGGAGGCAAAAGGAAAAGATGATGGCAGAGGGTGAGATGGATGGATAGTGTCATGAAAGAAATTAACATGAGCTGACAGACTTCTAGAGATAGTAGAGGATAGAAAGGCCTGATGTGCTATGGTTCATGGGGTCACGAAGAGTGAAATACAACTGAACAACAACCTCAGGTGGTATTTTTCCCAGTACTCTCTGCCCCACCAGGCTCAAATCTAGGCTCAATAACCATCTGTGAGACCTTGGGAAAGCCCATCTCTCCGCACTCAGTTTACTTATTTGTTACATGAAGGGTTGCATGAGGTGGCCCATGAGGAGCCCCTAAAATCCTATGATCTATTGGGGCAATATTGTCAAACTCAAATAGAAACAAGTGCCATTAATCTATACATAAAGATCCTCCAGGCTGCACATTGACAGTTTTAAAAATCAGTTATCTATGTTTTATTGTATGTTTATCTTATTAAATATTTCCCAATTTCATTTTATTCCAATTCAGGCTGTACCTGGGAGTGCTTTGAGCCATCAGCCATTAGTGATCAGCAATTAGAGATGTGTTTGACACTTCTTCTATGGGTAACACAACAGATCCACAAATTAGGATGAAACAAAGTAGGATGTAATGAGGACAACGGAGAGATGTAAGACCAGGTGAGGAAGGATGCTGATAGCGAAAGCTCACATTCATGTAAAGCAAATGCTTTATATACGTAAAGCGGATCTCATTTGATTCTTACAATAATCTGGGGAAGTCAGTGCTGTTACTATGCCCGTTATATAAAGGAAAAAACTGAGGGTGGGAAGCAAAGAGACTTGAACAGGCTTGCAGCTAGTAAGTGCATAAGGTGGGATTTGAACTCAGGTTTTCCTGACTCCAGGTTCAAAGCTCTATTGGGGTGGGGGTGGGGGGCAAGGGAGAAGGCAAGAGGGAAGGATTTTAATAGGCAAGAGGATAGCCAGTATGAAGGCATTAAAACAGAAAAGGACAGGATGAGAGCTAATGGGATAGTTTAGCCAGACTTCACAGACACAGAAGGTGTAAAGTGATGTAATATAAAATGTTGTAAATGATGTAAAGCTTAAAAAAAAAAGAAAAGGTTAAAGCTGAACTGTTGAAAACCTGAAATTCCAGGCAAAGGAATTCAAATATTATCCTCTGTGTGATGGGAAGCCACTGAGGTCCTTGAGGTACAGATAAGTATGATACAAAGGAACTTGAGGAGTTGGGGGAGGAGGAAGCTGAAGTAGGAGGTGTGAGATGGGGGAATAAATCAGAGAAGATTTCATAGAAAATTTGGTACCTGAACTGAGTCTTGGGGTCTGAAAGACCACGTCAAGGGAAAAGCTATGGCACTTGCAAATTCACACAGGTGTGAAATGGAATGAGTTTGGGGGAACAACACTGTAAGAGAACAATTTGTAGAGAATAAAACATGTGAAGGGTGATGACAAATAAGTTTGAACATATAGGTTGGAGACACCATGGAGGATCTTATGTTCCAAAATGAGAGGTTTGCTAACCAAAGGGACAATAGAGAATCACAGAAGCTTTTTGAGCAGCAGAGTAACATGGTCAGAACTGAACCTTAAAAAGCTTATTTTGGTAATGATGTTGAGGATGGACTGAGATGGAGAGAGGGGAAACAAGCTAAGACCAATTATGAAGCCAATCCAGGGGTGACAGGACAAGAGCCTTGGCTAGGATAGTGGTCATTTGAGTGAAAAAAGAGGGGATAAATAGATGGAAACAATATTTTGGAGGTAGAATCAACAGGTTTTAATAAAAGACTAGAATAGATGAATGAGGAGATGATGAAGGGGGAGGAATCGAAAATGAGCAACACAGGACAATGGAAAGAGCCCATGACTTTGAAGTCAATGGATGTGGGTCCAAATTCCATCTCTGCCATTTACAGTATGTGACTTGAGGGGAAGTAGGAAGATGACAAGTTCTGTTTGGGGACATTCATTAATCATGTCCTTGTTCCTCAACTAGCTCACGTAAAAACAGGATCAGCTACCTGGCACTTTCCAGATCATCCATTTACTGTATGTGCCTGTTTTTCTTCTTCTTCTTCTTCTTCTTCTTCTTCTTCTTCTTCTTCTTCTTCTTCTTCTTCTTCTTCTTCTTCTTCTTCTTCTTCTTCTTCTTCTTCTTCTTCTTCTTCTTCTTCTTCTTCTTCTTCTTCTTCTTCTTCCCAAATTAAAGGCCTTTTTCAACCTCCAAAGGAAGGGTCAAATGCCTGCCAGAGCCCTGACACATTTCCGTTGTGCCCCTCCAGACTTTTTTCTGTTTCTACAGTTGTTTTTGAAGGTGAAGTGTCTACAATATTCAATATGACTCATCCTCCTCCCTTGTCTCAACTTAAATTATCTCCCCTCAGAAGCCTATTTTGCAGCTTTGCCATTCATCCTTCCTTCTCCCACATCCTTAATAAATATATTGAACAAAAACTGTCATCACACTGGTCCCTGACACACTCCTTTATTAACCTCCTTCTAGCCCAAGTATTGTTCACTTATTCTCCCCCAGCACACACTCTTTTTCTTCTGAGAGTTGTTAGTGCCTCAGAGGATATACCCTGCTATTGTATTCAAACTAAGAAGCTAACTTCCTTAAGTTATTGTGGCTTCATTATGACTGCAAAGGCATGAAACACTCAACTATGTACTACACGGGTCAATTAGTACACAAAACAAAACCATTAATTCATTTATTCATTCAACAAGCAATCTTTAATAATCCAGCAAATTTTTCTTCCGCTAGTAGTGACTACATAGGAGATAATGGGAGGTTTACATATTCATTCCAATCTGCAGTATAAAATTTTTCATACAGTAGGTGCTCAATAAAAATTTCGAGAATTTAATTTAAGTTGGATTTAGTTGAATCAAATAAAAGCAAATCCAATTGAATTGATTGAAATTGAATCAAATTGATAGGTTGGCACAGTGGATAGGGTTGTGTGTCTGGAATCAGTAAGTCCTGAGTTCAAGCCCAGCCTCAGACACTTATTAGCTGTGTAACCTTGAGCAAGTTACTCAACTTCTATTTACCTCAGTTTCTTCAAATGTAAAATGAGGATAATAATACTACCTACTTCTCAGGGTTGTCATGAGGCTCAAATGAGATAATATTTACAAGTAGCCTAGCACAGTACCTGACACATAGTAGGTATTATAGAAATGGTAGCTATTATTATTACCATCATCATCCTCAAAATTGAGGTGCATTGAAGACAACTGTATTATGGCAAGAACAATGGATTCAGAATTAGAGGACCTGGGTTTGGCCACTTTCTAGGTCCATGGGACCTTGGGGAAGCATCATTCACTTCTCTGGACCTCAGATGCTTCATCTGTAAAATGAGGAAGATGAATTAGACTCCCTTTAACGTCCCATCAAGATGCAACTTAATGGAATGTAATGGGGCTTTATAAAGGGACAGTAACTTCCTAAATACCCGGGAAGCTGGGGCAAATGAGGTCCCAAAGGGCATTCCAGATTTCCTATAGTGGCTGGTGCTCTCAAATCCACATTGTGCAGGAGGGACCATTATGATCCATTTCATATCCAGATTACTGCACTAATTTCAGTAGATCTTCAAGGCTGTGTAAACATATTCTTTCTATCTTCTTCTGAAGGACTTATAATACTCAGTTGTGATAAACCTTTCAGAGATGGTAATAGATTAGTCAGATAAAACTCACCTTTTCAATGAGCCATACAGAACTGCTAATGATTCTGGTGGGGTTTTTGATTCAGTTTCTGAATAAAGGCAGAAGGATTCTGAAATCACATTTCAAACTCTTCAACAAAATAGCGACATTTTTCTCAGTCTCCTAACAGTTTTATTTTTATCTCATCGTTCCTTCAGAAATCTTCAAAGTCACCATCCAACAATCATCAGTAATTCCAATTTGTTTTCTCAAAACTTTTAACCATTTAGGGGTGGGTAGGAGGCCTTTCTTACTGAAAACTTAACTTTACTGTCCACATAGAATAGCTTCGGGCAGAGTCCAGGTCATTTTGACATACCCATCTTTTGGAGATTTTGTACAAGTGGTCCACCAAACAGCTCTCGCTTCTCATCTCCACCTCTTAGAATTCCTATCTTCCTTCAAAGCACAGCTTGTATAGAACCTCAAATGGCTTTCCATGATTATTATTAGTGCACTTTCTGCCTCTTGTCTCTGCCTCTTCTCTTCTCTTTCTTCTCTTCTCTCTCTCTCTCTCTCTCTCTCTCTCTCTCTCTCTCTCTCTCTGTCTCTCTCTCTCTCTCTCTCTCCCCATGTATGCATTGCAACTCTGGCTCACTCTCTCAGAGCCAAGCAAGCTACATCTCCTTTTCACAATTTTATGGAATACCCTGAGGGTTTGGGGGCAGGAGGAAGCCAGAAGGCTTTTACAAGTGACATTACACAGTACACTGGATTTTCACCACCACACAACTGACTGAAGGATGTAGAGAATACAAGATCCCACTGTACTTATTGATTATTAAAGAGCTCTTGATATAGTAGAGTTAAATGCCTCCTTAATAAATACAGTCAGGGGTGGGTTAGTGAATATTTAACAACCAGATCTCATGGGGGGGTGTATACATAACAAACTTTTAAGGTTAATCTACATTACTAAAATTTTCTTCATCATTTTCTTAGGTCTAGATGATCAACAAAATGATAAATCAAGCCCTAATTTGTAACATTTGCTGATTTTCAAGGTACAAATGCTCACGTTGAAATTTTAACAATCAGCTCTTCCTCGCAGTGGGAGCTGGCTCCAACACCCCTCTGGTACACACCAACAAGGTGTCTCTCATCCATACATCAATATTATTCAATTCCTCTTATGATATAATAAGGTGCTCTGATCATTAGCATTGGGTGAGGCACAAAACAGGGGCATGAATGCTCACCAAATATGTTTTTAGCATTGTCAAGGAGATTCTAGAGCAAAGTACAAGTTGACACAAGGGATTCTCCACTGATGGTGAAGTCTTCTAGAAGCTCCCATTTGTGGATGGCATTGTGCAAGTAGTAGCAAGGCACAGCACACTGAAGAGCCTTCTGGAAGAGATCAGTAACCATTCAAGGAGCATGAATTAACCATCCATGCAGGAAAAACCAAGTGAATAATGACATGATACACAGTTTGGGGGCAGCTAAGTGGTGCAGTGGATAGAGCACCAGTTCTGGAGTCCAGAGGACCTGAGTTCAAAGCCGGCCTCAGACACTTGACATTTACTAGCTGTGTGACCCTGGGCAAGTCACTTAACCTCACTGCCTAGCCAAAAAAAAAGACATGATATGCAGTTGGAAGACCAAATGAAGTAGTTTATCTAGTAGTCTATTATATAATACAAACTTAGGTCTATATGTGTATGTATAGACAATATATAACACATATACTGAAGAAAGAACTCTGGAAGTTACCCTTCTAACTATATAACTATATTTGTGTATGTGTGTATATACACATACACACACACAAAGAAAATATATTTGAATCTATATAAACATATATGGAATATATATGTGTTTGTTCTATATATATATATTATAGAGAGAGATAGATAGATATACTCTATAATATACTGAAGGATAAACATTCTATATATTATATATAATGTATGTATGCAATATGGGATATATACACATGGAATATTCCATATGGAAAAGTGTGTGTGTGTGTGTGTGTGTGTGTGTGTGTGTGTGTGTGTGTGTGTATGTATGTGGGTGGGGATGGGGAATGGATGAGAGACAGAGATAGAACTATATACATATGATATTTGATATTTTATAATAAAATAATAAATTAATTCCCTATGTATATGTATACTTAAATACACATATGTGCATATGCATGTGATATTATATTCATATGCACACATGCACCTTACGCAGATAATGTAAATGTCTATTCTACCCACGTAATTACATGGTTGTGATTCATGGAACACTACAGTCTCTGAAGAATTAAAGAGAAGTACAATGGGAAGGAGTGTAGTGAAGTGTAAAGAGCAATGACCTTGAAGTCTAAGGACTTGAGTTTGAATTCTGTCCCTGTTACTTGTCCATATAGCCTTAGGAAGATACTCATCTTTCATCAGAAAGGTGAAACAAAACTCAACAGAAGGTAAAAATAAGTGATAGCGATTCGACTTCCATAGTTCTTTCTTTGGATGTGGACAGCATTTTCCATCCTGAGGCCTCTGGAGATGTCCTAGATCCTTGTAATGCTGAGAAGGGTTCAGTTTAACAACATTAGTCATTGCATAACATGGCTGTTATTGCATACAAAGTCCTCTTGGTTCTGCTCACTTCACTCAGCATCAGACCATATAGGTCTTTCCAGGTTTTTCTGAAGTCAGCCTGTTCATCATTTCTTATAGCACAATAGTATTCCATTACATTCATATACCACAACTTGCTCAGCCATTCCCCAATGGATGGGCATCCTCTCAATTTCCAATTCTTTGCCACCACAAAAAGAGCTGTTATGAATATTTTTGTACATGTCGGTCTTTTTCCCATTTGTATGATCTCTTTGGGACATAGCCCTGGAAGTGCTGTTGCTGGATCAAAGGGTATGCACATTTTTGTATCTCTTTGGGCATAGTTCCAAATTGTTCTCCAAAATGGTTGGATCATTTCACAGCTCCACCAACAATGTATTAGTGTTCCAGTTTTCCCACATCTTCTCCAACATTTATCATTTTCCTGTTTTGTCATGTTGGCCAATCTGATAGGTGTGATGTGGTACCTCAGAGTTCTTTTGATTGCATTTCTCTAATCAATAATGATTTAGAGCTTTTTTTCATATGACTATAGATGGCTTTAATTTCTTCATCTGAGAACTGTCTGTTCATATCCTTTGACCATTTATCAATTGGGGAATGGCTTGTATTCTTATAAATTTGTTTTAATTCTCTATATATTTTAGAAATGAGGCCTTTATCAGAGAGACTGGTTGCAAAAATTCTTTCCCAATTTTCTACCTTCCTTCTAATCTTAGTTGCATCTCTGTTGACCTCAGTTTCCTCATCTGAAAAATGAAGGTGTTAGACTGCTTGACCCTTCTGACTAGAGATCTATGTTCCTATGAGTACTCAAAGGTCAAGGGATAGAAGAATGGTGGGTTTGGGTAGTCTGCAGAACATACCAGGTAAGGAACGGTGAATAAGAACCAGAATAAAAGATGTCAAGAAAAAAATGTCTGATCAAACAAGAGTATGGGCTGGTCACGTGGTCATAGTGAGGCAAAGCCAGGAGAAAGCCATGTGTTCTAATGACAGAAGAAAATGAAGAAGGCTTCTTTTAAGCACATAAAGTAGACATAGCATATCCCTCTGGGAAGACACAGAAAGGAATCACACAAGATATGAAGGTATGAATAGGCTATGTGCTGCATCATTAGAGGAAACATCTACAGTAATAAGACCTCAGATGCATTTGAGTATGAATATGTATGGATATATATGTATATAGACATAGATGAGATATAGATATATGTACACATGTGTGTATTCATGCATATGTATATGTGTGGAGGGAGAAGGGGGGAAGGAAGGGAGGGAGAGAAAGAGAAAGAGAGAGAGAGAGAGAGAGAGAGAGAGAGAGAGAGAGAGAGAGAGAGAGAGAGAGAGAGAGAGAGAGATATGGAATGAGGGAAGGGGGGGAAGATATATTTTGTATTTGCTTACTTGTGAACATGTATTGTCCCAGGAAGAATGTAACCTCCGTGAGGGCAGGAGCTGTTTTGTTCTATTTGCTCTTTGTATTCCCAGAGCCTACCACAATTCTTGGAACATAGTAGGCACTTGATGAATTTTCATCTGCGACACTGACCCACTTCTTAGATGGAGGATGCCACCAGAAAACAACCAGGCTTCTTTGCAGTCTTCTCTCCCTTCCTGATGACTGCCTTTCCATCCCAAGAGCAGCTGGATGCAGCTTTCCCATTTCTAATATACTGGTCTTAATATTTGTTTTGGGTACCTTTGCTTATTTGTTCACATAATTCTTAGCTTACATTATTTTTTTAATGAATTATGATTTTTAAATAAGTTGAAATAGCTCTATACAGGATTTCTTCTAGTTCGACCCAATAAATAGAGCAAATCAGATGGAGAGATTGAGTCAGCGAAGCCCAGCTGGAGAATTAATGTCCAATCTTCCATCCAAAGTAATCAGTTGTCATAGTGGTGATCATCAAATACCTTTCAAATATTAATTTTTAATCCATCAATGTGGCACTTTTACCAAGAGCCTCTTCTGGACTCCTTTTTGTGTGTGTGTATTTTTTCCCCAAGAGCTGAGCAGCAGATTCCACCAAATTTGTACTAATGTCAAGCTAGTACCTTGACACCTTCGTCAAATTCCCAGAGTTCTGTCATGTCTCTTTTTGTTGCCAGTAAATCCAGATGGAGGGCTTGTGTGCATATACTTATTAAGTGTGAGCTTATTAATGTCAACTATTAGGTACATATTGCACATTGTCCCTTTTGCAGTCCTTAAGATTGAGCTTCATAAATAAATGTACCATTTAAGTCCAGGAATCCAAGGACAAAATGGAGACTTTGGGGTATGAATTAAAGGCCTTTATTAGGGCTTACAATGGAGCCAAGAAGCAGAACTTATGACTCATTAATTTGGCACGGTCACTCCTCTATACCATTTTTTTAAAAAATGTGGGCACAAGTTTCTCCATTTTTAAATGTTTTAAATAGATGCAGGAAAAGGGGAGACAAAACCATTCGAGAAAATGAAACTGATTCTGTGACCAAGTTGTATGTACATGTAGCATGTATGTGTAGGGAACCTAGTATTTTCTAACAAGTAGGCATTAAGTGTTTTACATAAGGTATAATAGTATCATGTTTTAGTTGCAACAAAGTTATGTAGAATATAACTTTCACTGAGACAGAGATGGAGGCCCTGGCTGTGGGGACTTTCATTAAGGGGTAAGGCAAAGGTGGCCATGTTTGAACTCTCAAAAACTTAACCCATATGCTCAAAAAAGATGTTGCCAAAGGGTGGGGCATTTTGAAACACAAATTTTGCCTCTCCAGCTTTCTCCTTATTATTCTGCCTTGAATAATATGTTTTTTTTTTTCATTTTTGACTTTGTATCATCAGTGCCTAGCATGGTGCCAGATATTCGTTTTCAATTTCATTGGCACGGAATGAGAATTAGGGAAACTGTCTCCACCCAGAAACATTGGCTATTGCACTGTAACTTAAAGTCGTTGAGTCATCTGGGGCACTGAGAAGGTGACTTGCCAATGGTCAAACCAGCAAACTATGTCAAAGGCACAACTTGAAGGAGGGTCTCCATGAATACAAGGCTGGCTTTCTGTTTACTATATCCCACTGCATGATGCATAGCAGGCATTTACCAAATGCTGATTGAGTTGAATTGAATTATGTTTTAAATTAAAATTAAGCTAAAAACAGGTGACTATTGTCAATTAAGAAGCTATCTTGGGATGTAATGATATGAAAAAAACCATCCTGTCTACCCATGGGAAGTTGGGTAAGTGAACTCATCTCTCCATGGCTCATTTTTCTCATCTGTGTGGAGAGTGGATTGGAACAGCTGAGTGGTGCAGTAAATACAGTACCAATCCTGAAGTCAACAAGACTCATCTTCCTGAGTTCAAATATGGCCTCAGAAACTTACTAGCTATGTGACCTCAGGCAAATCACTTAACCCTGTTTGCCTCAGTTTCCTCATCTGTCAAATGAGCTGGATAAGGAAATGGCAACCACTCCAGTATCTTTACCAAGAAAACCCCAAATGGGGTAGTCGGACACAACCGAAAACAACTGAACAACAACAGCAGAGATCATAAAGAGGTCATGATTCAACTTGTTGCTGGTAGAAAATGAAAAAAGAAGATCAACAATCCAGCTGTTGTTATTTGCACAGAACATTGGAACATGATGCGGAATGGTTGAAAACAGTTTCCTCACCATAGTTTCACTCAGCTCCTTTTCTGTTTGATGAAGGAATGCCCTAGAAATACTTGTTCTATTCAGAGTGTGGATGATAAGAACTAAAAACCAGTGGATTTCTAGTGGGAAATTAGCCAATAAGTAAATAGACGACTAAGATGAGTTCAAAAGCAGGAGTGATCTAAACTTGGGCACCCATTACCTTCTGGTACAATCTAGTTAAAGAGAAGAGTTGCATTGCTATTGACTGAATGCTTCTCCACAGAGGGGAGACGCTTACTCACCAATAGATGGTTGAAAGTATACCAAGTGACCCTGTAAATCATTGGATAGGTGATGACAAACTGGAGCACAGAGGAGATACCAGATACCAAGTGCAGTGAGGAAGCAAAGAGGAAATCAGCAGATCATAGCATGTGATATCACAACAAGTTATCGTTGGCTTGGCAGCATCCCAGGCATGATCTGCCCATTTAGGCTGGTGCCAGAGCCAACATGTTTCCTGAACAACTGTGTTCCTGGATCATGATCCCTGTGCATAATACACAAGTATGTGTATTAGTGGGGAAAGAGAGCTCTAAGTTTATGGGGGAAATGTTCTGTCATTATTTAATGACTATATTTTGTTATTGAATATCTTTGCTTTGAACTCAATCTGGCTGTTCAAAGTAAAGATATTCAATAACAAGCTAGCTATGGGGTAGCTAGGTAGCTCTCACACTTACTAGCTGTATGACCCTGGGTAACCTCTGTCAACAGAGGTAAACCTCTGTTTGCCTCAGTTTCCTTATCTGTAAAAATGAGCTGGAGAAAGAAATGGCAAACCACTCTAATATCTTTGCCAAGAAAACCCTAATGGGGTCATGAAGAGTTAGCCATGACTGAACAACAAGCTGGCTGTAAACATCAACAAGGGCTCCCTAGCTATGATTTCAAGAGGATTTTGGCCCAGGAAGTATGTAAAACATCAACTTTAGGGAACCCTAAAGTGGGAGGTGGGAAGAAGATCTGGTTGCTACAGCTATAAAATGAATTGGACCAAAGTCTGTTTCATCTCTAACATGATATAATATTCTCAAGTTTCCCTGTCCCCAATAATATCCTCAAATAAAAAAGCCTGTTGGCACTTAACACAGAGTCTGGCACATAAGAGGTGCTTAATAAATGTTGATCGATTGATTGATTGGTGCTGTGTGACTTCCAAAGTTCAGGACATATAAGGAAAAGGCCACTGAGCGCAGAGGATGATCCCCATTATAGAGGCCCTTCTGTTTGAGTGCCTGCCAAGGTCAGATGGTAACACCTAGCAGGTGAAGTCACAAATAAAGTAACAGTTGGATATTTATCTATTTCCATTGGCCTATGAGAGCTCCTTAGCATCCTCTGCCAATGAATACTAATGGAGCTGGTGAGATAGCTTATCTACTTCTTCAAACAAGACCAGAACCTGCTGCTCCAGCAGATCATTCGCATGAAGTCATAATGAGGGGTCAGGATGGCCAGTTTCTTAATTCCTTTTTATTCTTTGCTCTTTGATTTTGTACCATCTCTATTCCTTATTAATTACAAACAAGGTGGACTAGGCCTTCTACTTCAAAGAGCAGGGGTGGGCTGCTTTCCTTACATTTGTCAGCTTGAGTCACCCGTAAAGTTTTAGGTCAAAATAGTTCTGGGTAGCTTGAAGTGACCTCTCTGGCCATCACAGGAAGAAAATTGGGCCCTCTCTTTTTATTGTGAAGGGACTTGAGAAATGACAGTTGAACCAATGGCTTGCCATAAAGTGCAGAGGGAATGACAGAAAGAGTGGCAGACAAATTAAAGAGTAAGTCCTGTTTAGCAATTTGGGGTGACAGCACTTTAAATTTTTATTCTAGGATTGTTTAGGAATGACAGAATGTAGTGAGAAAGGCAGAAAACCCATTATGAAAAGGAATGTGCGTCAGGGACTGAAAAAATAAAAAATAGTCCTCAAAATTGGGGGAAAATATTTTTTATGCATATGATTTAAGTAGTAATCCATTAACCTTTCACACAGTCTTCAAATTTCCCATTGCTACATCTTGTCATTAACTTAATATTTGAATCAAGATTTCTGGTAGCTTTTATGTTGCCCAAGCCCTACAGGGAAGTCATTAGGATGTGAAATGAGCATTTTCTGTCACTCTCTCCCACATAGCAGGCTGTGATGTCACAAATGCCCAATTATGACATCAAGATGAAGGTCTAATCTTATAAAATGCTAGCTTCACAAATGGAAACAAAAGAAGATACTCTGCTCATGAATAATAAAAGATGGGCAAAGAAGAAAATACAGCTACATCTCTGCCACGAGGGCCATCGTGGAGGGGAGGGAAAGTGGCCACCAACAGTGGGTTGCTTTGTTCAATTTTGGAGAGTTTGTTTTTGGTTTTGCTTTTACCTCTCAATTTGTCAGAGCAGCTAAAATGCCCGCTATGAAAGTCACTTCGTAAGATCAAGTTATCTCCAGATGGCCTCTCACTATTAAAAGGTTACCAATCCCCCAGCATAGTAGTGAGCCATGGCAGTTTGAACTAGCCGTTCAAAAAGCGTGGGTCACAAACCACTTATAATCCTCAAGACCCTTTCAGGGGATCCTCAAGGTCAAAACTATTTTCATAATAATAATGAGTCGTTATTTGCCTATTAAGGTATTCCACCCTTTTCCAACTACATATCTGTTGTAACATTGGATTTTTTTTCTAAACTTCAACCAAAACAATATATCCCAACAGACTGTATGTAGAAGCAAACAGGAGAATCCAGCTGTCTGCTAATAAGCCAGACATAAAAGAGGTTGGCAAAAATGTGTAAAACAATGACATTTTTCTCACTCATTTTTTTCTTTTGTGAAATAGTTATTTTTCCTAAAAATAGGTTATTTATGCAAACATATAATGGGTTAACTGTTATTTTTAATAAATTAATTAATATTTTAACATTTTATCCATTTTAATGTTATATGATTGGTTGTAAATATATATATATATATATATATATATATATATATATATATATATATATATATATAATATCAAGAAATATAACCCACATGAACAGAAGCTCTTTGGAGTTCTTGATAATTTTTGAAAATGTAAAAGGGTACCGAGACCAACAAATTTAAGAAACACTGCTCTATACCATTGGAATTATAAGCCTGGACCAAAAAAACTAATATCATGTCCATTCCAACAATCCAGAGGTTTTGCTTAAATAGGAAATGCATTTGGAGTAAAAGAATGTAGAAATATGTAGGGGTATATTTTTTCTTGGAAACTTCTGATGCAATAGTGCATGGTTGTTTTTCTTGATAATGATAGCTGAAATTGATCTATCATCCCATCAAGCTCGATGTCCCCTCCAATGTCACAGGTCACAGTCCATTTCTGGTTGCCCATTCTGTACAACTCTTATCCATGACTGCCTATCGGTTCGCTATTAGGGACCCATACAGCATACTAGAGGCCTTCATCACTTTCTCATGATAATACAAGGATGCCAGTGGGGTACTTTGGCTGTCTAGTTAGTGTTGTTATCCTTGCATAAATATTATCTCTTTCTCTTACCTCATGACCATCCCATCTTCTCTTCCTAACATTCATTTCTTGATGACATCTTTATTCCTGTTCTATTTCAGAGGTCCTCCTTGGTTATGTGTTTTGCAACCTTCTCAAGCTTGCTATGCATGTCTTCATTGACTTCTGTGTGATAAACATTTTCATTTCTTCAAAGACTATTGGATTCTATGTCTATAAGCCATACAACACTATCAATAGAATATTGGTCTTAAAAAATATGGGCCATTGTTTCTGGGGAAAGTTTAGGATCATTAAATAAGCTTTGTAATTTACTAAAGCTGATTCAATCTCTTCTTCTCCTATTTAATTCTGGGCCCAAATCATCTATTTGTTTTATCTGGCTCAGATACACATGCTGATAGACAAGCCCTATGGGTTTTTCCATTCTGCTGCATGTCATAATCTGGGCAATAGACAGTCTTCATCCGCTTGGTCTTTCCTGGATGAATGATTAGGCCAGATTCTTTTGCATAGTGACAGATCTCTTATAGGAGACTTTGCAATATTCTGGGGTTTTGTTCAAACAGCATATTGCCATCCACAAATAAGAGCATCTGGAGCAGAGATGTCAAACACAAGGCCCACAGACTTTATGTTCCCAACATCCAGAGTGTGGCCCAAACCAGATTAAAATGCTATTGGGAAATAGTTTTATTTTTTTAAATTTTATTAATTTATTTTGATTTATCAATAATCACTTCCATATGCTTTTGAGTCGAAAATTTTTCTCCCCCTTCCTCCCCCCCACCCTCCCCAAGATGGCACACAATCTGATATAGGCTTTACATTTACATACACATTAAACACATTTTCACATTAGTGAAGTTGTAAGTAAAAATTAAAACCAATAGGAGGAACCATCAGAAAGATGAAACAAAACTCAACAGAAGGTAAAAATAAGTGATAGCGATTTGACTTCTATAGTTCTTTCTTTGGATGTGGATAGCATTTTCCATCCCAAGGCCTCTGGAGATGTCTTAGATCCTTGTAATGCTGAGAAGGGTTCAGTTTAACAATCTTAGTCATTGCATAACATAGCTGCTATTGTGTACAAAGTCCTCTTGGTTCTGCTCACTTCACTCAGCATCAGACCATATAAGTCTTTTCAGGTTTTTCTGAAGTCAGCCTATTCATCATTTCTTATAGCACAATAGTATTCCATTACATTCATATACCACAACTTGCTTAGCCGTTCCCCAATGGATGGGCATCCTCTCAATTTCCAATTCTTTGCCACCACAAAAAGAGCTGCTATGAATATTTTTGTACACGTGGGTCTTTTTCCCATTCGTTTGATCTCTTTGGGATATGGCCCTAGAAGTGCTGTTGCTGGATCAAAAGGTATGCACATTTTTGTAGCCCTTTGGGCATAGTCCCAAATTGTTCTCCACAAAGGTTGGATCAGGGAAATATTTTTAAATAAATAAAAATAAAATAAAACATAGATAATATATTTTGAAGTTGAACTTTAAATGAACTTTAATGCAGCCTACAGGGATCCTTATGTGGCCCCTGTTTGTATTTGTATTTGACCTCACTATCCATGGGAAATCATTGTCCATATTTGCTCTGCCTTGGATTGCCTTCTTCACCCAAAATGCATCTATTAAAATGTATTTAATTCTTTGAAAACATAGGCATTTTGAGGACATTGTCTTCAATTATCTGCTTCTAGGTGGCACAGAGGATAGAGCACTGGACCTGGAGTCAGGAAGACCTGAGTTCAAACTCAGCTTCAGACACGTGCCAGCTTCTTTGATCCTGAGCAAATCACTTGACCTCTATATGCCTCAGTTTCCTTGAATGCAAAATGAGGATAATAACAGCCCCTACCCTGTAAGGTGGTTGTGAGCATCAGATGGCATATGAGTAAAGCTCTTGGCACAGAGCCTGGCACATTATAGGTGTTAGACAAATGCTTCTTCCCTTCCCTTCCCTTCGTTGATCAGCAATGGCCTCTGTAGAGCAGCATTCAGAATAGCATCTTTCCTACTGCTCACTGAGCGACGGGAGGCTTTCCAGGGTTATTGTGATTAGGTGACATTGCTCCACAAGTGAGTATAAAGCAGCGCCGACATACAGGGCTCAACACAGAAAGTTCCAGAAATATAGGCAGCTGTTGTAGACGACCACAGGAAACCACATGGAAGACTTTTGTTCTCATTTCTTAATTGACTGATGGAAGAGGTGCCCAAGGCAATCATAATAGACATTTATAGAATAAAAAATAGAGGCAGCTAGGTGGCACAGTGGGTAGAGCCTGGAGTCAGGGAGATCTGAGTTCAAATCCAGCCTCAGACACTTACTAGTGGTATGACCCTGGGCAAGTCACTTCACCCCTGTTTGCCTCAGTTTTCTCATCTGTAAAGTGAGCTGGAGAAGGAAATGACAAACCATTCCTGTATCTTTGTCCAAAAAACCCCAAGTGGGGTCAGGAAAAGTTGGACATGACTCAAAAACAACTGAATGGCAATAATAATTGTTAGGAGGTTTTTCTCATAACAAGCCTAAATTTTCATCTTTGCGATTTCTTCACACCGCTCTTGGTTCTGTCCTCTAGAACCAAATATAAAAAGTCCAACCCCTCTTCCATATGATGGTCCTTGGAATCCCTAAGGACAGTTGTGGCTTCCTTAACCCATCTCATCTCTAATTCATTCACTTGAGCTTCTTCATACAGCATCATCTCAAGGCCTTTTGCTATCCTGTTTGCCTTTTTCTGCAGGCCTTCATGTTTATCTGTTGTCAGGAAGCATTAAACTTCCTGATAAATACTTAACAATAACAGTAATAAATAAATGCTTAACAAGCATTTATTAAGCTCTTACTGTGTGCCAGGCACTGTGTTTCAATGTCCTTTCTAAAATGTGACCCTCAGAAATAATCATGATAGCAGGACAAAGTACAGAAGGACCACCACTTCCCAAGTCAAAGACATGAGGCCTCTCCTCAATTGGCCTAATGTTACTTTAGTTTTTTGCCTGCCATATCACACCATTCACTCATTTTGAGCTTCTGGCACACTGAAACTCCTAGATCTTTCTCAGTTTAACTCCTTTCTAGCCATGTCTCCCCCACCTTGTGCTGCAATGTTGATTTTTGGAAACTTTACATCTATCCCTATTAAAATTTACCTTATTAGATTTGGCTCTGTGTTCCAGATTGTTGAAACCTTCTTGGATTTGGGGTCTTTCATCCAATGTGTTGGCCATCCCTGAAAGCTTAGTGTCATTCACAAATTTGATAAACATGCCATCTATGCTCAGATTCAAGTCATTAACAAAAATGTTAAGCATCTCAGTGCCAAGTGTGAACCCAGGGGTCCTTCACTGGAGACCTCCTTGCAAGTTGACATCAGACTATTAATGGCTCTTTCTGGGTCTAGCCATTCAATCAGTTTCATATACACCTAACTATACTATTATCTTCTAACTCTCATCTCATTACCTTTCCCTTTTTTTAATTAATTTATTTTGATTTATCAGCAATCACTTCCACAAGCTTTTGAGTTTTAAATTTTTCTCCCCCTCCCTCCATACTTCCCTCCCCAAGATGGCATGCAATCTGATACAGGCTATACATATACATTCCTATTAAACATATTTTCACATTAGTGATGTTGTAAGTAAGAATTAGAACCAATAGGAGGAACCACCAGAAAGAGGAAAGAAAACACAACAAAATAAAAAATGGCAAATAGTATGCTTTGATCTGCATTCAAATTCCATAGTTCTTTCTTTGGATGTGGATAGCATTTTCCATCATGAGGCCCTTGGAGATGTCTTAGATCCTTGTATCGCTAAGAAGGGTTAAGTCTATCAATATCAGTCATCGTACAACATGACTGTTACTGTGTACAACATTCTCCTGGTTCTGCTCACTTCACTCAGCATCAGACCATACAAGTCTTTCCAGGTTTTTCTGAAGTCAGCCTATTCATCATTTCTTATTTGCTACCTTTTCTAATATCTGATCCAGTTTTAAAGATTAGGAAACTCACATCTCATGCAGGCTTTCCTAAGACAATAGCAATTGATATTGATGCAGTACTTTAAATTTTGAAAAGCACTTTATAGAATACATACATACATACATATATATATGTGTATATATATATATATATATATCAAGACAGACAGAGAGAGAGAGAGAGACAGAGACAGAGAGAGACAGAGACAGAGACAGAGAGAGAGAGAGAGAGAGAGAGAGAGAGAGAGAGAGAGAGAGAGAGAGGTATCATTATCCCTATTTTAGACAGGAGGAAACTGAGTTTTATAAAACACTTTGCCGAAATATGGCTAAACTATAGCTATAGCATTTTCATGATATTCCAGATTAGTTACCCTGCCAAAAAAGGAAGTAAAGTCAGTCTGATATGATCCACTCTTGATGAAGCCTTGTGGTGATCTCTGCTTCCTTTCTCAATGTCCACTAACCATCTCTTTAATACAACATTCTAGAATTTTGCCAGGAATTAAAGTCAGGTGCGTTGGCCTGTGGTATGCAGATTCTGTTTCCTTCCTCCTTTTTGTAAACTGGGACATTTGCCCTTCTGTAGTCCTGAAGCACCACTCTCATTTTTCACAGATTTTCAAAGATCTGCAACACTGGTGCAGTGGTTGATTCTGCCAGTTCTTTTAGTAACCAGTTGGGCATTTCACCTGAACCAGGTAACTGGACTTATTAAGGGTAGCTCAGTGCTCTCTTACTACTGCTTTATTTATCTTCCTTGCCCTTTTGGCCTTGTGTTTTCCAGTCCAAAGCTCATTCTCCCTGGCCACTAACACAGAGCTGGCTTTTCTATGAATGTCACCTGGTGCTAATAGTAAGAAGATGGAGGCAACAAGATTAATTATCAAAATGAACTGGAGATGGAAGTCAGGGTCTAAGCCAAGACCCAGCTGTCACAGAACATTCTTTGGTTGTTTAGCCATATTTCAGTCATGTCCAATTCTTTGTGACCCCTTTTGGGGTTTTCTTGGCACAGATACTGGAGTGGTTTGCCATTTCCTTCTCCAGCTCATTTTACAGATGAGGAAACTGAGGCAAACAGAGTTAAATGACTCACCCAGGGTCATACAGCTAGTGTGTATCTGAAGCCAAATTTGAACTAAGGTCTTCCTGACTCCAGGCCCAGCACTCTATCTACTGCACTACCTAGCTGCCCTAGAACATTCTAGGTAAACTTGAAATACTAGTCTATACACTCAGGATTTTCTCATCCATAAATTTTATTTTCTATAATTTTATATAGCCTTGAGTGTTTTGGTATTGGATGATTTTCTCCCCTTATCCATAGTCCCCAAAGAGTGATGACCCCACTCTGAGCCAGGCCTGCCCAAAACAGTCAAGAGTGATTATTTGGTTACAAGAAAGAAAATGAGGGGAAAGCACCTAACCTTCTTTTGATTAAAAGAGATCTTTGGTAGTCAGTTTGAAGTAAATATGGAGGAAGGTAAGGAGCTGGCCCAGGGAGGTGCCTTACGTCAGAATGTTCTTCGAGGTGGGTTTGTGCCAGAGAGCAGATTTGGTAACCTCCTTGGTTACAGCATAGCCCCTGGTTTCTCCCATCTTCATCCCATCAGGTTATTTTCTTTACTGATTTATAGTACTATTCTGTAGTCCATGTGCTTAAGCTTGATTGGAGTCATGGAAGTGGGAGAGAAGAGGCAAATATTGTTAGCTGAGCCCGCAGAAGCAGGAAGAGAAGGATTTCTGGGTGAAATGTTGCATAACCAGTAGTGCACTTGAAGGATTAATATTAGTAACAGCTATCATTTATAAAGTGATTTACAATTTGAAAATTTCAATACCAATGTTATTTCATGTGATCCACACAACTCCGTAAGGTAGGTGCTATTATCATCTCCATTTTACAGATGAAGAAATTGAAGTTGAGAAAAGTTACATGACCAGCCCACACACATTTAGTATGTGATTGAGTGACATTTGAACTCACCTTCCTTACTCAAAGGCCAACGCTCTATTCTTTGTGCCACCTACCCCCCAACAAATAAGTAGTTTTCAAGACTATTAAAAGAGGGCTGAGGGGCAGCTAGGTGGCACAGTGGACACAGCACCAGCCCTGAAGTCAGGAGGACCTGAATTCAAATCTGGCCTCAGACCAAACACTTGACACTTACTAGCTGTGTGACCCTGGGTAAGTCACTTAACCCCAATTGCCTTAAAAAAAAGAGGGCTGGAAAACTATATGTCATGAATATTTTAGAGGTCATCATCATCACCATCATCATCATTATCATCACAATCATTATCATCATCATTATCCTAGTATTTATATAGATAGCACTTTAAGGTTTGTGGAACACTTTATAAATGTTATCCCATTTTTTCCCTCATAAAAACATTGTGAAATGGTGCTGTTACTATGCCCATTTTACAGATCTTCCAGGTCTGGAAACTTAGTTTTCCAAGATTTAAATCTGATGCTCTATCCATTACATCACATTGCTGCTTTAATCCAATTACATCTAACTCAGTTTTAGGGATGAAGCTGTTTCTTATGTTTGCCCAGCATCTATTAGTAATACTGAGGCAGATAGAAGTTTGATGAATTGCCCAGGTCACAAAGCCAATAAGTGTTTGATGCCAGATTTGAACTCAGGTGCTGATTTCTCCAGGTCCTGCATTCTAGTCACAGCACTACTTTGCTACCTCTATCAGGGTATTTATGCTCTTAACAGGGATTGTATCACATGACCAGTAAGACTATATGATTCTGTAATGAGTCCAAAACTCCGTATTGTAATAAGCTCAGAATTATCTGGTAGCAACAACAACAATATAACTTCCTCAAAGCTCAATCCATCAGTTATGCCATGGGGAGAGGAAGCAGAGAATGACCGAGAGAACAGTCCAGTAGAAGAGTACCAACAAGGTTGATAGATTAGATAGATAGATAGATAGATAGATAGATAGATAGATAGATAGATAGAATAGATAGATAGATAGATAGATAGATGTGTATGTGTGTGTATATACATATACATATGTGTGTATGTGTGTATGTGTGTGTGTGTGTGTATAGGATTCTATGTATTCTGAAACTGCTATAGGAGCTGAGAAGGTCTGGGAGGAACTCTGATACAGTGGCCAGTTGAGCTCTGGCTATACCATTGATCGAGCTAATGACCAGTATGATATAATTGCCTCTATGAACCTAAGAAATAGATGGGGTAGCATAGGGTTGCAGGCTGGCCCTGCTCAAAACTGACACAATAATCACCTTGACATGGAGGATGGAGGACTCAACAGTGTTCCTCCATATTCTGGTCCCACAAGGAGGCAAAATATATTGGAATCGAGCAGAAGTCTCAATAGCCCACCTGCTAGATGATGATGCCCACTATGGAAGCAAGTAAAATGTGAATGGGCATGAAATGGACTGAAGACATGCGTGCTTTCCTTATGTACCATTACTATGACATGTCACCAATTATACACAAGGGCTTCATGCTGCTTTTCCTCAACATTATCTTCATCTCCATATTACATACTACTAATGTACTGTTGATCAATGTAGGGCAAACATAAGAACAAACTTCATTCCTAAAGCAAAGTTAGATGTAATTGTATTAAAGCAGCGTCATGACATAGTGGATAGAGCACCAGTTTTGGAACCTGAAAGATCTGGCTTAAAATCTGTATGACTCTGGGCAAACGATTTGTGTGACTCTTAATTCTCTGTGCCTCAATTTCCTCATTTGTAAAATGAGGGGATTCAACTTCTAAGAGGCATTCAGTATCTAAAACCTATGATCCTATGATCCTATGAAGAAGAAAATAATTTTAGGAGTTATTTCAATCTAGAGAGGAACTAAATAACCTGAAGACAATGAAAATCTGTACTTAATGCAAACCGTCTAATTTCTAGGACCAAATGAGTTAACAGTTAACATTTAAGTATGTTGTAAACCTTAAAATATCACGTGTGTTAGCAATCATTATTATTGTCATCATCATCCATTACCTAATAATAAAGTGAATGGAAAAATGTCAGTGTATTGAATGATTTTGAAGAGGAGATAGGCATACTTAAAGACTAATACAGGCAGTTGGAAGGCATGGTAGATAGAACATTGAACTTAGAGTCAGGATGATCTGAGTCCAAACCCAGCCTCAACACTAACTAGCTATATGACCTTGTGCAAGTCACTTAACTTCTGACGGACTCAACTTCCTAATATGTAAAATGCAGATAGTAATAATAAACTACCTCCCAGCATTGTTATAAGGATCAAATGAGATAATGTTTGTAAAGTGCGTTTACAAGCCTGAAAGTACCATATGTGTCAGCTATCATTATTACTATTACTAGATCAACTTTAATAAAACCAATTTTTAAGGCTATTACCATCATGAATAAAAACATGCTCCCATAGTTTTGGGCAGGAAATACAAAAACATTTCTAGACCTGTGCCTAGAAATAAATGGTGTGTCGCAGTAAGGACTATGGGAGGAACTCTCAAAGACCTATAGAAAGACATGGAAGATATACATCTGTAGCTAGGTGGTACATATGACAGAAAACTCAAACACCATTATCACCCAAAGAAATGTAGAAAAAGAGAAGCATGAGAAGGAAATCTAGGAAATCAAAAATGTAACAGAAGTCCAAATGCCTTTCATCAACAACTGAAAGTAAAAGCCAAAAGTTTAAGGCAATACAAGGAGTAAAAGTTAGGCAAAGAACAAAATAAACATTAATCCAAAAACTGTACTACAGAAGCTTGAGAATTAAAATTGAGGAGATGTAGAACCCCTGAAAAGGGAGAATGGGGATAGTATCTGTCACTTGCCTCCAATTTACCAATGCCCTAAGGCATCATGGTATAGAGGTTGGAAGAAGAAGACCCTAGTACAAATCTGGCCCCAGGTACTTACTAGCTATGGAACCTAACTAAATAAGTAACAACTTCTCTTGGCCTCAGCTCCTCATTTGTAATATGAGAAGCTCGGACAAGAGGTCATCTAATGTCCTTGGCAGTTCTCAATCTACTATCTTCTGACCTCTCTGTTCCTCAGTTTGCTCATCTGTAAAATGAAGATAATAATACCTAGCAGGGCTGGGGAACCTGTGACCTCAAGGCCGCATGTGGCCTTCTAGGTCCTCAGGTGCAGCCTTTTCACTGAGTTCAAGTTTTATAGAACAAATCTTTTTATTAAGAGGATCTGTTCTGTGAAGTTTGGGTTCAAAAGGCTGCACTTGAGGACCTAGAGGGCCATGTGTGGCCTCAAGGTGTCAGGTTTCCCACCCCTGAATACTATCAACCAGCATGCTTTGAGTTCATGTGGGCATAGAAATTAGCAAATCTTAAGGTGCTCTAAAAATGCCAGCTATCGTTATTATTATTTCTTCACTCCTTCCTCACATGTGGAAGATTTCCACATCCGGGCAACCAACCAGTTTTAATCAATGACTCTTCTGGGAACTCATCCCCCCATGTTGTGCAAACTACCAGGGTAGCTGATCCATGAACTGTTTGAGAGCTCAGGCTGGGTTGCTGCTGGGACCAACTAATAATAATAATTCACGTTTATGTAGCGTTTAAGGTTTGCAATGTGCTTTACCCCATTTGACTGTTACAGCAGCCCTGAGAAATTAATACTTTCATTCTCCCCACTGGACCAATGCGGAAACTGAGCTTCAGAGAGGTGGTGACTTTTGTAAGGTTACAGAGCTGAGCAGTGTCAGGAGTAGGATTTGATTTCAGATCTTCCACATTCCAAGGCCAATGGTCTATTCACTCTACTCTGCTGCTGGGATGGGTCTCAGGCCTTAACATGATGGAGTCGCTCTGTGCATTGGTGCTAAGTCCCTCCCGTTAGAGATTCCCATCATCCTGGTTCAGAGAGTGGTCCCAAGTTGGTCAATCTGGGAGCAATCCTGATATTGGCTGCCTTGGCAAACTACGGATTTATTATTCCTTCAATCTCCTTACAACTCACTCTGACCTTTAAGGGCCACCAATGATATCTTTTTCCTCCATTAACCTAAGCTTGAATTTTACTGCCATGTATCTCATACAATTCTCCTGTGTGTATGGTCCAGTCCTGCCAAATTAGACCACATACTCACATCCCCAGACTCTTCTGGCCCTTTCCATTTGCCTATGCAATGCCTTATTCCTGAAAGATCCTTGTTATCTCTACCTCTCAAAATTCCACCAATCCTTCATGGTTTAATGAATTCCAAATCCATATCCTTTATCACATTTTCCCCAAGTTCCCTCACTTGAAATAACCTCTCTCCTCTAGGATTTCTCATAGCACATTATGCCTTTTCTCTGTATTTATACTTTTTGTTTGTATTATAGTTATCTGTGTACAGCTGAAACTATACCTCATTTATATCATATCCCCAAGGATTTAGAGGTAAAAAAGACTTTGCTGTTCCCCGTGCTTGCTATTCCAACACCTTTTACCCAGCTGACCTTTTCTTAGCTGCCTTTGTTGGGTCTTTATCCAGCCAAGCCCAGGCATCTGACAGGGCTCTATCCTGGGCCAACTTCTCTTCTCCCTCTCTATTCTTTTGCCTGGTGATCTTATAAGCTCCTGCAAGGTCAATTATCATCTCTATGTGAAATGATTCTAGGATCTATTTATCCACCCCAACCTTTCTCCTGACATTCAGCCCCTCATCACCAAATGCCTATCGGACACCTTGAACTTTATGTCCCAAAGACATGGTTTCAAACTCAGTATATCAAAAACAAGCAGCCCACCAAGCTTTATTTTTCCTACCTTCCCTGCTACCGTCAAGGGCGATCTTTCCAATCTTCCTAATCCCCCAGGCTCCCAGCCTCAATATCAGCCTCAACCCTTCCCTTACATTCACTCCACAGATCCAATCTCTGTTGCCAAGTTCAGTCACTTCTTTCACATCTCTGGTACACATCCTCTTCTCTCTACTCACACTGCCACCATTCTGGTACAGGACAGTGTCACCTCACACTGGGACTATAGCAAGAGTCTCCTGGCTGGTTTCCTTGGCTCAAGTCCATCTTTCATTCAGCTATCAAAGTGATCTTCCTAAAGGACTGGTTTCTCTCTCTCTCTCTCTCTCTCTCTCTCTCTCTCTCTCTCACTCCCCTTCCTCTCTCTCTCTCTCTCTCTCTCTCTCTCTCTCTCTCTCTCTCTCTCTCTCACTCTTCTCTCTTCTCTCTCTCTCTCTCTCTCTCTCTCTCTCTCTCTCTCTCTCTCTCTCTCTCTCTCTCTCTCTCATATACACACACATACACACACACACCCTTCTTTAATAGATTTCAATAAATATAAAATCCTTGTTTGACTTTAAGCCCTTTCGTGATCCAGCCCCTTCCTAAGTTTCTAGTCTTCATATACTTTACTCCCCTGTACACATTCTAAAGTCCAGGGATACTGGTCTTCTTGCTGTTACACACATACTACACTTCATCTCCCAACTGGGTTCCTTTTCATGGCTGTTCCCCATGTCTTGCATACTGTCCTCTCCTTGGACTACTGGATTCTCTGGCTTCCTTCAAGACTTAGATCAAATCCCACCTTCTGCAAGAGGCTTTCCTAGTCCCTCCCACTGCTAGTGTCTTCCCTCAGAGAATATTCACTTGCATGTCATGGCAACATCTCCCTGATGTCATGGTCCTCTTCAAGAACAAAGGACAAACAGCAACCTCTGTGAATAGAGAAGGAGCTGCCCACTAGGGACCAAACTTCCAGTTGGGTAACACTTTCTTTCTTTCTTTCTTTCTTTCTTTCTTTTCTTTCTTTCTTTCTTTCTTTTTTCTTCCTTCCTTCCTTCCTTCCTTCCTTCCTTCCTTCCTTCCTTCCTTTCTTTCTTTCTTTCTTTCTTTCTTTCTTTCTTTTCTTTCTTTCTTTCTTTCTTTCTTTCTTTCTTTCTTTCTTTCTTTCTTTCTTTCTTTCTTTCTTTCTTTCTTTCTTCCTTTCTTCCTTCCTTCCTTCCTTCCTTCCTTCCTTTCTTTCTTTCTTTCTTTCTTTCTTCTTTCTTTCTTTCTTCTTTCTTTCTTTTTCTTTCTTTCTTTTCTTTCTCTTTCTTTCTTTTTTTCTTTTCTTTCTTTCTTTCTTTCTTTCTTTCTTCTTCTTTCTTTCTTTCTTTCTTTTCTTTCTTTCTTTCTTTCTTTCTTTCTTTCTTTCTTCTCTTTCCACACAGGGTAGCACATAACCCTACCTGCGGGTGCTCTCCCCAAAGGCAATGTAAATTTTAATCTCTGAAACTTTTTCTTTCTTGTTTTCATTTTTTTCTCTTACAGACCATCCTTAACCCCAAATCCCTCTGATCTCAGACCAACCCCTACTCAGTCACTGTTTGGGCCTTGACTAGCTCAGAATGAATGTAAATAACACTTGTTTCTGGTTTTGCCAGAAACCCTGAGATCTTCCCCTCCCAGATACGTATTTTTAAAAGGCCATTTTTTGCCTTTCATTTTTACTAAGCCTTAATCACTGAATGGGCACTGCCTCAGTCAAATTGAGACCCGCTGCATCCTGGGCCATCTCCAGTTGTCCTGATCCAGAGTGAGGCTGGTGACTTTGCACAGCCCTCCCTCACTTAAATCCAATTCACTTACAGGTCATGGCATCACCTGCCTGATGTCATGGTCTTCTTCCAGAGTGAAAGGACAAAGAGTATCAGCGACCACCCCTTTACATTGTATACATCCTATATGTGCATCATTATTTGCGTATTCTCTCCCCCATCCCCTCATTCCCCCACCCCTGCTTAGAATGTGAGCTCTTCGAGGGGAGTGCCTTTAATAAATGTATACTGATTGAGTGGCTGACACCTACCTTCCTGCATAATGACTGACACACAGTTGGTGCTTAATAAAAAACTATCAAATTGAATGAAAGGTTTTCTAATTGAGCTTTCTCATTTTACAGATGAGGAAATTAAATCCAAGAGAGGTTGAGTGGTTTCTCTAAAGTCACACAGGCAGTAGTAGAATTGAGATTTAAACCCAGAGCCTCTGACTCCAAATCTGAAGCTCTTTCTATTGCATAAAATGAAATGTCTTGTTAAATTGTCCTTGGTAGACTTACTTTCTTATCTTGTGAAATGAAGTTATGAATTCAGATTTGACCTGGAAGTAAAATAAATAAATACTTTACCAACATAAAGCAATAAATGTGTAACACTGTAAAGATGGTCTGGACATGAATTATAACTATCATATCAAAAATGATTGATAATGACAATTGTTATGACTCCTGAATCCATGGCAAAGAAGATAGCCTTGGAATTTACCTGCTGCAGGAAAATATCCTATGTTGAAGAAATAATCATCAAAAAAAACATACATTTTGTTCTACTTCATTTCATAATCTTTGGCAACAAACTTAAGATTGGTTCCAGTTGGTATTTGTAGGGAGGAAGAAGTCAGAAGGGGCTATTTAAGGTTTCAGATTATGTTATAGAATTTCTAATGTCTTTTTGTAAATTCTGAATTCTTCTTAGTGTATGTATTGAGATGAATGATTTTAATCTGACAATAGGGTAATGAAAATTGTATCATGTCTAAAACAGACATACCTTACTCCGATGTCCTTCCTTTTCAAAGCACAGGAATGAGCTAATTACACGGTCCTCTGGACACTGAAAGAAGACAAATCGTCCTACACATCCCAATCATATCACTTCCCCATCCCCAGGACCAGCATTCTCCCCTTCAGTCAGAACTAGGTCCTGTTGGATGGGGCAATACTAAGGTAATCAAAATCTAATTCAATCTAATCTGACAAGCATTTATTAAGTGCTTACTGTATGCAAAGCACCATGCTAGACTCTAAGGATGCAAAGATAAAATGAAAAGCAGTTGCTGCCTTCTAGAAGTTTGTATTCTACTCAAAGAACACAACATGTCTACAGTTGCATGTATGTATGTATGTATGTATATAAAATTTCAGGGGGAGTCAGTATCTGGTTTTCACATATAGAGATATGGGAAGAAAATTTGTGCTCAGTACTCCCAAGCCCATAGTGGTTACTCCCTCCCTTCATGTTTAGAGAGTCAGAATCATAGGATTTAGAGCAGGAATCAACTAATTAATCAACAAATATTTATTGTGCCAACAACATGAGAGGCTCCGTTAAGAAAGGAAAAGGAAAAGGAAAAGGAAAAGGAAAAGGAAAAGGAAAAGGAAAAGGAAAAGGAAAAGGAAAAGGAAAAGGAAAAGGAAAAGGAAAAGGAAAAGGAAAGGGAAGGAAGGGAAGGGAAGGGAAGGGAAGGGAAGGGAAGGGAAGGGAAGGGAAGGGAAGGGAAGGGAAGGGAAGGGAAGGGAAGGAAGGGAAGGGAAGGAAGGGAAGGGAAGGGAAGGGAAGGGAAGGGAAGGAAGGAAGGGAAGGAAGGGAAGGGAAGGGAAGGGAAGGGAAGGGAAGGAAGGGAAGGGAAGGGAAGGGAAGGGAAGGTACACATAGAAGTTTGTGCAGAATATATATGAAATGAATACATATTCCAAGATAAGGAAAGCACCTGAGAAGTGATCTAACCCCTTCATTGTGTAAATAAGAATACTGAGGCCCAGCTAAATTAAGTAATTTTTCCAAGGTCACACAGTTAGGAATTGAGCACAAGTCCTCTGACTCAAAGTCTAACACTCTTTCCCCTACATATTTCAGTACTTCATTGTTTTTCATTTCCTTTATATTTATAACTGTTCACTAGCCTAGTGCTTCATGTGAAGCAGCATGGTGTTATCTGTAGAGATCTGGCCTCCAATCAGGAAGAACTGGATATATAACTCTGGACAAATCCCTTAGCCTTTCAGGCACCCCTGCTAACTCTAAGTCTATAAATATGCATTGGTAGGGGAAAGTCCTCATTAGGAGCTCCCTAATGCCAATGAACTCACAGATCCAGTCCCTTTTCATTCTCTAGTGCGATGGATACAATGGACATTATTTGTCTATTTAATCAACATAAACATGTTCTTGCTCCTTCAGAGGAGATGCTCAAATTGAGTCACTAGACCAGCTGCTATTTGTAAAGGCTAAACTCTATAATATTACCTAAGTAACAGTAGGAAGCTGCAACATTGAAGTCATAGTCAATAATTTTCTGTATTTTTTCCATTTAATGGTATTTTTTTTCCAATTACATGTAAAGATAGTTTTCAACATTCACTTTTATGAGACTTTGACTTCCAAATTTTTCTCCCTCCCTCCCTTCTCCATCCCCCTCCCCAAGACAGCAAGCAATCCGATATAGGCTATCCATGTACAATCATATTAAACATATTTCCACATTGGTCATGCTGTGAAAGAAGAATCAGAACAAATGGGGGAAACCACAAGAAAGAAACAACAAAAATAAGTTAAAATTGTATGCTTCAATCTGCATTCAGGCTCTGTAGTTCTTTCTCTGGATGTAGATAGCATTTTCCATCATTAGTCTTTTGGGATTGTCTTGGATCATTGAATTGCTGAGAACAGCTAATTCCATCATAGTTGATCATCACAATGTTGCTGTTACTGTGTACAATGTTCTGATTCCACTCACTTCACTCAGCATCAGTTCATTTAAGTCTTTCCAGGTTTTTCTGAAGTCTGACTGCTCATCATTTCTTACAGAACAATAATATTCCATTGCGTTCATATACCACAACTTGCTCAGCCATTCCCCCATTGATGGGCATCCTCTCAATTTCCAATTCTTTGCCACCACAGAAAGAGCTTCGATAAATATTTTTGTACATGTGGGTCATTTTTCCTTTTTTATGATCTCTTTGGGATACAGAACTAGTAGTGGTACTGCTGGATCAAAGGGTATGCACAGTTTTATAGCCCTTTGAGCTATAAATGGACAGACAGACAGACAAACAGATAGACAGATCGATAGATAGATAGATAGATAGATAGATAGATAGATAGATAGATAGATAGATCGATAGATAAATAGATAGATAGACGCAGAAACATTTATTATTTAGTACCAGGCACTATACTAAGTAAGTATTCAAGAAACAAATACAAGCAAACAAGATAGTCCTTGACCTCATTATATTCTAATGGGAGGAAACAGTACATAAAGGGGAATTGGAAGTAGGAGGAAGGCAAAGCTGCTGTTAAGCAAGTGGAAAGAAAGTTGAGTTTAAATGGGGCTCTTCAGTGGTGATCCAGAACAGGGGACTTTCCAATCAAGAATGTCAGCCTCAGGACTATAATTTCAATATCAATATAAAATTCTTTTATGCTTTTGGTACGGCAATCCCCTCCACCAATGCAGACTACGAGTGTCATAAGTTCATAAATAGAGACATTTTGAGTCAACTAATTCAACCCTCTTATTTTATAGACAGGAAGTAGCCAGTGAGAGGCAATGTTGTATAGTGGATAGAGAGCTGCTCTTGGAGTCAGGAAAACCTCTCTTCAAATCCTGACTCTGACATATACTGGCTAGATTACTCTACGCATGCTACTTGACCTCTCCATGCCTCAAGCCACACCCTAAGACTTATATGCTGGGTAGCAGTTACTAATCTACATTGGTTAATGGGGGCTTTCTTATTAGAAGTTCCATATACCAAGGAAATTATAGCTCTAAACAAAGTATCTAGTTGTAAATAACTGAGCCAGGATTTGAACCCAGGTACCCTGAATCTAGATCTAGGGTTTGTATTGGTTTGTTCCCTGCCCGCAGCTCTACAGCTCAGACCCAGAGAACTACATGAGACACATAGAGATTACATGATTTACCTGGAATCGCCCATCTAGTGTTAGAGTCAGGACAATGAACTCAATTCTTTCAGTCATGTCCAACTCTTTGTGAACCCATTTAGGGTTTTCCTGGCAGAAATACTAGAGCAGCTTGCTATTTCCTTCTCCAGTTCACTTTACAGATGGTGAAACTAAGGCAAACAGCGTTAAGTGACTTGCCCAGGGTCATACAGCTAGTAAGTGTCTGAGGTCAAATCTGAAAGCAGGTCTTCCTGACTCCAGGTCTGGCACTTTATCCATCAAACCACCTAGCTGCCCCATACTCTCCACTATACCACTATCCATTATCTCTGTTACAAAGTGGCAAAATACTTCCTGGCTTCCTTTTACTTCAAAAAAAAGAAGAAGAAGAAGAAGAAGAAGAAGAAGAGAGGCAGCTAGGTGGCACAGTGAATAGAGCGCCGGCCCTAAAGTTAGGAGGACCTGAATTCAAATCCAGCCTCAAACACTTGACACTAGCTGTGTGACCCTGGGCAAGTCACTTAATTTCAATTACCTGCCGCCCCAAAAAAGGAAGAGAAAATCTTTCTTTCCCTCTAATACTTTTTTTTTCATTTTTGTACAAAATGTTAGAAGTTGTACACTTTGGGGCCTCTCATCTCTGCAAAAATTTACAAGTTTCTTTACCCAGAAACCATATCATGTTTTACCACTGGTTTCCTAACCATCTTTAGTCTTTCATCTCACTCATCTTCCACTGTATCTGGGATAAACAGAAGGGTATGTTGGCTCCTTCTTTTGAGTTGGCAGTGCCCTCCATGTTCCTTCAGAATACTTGAATCATCACTTGCCATGTCCTTGATATCATCAACCTAGCTAGCAGTGATTTGCTATTCAGTTAATTGACCTCCAGACAACCCAGGAATGGGTCGCCTTCTTAAACAAATTAAACCATTTTTTATCAGGAAGAATATAATTTTCTAGAGATATTGTTAATGGATCCTGGAAAAAAGATGTCAGTGCAAGATTTTTCCAAACAAACAGAATGAGCAAAACAGAAGCCATTCTTTTCTCTCTTATTCTCCATCAGTTTCTCAAAGCTATAGTGGAAATTTCTGCCAAAACTGAAAAAAAAAGTGCTTATCTTAGAAGCATTGTGTGAGTTTCTCATTCAGGAGTGTCTATTTCTGATCTCAGGTAACTCACATAGCTATAAAGTTTGAAGTTCTGCAAACCTTGTTCCTGACAATAACCCAGTAACATAATACAACTTTTATTCTCCCCATCTTTCAGACTACAGCTCTGACATTCCTTTCATTATGACCAGCTGCCTTTCATATAGCTGATAGCAGTCCCATGCATTATTTTCTAAAAATCTAGATAATTAACTATTCAGATTATCTAAATGTGCTGTACAACTAATTTTGGATTCTGCAGTTTCAGATTTCATCACCCCCCTCCCTCTGCTCATCTTCATTCTCCATCTAAACTAGCTGTCACAAGCATCAGAAAGACGGTAAGTCCTTTCACCTTTGACTCGATGGGGTATGCAATGAGACACACTGAATTCAGAATACTGGTTTCCAAACCCGTCTCTACTACTTCTGTGGCCTTGGGATAATCTCTTCACTTCTGTTCATCTCTTAAATGAGAGTCAGATTAGAAGATGGTTTGAGTTCTGGCTTTAACTCCCGTAGTTCTATGAGTTTGTGGTTTAGTGAAATTGGCCAGGGACAAGCTACGTGGACTAGCTCATGGTCATCCCATGGTCCTCCATTTGAGTGTCATTTCAATTAAAATATAATGGGAATAATTAATTGGTTGGGTTTTCTCCTATTGAAGCTATTAAGCAAAGTTTGCTGCATGGAAAGAAAATTAACTTTAATAATCATTTATGCCCATGTAGCACTCTAAGGATACAAAGGACATTACATACACTATCTAATTTGGTCCTTACAATAACCATAAGAGAGATAAGTGCTAGAAGTTTCAGAATCATAGATTTAGAGCTGGGAGAGGACTTGGAGACCATCTAGCATGATCTCTTCATTTGACAGATGAAGAAAATGAGGCTCAGGGTGGTTGGGTGACTTACCCAACATACCAGAGGAAAAATTTGAACGCAGGACTTCTGACTTCAAAACCAATGCTTTTTCCACTAAGTGAAGCTGCATCTTTTTCTTTCTTTCTTTCTTTCTTTCTTTCTTTCTTTCTTTCTTTCTTTCTTTCTTTCTTTCTTTCTTTCTTTCTTTCTTTCTTTCTTTCTTCTCTTTCTTTCTTTCTTTCTTTTGAATATGAGGAAACAGAGTCAGAAAGGTTAAGGGATTTCAATCAGTCAATAAACATTTATTAAGTACCTTCTATGTTTCAGGCAAAAAACAGTCCCTACCCTCAAGGAACCCACAGTCTAATTGAAGAGACAACAAGCTAATAAATGTACTAACAAATTATGTACAGTATAAAGATGAAATGTTTAAAATAGGGAAGGCACTAGAAGTAGTAGGAACTGGGAAAGGCTTCCTGTAGAAGATGGGATTTTAGTTGGGACTTAAAGAAAGCTTGGGATTTGCCCAAGATTTCATAGCTAGTGTGAGAACTAGGACTTGAAGCCAGATCTTCTGACACCAAAAGCCTTGGGACTAGAAGACCAGATTGTCCTTATCCTAAGATCAATAGTCATTAGGCTGCCATGTGGACCCACTAGCCCTGGTCTGTTCTAGTTTCTACAATGCTGTTTCCAGACTCCAAGTTGTAACACAGTTTTTTGCCTGTTTATTCATGTCTAAATTAAATTCCAAACCTTGAACTATTCCTGTATGGTGTGTGTGTTTTCCTGCTGTGCTTTCTTTTTGAACACCAACCCTTGACCACTAACTGGAAACCAAACTGTGACTTAATCGTGACTGACACGCCAGAATCTGGTATCAGCTTTATTCTCAGGACTTATAGTAACAATACATTCATAAATCTACATGAGCCATGTCCCCAGTCATGATCTTGAAACTGAAAAATTATTTAGTCTTTCCAACATGGCCAGCTTCCAATCCTGGCACCTACCTGGCCTATTTCTCCATGTCTACAACTCACTCCTTTCTTACCTCTGCTTCATACAGTCCCTCCCTTACTTTAAGATGCGATTTAGGCACCCACAAACAAGACACTCCATCTTTCAACTCTGGGCGTTTTCTTGGCTGTCCTCCATACATAAAATGTTATTCTTCCTCATCTCCACCTCCTGACTTTCCTGGCTTCCTTCAAGCCCCAGCAAAAATCATATCGTCTATAGGAAGCCTTTTCCAACTCCACTTTCTAGTGCTTCCCCTCTCTTAATTACTTCCTATTTATAGCTTATTAGCATATATTTGTTCATTTGTCTCCTCCATTAGATTGTGAGCTCTTTGAGGGCCTAGCATAGTGCCTGCAATATATTTGGAGCTTGATAAATTCTCATTGATTGGTTGAATGAATAAATGAATTGACTTTCGCCAACCACGCACACACATACACACACACAAAAAAAATGGATACGCATAACATTCACAGTTCTTCTATCCTCTTCCCTCTGTGCCTCTGACTCTCCCAATTTCTCCTCCATGACTCAGATGCCTTCCTCACCATCACCCCCAGAACATCCCTCTGCCATGCCAGGCCCCTTCTCCAGTGATGAGTTCCTTGAAGGGTCCTCCACTTTGGGGACAGGCCCAGGTTGGCCATGGTTCCCTCTCAGTGATGCTTGTGACTCTCTGGATTTTTTCCCATACCTACACATATTCACTTTCTTCCATTACTCTTTCATCGCCCTCTGCTTTTCATTTCCCTTTTATATGTCCCCTTCCCCCATTAGAATGCAAGTTCTTTTTTTTGTTTGTTTGTACTGTGTCCCCAGCACTCAGTACATAGTAAGTGCTTAATAAATGCTTCTTGCCTTGCCTCTGCCACCTTTTTCTTCTGTCTCTATCAGGATTTGCTTGGCCTACTGACTCTTATTTCTGGCTCTGGACTAGTCAGGCTCCCTGAATTTGCTGTAAAACCTCACGCCTGGGGGCAGCTAGGTGGTACAGCGGATAGAGCACCAGCCCTGAAGTCAGGAGGACCTGAGTTCAAATCTGGTCTCAGACCAAACTCTTGACACTTGCTAGCTGTGTGACCCTGGGCAAGTCACTTAACCCCAGTTGCCTTAAAAACACCTGCATTCTCAGGCATCACTCATCCAATGGGTTAAGCTCAGCCAGTATTTTCTTGTAAACAAAGGGAAAATCTGGAGAACTGTCAGTTCAACATGAGCCTGTCTATTTTTTCCCAATGTACTGACTTCTACTGCTCCCCTTTCACAGTTAGGCCCCTACTCTATCTCAGAGATAGAATGGCATCATGTATGGAGCACTGGGCTTGGGGCCAGCATGTCTTATGTTCATTCCTGCCTCAACTATTTCTGGAAATGTTCCTACAGTTTGACAGAGTACATCAGACTGTAACATCTTCTGGGTTAGAATTCATTATTTTATCACAGAAATGCTTACAGTGAATGTACCACTTAAGATACATCACTGAAAGACCACTGGATTTAGGCTCAGTGGTCTCAATTCAATTTCTGGCTCAGCATTTTCGTAACTTTGTGACCTAGGGCAAACCACCTTTCTGGGCCTCAGAGACCTCATTGAACTAGATGAATTCTGAGGTCACTTCTATTCTGAATCAATGATCCAGCAATGTAACTAATGGCATCAAAGTGGAAAAAGCAGTATTTTTTCAATAGAAAAAAAAGACTTTTGGGGTACAGGGCCCTATCCTGGAAACAACATTTAGCTTCTCATTTCCCTAGAGAGGAGCTGTATGACTGCAGAGTCGGGCCTCTAGTCTTCTGGAAAACATGCAAATGGTGCTTCATTATACCCAGAGAAATCAGCCAAAGATGCACGCCCTCAGACTTAGCACAGTGTTTTGCTGTATTTCAAAAATTAGTGGCATCTGTTCTGAGAGAAGAGACAGGAAGTCTTGTTAATTATCTCTCTCAACCCGCTAGTTAGTTAAAAAAAAAATCAACAAAGTCATCTTTTCTGAATAAATTTGTCAGGTAAGTTACAAGACGCAACATAGTAGATAAAAATTATGGTACTCCTTTCAGACGTGTTGGCTTTGGCATCATAGAATCTATTAGTTGGCCAACTGTACCCTCTCTCCTGCCTCTAGCCATTTCCTATTCCATTGGCACTCAACAGACATAATTATATTGCATACACAATTTTTCCATATGACAATATTGATTAATAAAGCAAACTCACACTTGAAATATGGGAAATGCTGAACATTACAGGTCTGCTTGACAGGTCCTTTCTGCTTGGTTTTATTTGCTTTAACCACAGTTTGCTTGAGGGTATGATTAAAATATCCCACACATTTTTATACCATTAATTGGTAAATCAAAAAGGAAGAGCCTCCTTCTTCCTTTCCTTCCCCCACTTTACAAAGCCAGAAAGAATTGAAGATTAACCTATTTTCCCCTGGTCTCTTTAAAACTTTATCCCCAACCCAGCCTTAGCAGTCTTGACTAACATCCCTTGCCAGAGGGGTATAACCATATTAGCATACACATGCCCAATTGGACTCATGCCATTATTCTGCAAATCATAGCCAATTACTCTAATAAAACAGACCCAGACAATGATTGATTTCATAGTTAGTCACTCAGCTGTTTTTTGACACCTTGGTTTCTTTCTATTGCAATTGACTGTGGCCCCATTTTCTGGTGCCATCTTGGGTCACATCCTAGAAAAGCAGGCAATTGTCTACATCCATTTGTGGGATGAGAATTTAGCAACAGTGTAAAATTTCATTGAGTAAGTCAAAGCAAGGCAAGAGGATGGCATATTTTGAAAGAAATGCCCTGGGCCATTTGTTGCTGTTGTTTTGAACTTCCAAATGTCTTCCCTCACTCAAACTAAGCTAACAAAAGCAGAAGACTTGAGGGATGAGTGGATTAAAATGACACTATAATTAATGGATAAATTACCATTTATTGGGGCCATTTCTCCATTAGTAAAATGGACCATTTTATTACAAAAGTTCAAGAATAGAATTCTTTCCTACACAAGTATGGTGAATCATTTCCCCTCTCTCCCCTGCCAAAAAATGTGTTTTGGGCTAAATCGTGCGAGTCTGTACTGTATTTACTCACCTATTAGTCACCTTTGCATAATAATCCAGTGGAAAAGTTGGCAATGGAAAGCAAAGCTATTTCACAAGTAAATATGATACTATCAATAATTCATGTTTGGGAAACTGAAATCATTTAATTGGCTCACTATCTAGCCAAAGGATGTTATTCACTAATTCAAAAGTGAATAATCCCAGTTAATGCCACTGAACCATCTTTTATCTAAAATGATAAACTGAGTTTAACTTTATCACCTCCTACAAGCAGACAATGATACTTAATTTTAAATATCCATCAAAAGACCCTCCGCTAAAATCGTGCTCTGATAACTCATCTGTCATGCAATCATCCCACATCATCACTCATGCCCTGAGCTTTAGTGCACACCTCCCCACCCCCACTCCCATACTTTCTCTGCTTTTTGAGAAACTACAGGGGAATCAGAAACTTACCTTTCAGATTAACAGCCATACAGAATCTGGCCACATTTCTTTGATGCTGTATCATTGGTAATAGGAGGACTCTAGATCTTAGGTTCTCCTGCATACTTCTCAGGTAAGGGCTCAATATAGCTTGGGGTTGCCTGTTTGCACACAACCAAAGGACTCTTACAGAATCACAGAATGGGAAAGGAATTTAGATTCCCATCTAGTACAACCCTGCTTATCAAAAAGAAAAAATCTTTTCTTATAATATGTCTGGTAAGTGGCCATCTGATGTGTAATGACCTCTAAGGAGGCAGAACCCACAGCCTATTAAACTTTGAGGAGAGTTCTCATTGTTAGATTTTCCTTATAGCAGTCATAGATTTGCTTTCCTTTGTAATTCCCACATATTGTCCCTACAGCTGCTCTCTGGGGCCACAAAGAATAAATTTAAAACTTCTTCCTCATGAGAACACTTCAAATCAATAAACACAGCTCTCATACCCCATTGAGGCAGAACAGCCCAGAACCCAGTTCCTTCAACTGAGCTTTACATGGTGTGACTTTGAGACTCTTCACTATCAATCAATCAATATTTGCAAAGCACCTACTGTGTTCCTGGCACTGTGCTAAGCTGGCTGCCTTCCTCTGGATCCTCTCCAGTTTATCAATATCCTCCTTAAAATGTTGTCCAAAACTAAATGCAATACGCCAAATATGGTCTGACCAGGATAAATTATACCCTATATCACCTTCCTCACCCTGAACATTCTCTCTGAAACCTAAAATTGTGTTGTGAGCTATTGGTACCATGGACAGGACACTGACCATGAAGTCAAGAAGACCTCATTTCAAGTCTAGTTTTAGACATTTAGGTGATCTTGGGCAAGTCATTTAACTTCTTTCAACCTCAGTTTCCTCATTTATAAATTGGAGTTAATAATAGCATGTACATCCCAGAGTTGTTGTGAAAATAAAATGGAATATTATTCATAAAGCACTTTGCAAGCTTTTAAGATTAATAATGGTAACTATTTTTCATATTAGCTTTCTTGGAGGCATTATTGACTGATGGTAAGCTTATAGTCCATAAAAAAAATAAAAAAACAATGATTGTGTAATTGCACCTTCCCTGTCTTGTTCATGGTGTTTATTTTTTGAACTCAAATATAAGACTTTACATTTACAACTGTTAAAGTTCATCTCATTAGAGTCAGCACAGGAGTTTTGTCTGTCAGGAGGTATTTTTTAAAATCTTTATTATCTACTATGTTAGCTCTTCACACATGAAACTCCATCTCCTGACTCTCAGCATTTTTCACTGGCTGTCCGACATGTCCAGAATATTCTCCACCCTCTTCTCTGCCTCCTGACTTCTCTGGCTTCCATCAAGGCCCAGCACAAATGCTCTTCTGTAAGAAATCTTCCCTTTAATGCTTGTGTCTTCCCACCAAGATGACCTTCAGCTTATCTTGCATATGTCTTATTTGCACATAACTGTTGGCATGTTGTCTCTCCCATTAGACTGTGACCTTCTTGAGAGCAGAGAGTATTTCCTTTTGTCTTGTTTTTCTTTGCTTTCTTTATATCACCAGCACGTAGTTCAGCGCCTGGGACTTAATAGATACTTAATAAATGCTTGATGACGTGATTTGACTTATCTATTTCCCGTCCTCTCCCACTTTACCTATTACCTATTATCTAGCTGACCTTATTTTGAATACCTTTCAAGAGCCATATGGATTTCATTCCATCCAGTCAAATATTCATCCTTGAAACAGTATCTCTAATTCACGTTACTTGTTCCTAAGACTCTGGGCATTTTTCTTTAAACATCAAAGTTATGGGTTTGGTTTTTCTTTGTTTTGGGCAAATGGACTTTTTCTTGAATTGCATCTCCTATTAATTCCTAAGCATCTTTACTGCTATAAAATCTAGCCTGAGGAATACACATAGGCAGTTTTTCCCTTTCCCTTCTTTTTTCAGCTTGAAGCCCCTTTGAAAGCCTCCTTGATTAGATTAGTACGACTCCAAGCAAATGCCTTTGTAACTAACTCTTTTTAGGTGCACTTCATCTTAGTTATTAAGTATAGAGACTCCTGTATACTGTTCTGTCTTTTCCCCTTCTGACATACTTACTCCTCCTACGCCACTCTCTCTTGTTCTTATTTCTGTCTTATCAAATATACTCTATTCCTCAAACCTCCTTCTGCACTCCCCAGGGCAAGTTTCTACTCTCACGTCTTTAGCACCAGCAACATGTGCCAACAATTCTTAAATGGGTCCAGGAAACATCTGTCAGCTCCAAACAGCTACATGTTCCCAAAGCCTCAAGTCCAGAGCTATTTCTCCTTGACTGGCAACCCCAGCCCCTAACATCATTCTATTCTATAGCTACTTTTGTTCTTTGGTCCTGTCATCTGACTCTGTGACCCCATTCAGGCTTTTCTCAGCAAAGATACTGGGGTGGTTTGCCATTTCCTTTCCTCCTCATTTTACAGATGAGAAAAGTGAGGCAAAGAGGGTTAAGTGACTTGCCTCAGGGCCACACAGTATCTGAAGCTGGATTTGAACTCACGAAGATGAGTCGTCCTGACTCCAGGCCCAGCACTCTAGCCACTGCACCCCCTAATAGCCCTTTTCTATGGCTACCTGTGGGTCTTCAAAGGTAATGCCAGAGGAGACCACACTTTAGAAGGCCTGACCAAACTGGAAAAGCCTCAGGCATGGGCCCAGCAATAGGCAGTAGGGTTGTTGTTGAAAGTTCCACCTAGTTAAGTTCAGACAGAATCATTACCAGGTTGACAATAACAGGATCATGAGTTTTTCAACCAGGGAATCTCTTGAAGACTACCTACAAAGTGACAGAGGAGTTTCAATCTTCTTTGGTGGCAGAAATATCCATATTGTGACAAAATCTCCAAAAGCGCTAGAGTATAAACAGATTAGTTGGGCTGCCAAATCTGCCACTTTTTAATGAGAACCTCAACCTAGATAAAGGTTCCATAGGTTTCTCAGAGAGGCTCCCAAATTGTAAGCTGATAATGACAAAGGAGGGTATGAGTTAACCCAAATCATACCAACAGCTGAGGTAGCACATGACATTTGACCATACAATAGAATAAAAACACTGTAACCCAAATCCAATGTTTAAAATGCTTGTTCAAAATAAGTCATCAAAACTTATTCATTGTACTAAATGTAATCAAATTTATAGGCTGCCCATTTAACATTTAACTTTATATCAACCTTGAGTGATAATTGACTCAATCATCATACTTCATAATCATTACCCTAATATTTATGAAAGTCTAAGCTTCTTAATTCCCCCCCACACCCTCATCAATAAAAATGCACACACACTAGAAAAGGCTCCTTCAAATACAGTTCAAATCAGGTGAGCAAAGCCTTGGAACTGCAGGGGAGATAAGCCAAACCTTTTCCCAATTCTTTATAAAATATTATTTATTAAAAGAAACTGTCTCCTTTTATAAATTCTGCTAGATACTAAGAGATAAAATTTATGATAATTCCCTCCTTCCACTCTCCAGTTTCTTTCTGATCCCTCAGTCCGCAGAGAAATCAACCCTCGTAAACTTCCTCTTCATTTCTGTGTCCCTCAATCAGAAGTCCAAAATGAAAATGAAATCAAAACCTCTGGCTTCTCTAAAATGAGGCAGCATGGTTCAGGAGATAGTATAGCATAGCAGAAAGTGAGCTAGTTTTGAAATCAGAGGACCTTGGCCAAATTCTAGCTCTGCTATGTGATCTTGGACAAGTCATTGTCCTCTTAGGCTCAGTTTCCTCACCTGCCAGATGTCCTCAAGATTCCTTCTAGATCTAAAGGTATGATTCTTGGGGAGATAAGAGTAAAATAAATGCTAATAAAAGTCATTAGTAATCAATTGAAATTAATTCTATAGATGGAATTTATGACTTTATGTTGAGAAATAAGAAGGTTTTAGTCATTGGTGTTTTATTTTACACCAAGAGTCATAGCTTTATATCTGACAGGGACCTAACAAACCATCTGGCCCAAACCCCTCATTTTACAGGTGAGGAAAACAGGCCTTAGAGGTATATTGACTTCCCCAAGGTCACATTAAACTAGTAGTCCATTAGATTATAAGCTCCTTGAGAAAAGGGGCTGTCTTTAGCTTCTTTTTCTATCCCTAGCACTTAACACAGTACCTGGAATATAGTAGGCATTCAATGAATTCTTGTTAAATAATATAGCTGGTAAATAAAATACTAATGACAGTCACTGAAAAAAATTGTTTCTCGATATAAAGTCATAAATGCCTTCTACGGAATTCATTTCAAGAGGTATTTATTAATCACCCACCACATGCTAAGCACTGAGGTATAAAAACAAAAAAGAAGACAGTTCCTGCCCTGAAGGAGGTTACATTCAACTTAACGATAGTAACATTTATGGAGATGAAGAAACACACACAAAAAAGACCCAAACCTGTGATTTCATTGGGGGAGGGAATTTCCATTGTAGGAATTTACCACACCAATGCCCACCAGAAATTTTTCTATATCTCATAGTCTCAGAGAGTTGTGTGAGGCACTGAGAGGTTGTGTCTTTACTAGACTCACAAAGTCATCAGGTCACAAAAGCAGCATCACCTGAACCCAGATCTTCATAGCTACAAGACCATTGTCTAGACACTATGCCACAGCTGCCTCATGCACAAAATATTCAGAATTCTAGACCATAACTGCAATTTCATTGGGGACACAGGATTTCCAATGGGGAAACTCTCTTTATGAATGAACAGCAGCAGCCTCTCTGCACCTTATAGTCCTAGAGAGTTCTGGGGACACTGAGTGGTTACATGATTTACCCAAGGTCATGTAGTATCAGTGGAAGAAGCTGGACCCACATCTTCCAGGGCTCCAAGGCCAGCCTGCTGTCCATTACACCATGATTTCTCTCTCATTCTCTTTAAAATATGTAAAAAGTCAATATAAAGTCAGGGGATCAGAGTATGGACCACTAATAACTGAGGAGATCAAGAAAGGCCTTGTGCACAAAGTAGTGCTTACACTGAGCCATGAAGGAGAACATTCCAATTATGATAGACAAGATAGTTAGCATTTAAGTACTTGAAGGTTTGCAAAGCACTGTATCTATCTATCTATAATATATATGTATGTATGTATATTTATTTATTTATTTATTTATTTATTTATTTATTTATTATACCATTTGACCTTCACAACAAACCTAGGAGACAGGTGCTATTATTACCTCCATTTTATAGATGAGACAACTAAACAGACAGAAGTTAAATGACTTGCCCAAGGGAACCCAGCAGGAGAGTGTCTAAGGCCAAATTTGAATGCAAGTCTTCTACTGCTACTCCCCCCATATACCAGGTTGTCACAGAATAATAACCATGTTCAGATCGTGACCTGAGCTCCTACCTGATGCATTACTCTATTACTAACCATACCAGAGACACATAAAACCAGTAGCAAAACCATTTAATTAAGACGTGAAGTAATATGAATAGTAAGAAATTTTATCAAGGACTAGGACATTCCCATACCCAAAGTGATACAAATCTCAATCTAATTCGTATTTGATCCCTCTAACTTTCCAGCATAGGAGATCACAGTGCCTTTAAACACGTAGGCTGAAGCTGGACAATTAGCATGTAACACTATCTCTTCTTGGAGTCTTTCCCAGGAGCCCTCAGCGCAGTCCAAAAAACAGCTGACAGTCCTCTTCTAAATTCGGTGGCCATCATCACACTCCAGATGAGATGGTGGGGTTCAAAATTCCACAAGCACTACCCTCCACATTTTCCTCTTGCTCTCCTCCCAAACATGTCTTGCCATTCCCATCTACTCATCCATGGTCCTAATAACTCTGCTTTTAAATGTCCTACCTTCTAAAGTCTCTCCACCAATGAGAGTCCTAGCGTGGTGAAATGACCACACTTAGGGTCATGACACCCTAAGCAATATGGGAAATGACAATTCCCAGTAATATCCCTTACAAAGGTTTCACCGCACATCAATTTCATGGATGCGTCTATGATAGTGTCCACCTCTCCAAACCATTTTTCCTTCCCTGTTCAATAATTTGCTGGTTCCCCAGTTTCATCTTTTCTTTGCAGCTCTACTACATCCTTCCATTAGAAATCTGTAAAATGGTAGCTTGGGGACAAATTTAGTCTTTGCCAATTGTGGACTTCCACAAAAATAACTAAAGAATTAATCTGTGCCCTCCAATACACAGATGTCAATACAAGCTAAAGAAGATGTGGAAATTACTGGAGACTGATTTGCAGCAGCTGGAGCAAATTAGAGCTTGTTGCTGACTAAAGGAGGAGGAGGAAGAGGAAAAAACAAAACAACCTGCTCCAGGCAAGCCATATGTGCCACCCCGAATTTCTATTAATGCGTAAGATGTTACACACCGAAGCTTGATTTACTCCATTGTCTAAGGGTTCACAGTGGATGGCAACCTTTTTCTAGAAGGTAACTTTCTCAAAATACCAGATCACAGAGAGTTTGTTTCTATACTGGCAGCATATTTGGGATATTATTTGTAAAGTGCTCATCACAGTGCCTGGCACATAGTAGATATTCTAGGAAATGTTTATTCCCTTCCCTATCCATATTTAAATTTTTTCAAAATCTCCAGACAATTCACTTATGCCTTCCTAAAAACCATCATATTCTTTAAAATTTGACTGTCATACACTTAACTTTACCATTATGGAAATAGCCCAACAGTTACATGAGAATCAATATCAAAATACCCAGAGTATGGTGACAGTTTAAGGAAATGTCACATGAAGGATACCCTGAAACTTTAGCCAAGTTTCACTCAAAATAGCAAAAGGTAAAGGCATCACTTAATACAACACAACATTTCTGATGAAATGCTTAAAAGTTCTTCCTATTCTGATTCTCCAGAAGATGACTCCTGGGTTCTCAAAGGCCACACCACACAGCATGCAAATCCTGACTGGTCCTATGAAGATGGAAAGGCTTCCAGTATGGACTCCTTGGGAGACTAGGCATCTGGAGTCCAAGGACCAGCCTAGCTAGGCCCAACAAGTTCACCAAGTTCATCTGCAGGGTGATTAAATATTAAGCTACCACAGCTCTTGAAAACTAACAATTTGTAGTGGAATTGTGATCACTGGTGGAAGGAATAATTGGACCAATAAAATCGCAGATCCTTGAAGTATATAAGAGCATTGAACTACACTGGCTCATATAAGTCTCTTATTTTTGTTGTTGCTTTGTTTTGTTTGGGGAGGGGCTTATTTTGTATGTTTGTTTTATTTTTTAAATGAGTAGGGCAATACAAGAATAGTGGGCTATGGTCATACACCAGTATGACCATGGACGAGTCATTTTATTTCTCAAAATTTCAGCTTACTCTTCTGGAAAATGGCAATGGACCCTGATGTCCCATTGACCTCTAAACTTATAAGGTCATAGGTCTCAAGGGAAAGGGACATCAAAGGTCATCTAGTTCAATCGCCTCATTTTGTAGTTGAGGATATCAAAGCCCTAGAAGATTATATGTGTGAGTGTTTGTGTGTATATATGTAATTTGTATGTTGGTATACATTTATATGTGTATGTATGTGTATATTCCTCTGAGTGATCCCAGACACATGAAGGAATTTTACACTCAGCTGGGAGAAGGAAATGACCCTCCAACTGGGTAAGATATGCAATAGTCCTAGCAATGAATGTGGATAGAGCAAGGGAAAAACAAATATATGCTAGGTATGGAATAAAGGCTGGTTTGACATGCAAACACTTTAATGAATTGACTACTAATTCAGAAATGGTTGAGAATGAGGAAGAAGTTAGCACTCCCTTACTTCTCAGAATAGATACAACCATCAGAAGATTCTCAACTCAACTCAACTCAACATTTGCACTTATCTCTTCATCTCTAAAAAGTCACCATTCTCAGAGGAAGCTCAATCCTGAAAGAAGATCTAGAAAGGCGTTATTGTAGATAAGAACTGGGCAAAAATTGACTATTGTTCATTCTCCCATTTGCATTCTTCTCAGCTCTTGATTCCAGTGTGCATTTAGGCAGTGTCTATAGAAGCATCATGACTAGTTAAATGACTACCAATGCATTTTGTCTACTTAGATGGCAATCTCAATAATTGAGAGAAAAAACATACTGTTTCTTACTCCTAAGGAAAGAAGAAGGGCTATCCCTGAATGGCCTTGGTTAATCATGCACTCCTAGAATTTGTTTCGCAGATATAAACAAACCACAGCACCAAGAAGTATTTCCTCTTTGAGTTCCAAAGCTGTCTTTGATTGATGGCACCGAGCACCTTCATACATTGAAAAATTATATTTCAAAACCCAGACTCAAAGAATTATAGAAGCTCAGTACTGGAGGGGTCCTCAGAGGTAATCTGGTCTCCCTATTACCTGAGCAAAAATTTTCTCTGCATTATCCTTAGCAAGTGGTTCCCTAGCCTCTGCCCTAAGACAGGAAGTTGGGGCAAAGGAGACTACCACTTCCCCAGGCATCCCATTCCATTTTTTTGTAAACCTCTAAGCGCTAACAGATTGGATTTTTCCTCTTTTCAAGCAAAATCCTTGTTATTTTTCTATTGGGCATTCTTTACTCTTAAAGTTATTTCAGCAATACTCTCATTATGACCAACTGTATTTCATTGTTTTGTATATACATTAAATGCAGCTAGAGGATATACTGCTGGATCTGGAGTCAACAAAGTTTAGGTTTAAATCTGTCCTCACACACTTAGTAGCTATGTAATCATGGGCAAATCACTCAACCCCCATCTGCCTCAGTATCTTAAACTGTAGAATGGAGATGATAATAATAGCATCTACCTCCTGGGGTTGTTATGAGGGGATAAAATGAAATAATATTGGTAAAGGTGCTTTACAATTTTCAAGTATCATATGAAAGCTAGTTATAATTGTGGTTATTCTACATTATAGTCCCTTTGAATTATGACATTCTTAACAAGAAAAGATGACTACCCAAGCCTCACATCTCTCTCCAACTTCCTCCTGCCATTTAGACATAATCATTGTCAATAAGCAAGACCCCATATTGCAGAAAACAAGGTCCTAGTGGTAATGAAGTTTCATTCTAAGTGTATTTGTTGGTATCTGTCATCATTATTAATTAGATGAGAAGATTCTAAGAAGACAAAGGTCTGATTGGCTGTCCAAAGAGGATCAGCTGCTGTTCTTTCATTCCCTCCAACTTCACCAAAGATCTAGATTGCTCTTAAACATTGGGAGACTTCCAGCAGGAAATCTGCCAATGGCCAATAATACATGTGCATGGCCCTCTGGAATACTCTGTTATGAAGTCTGTAAAAAATGATGGTGTTTTGGCTTAGATTTTTAAAATCTAGCCACTGCTCAGACTCTTATAATCTAGCCAATAGCTTACTAATGTTCAGACTCCTTAAGAGTCTGCCCAATATGACAGATGTTCTAATAAACCTTGTCTTTGGCTGAAAGAAGGCGTGGGTCGAATTCTTTTGCACAGGATCTGCATGTTGTGATATTGGGGTCCCAGCACCCCTAAACCACTGGACCTCATCATTTTGGTGGCCTGTACAGGAAAACTGCCTAACCTCAAGTTCTTCTCCAGCCAAGACTGGAAGCCTCCCTTTCTTGCTCTGCAATGGGGGTACCAAGTACCAAGGCTTGGATGTGCTTTTGGGGCAGACAGTTATGAGGCTATCTCGCACTCAGCCTGACACTCTCAGGCTCTCAGTCCACTGGGTCAGTTTTTGGTCATGGACCTGGGTACACTTTCCACAGCATAGAGGACAAAGACAGATGCCCTATCTGGAAGTGTATGCCCAATTCTGTCAGTTCTCTTGGAGCTAGGGAATTGGGAAAAACTGCAGTTGTTTTTTGGTTCCCTGAGGCTTACTTACTCCCTTCCCTCTACACCCCCGAATTCTCCTTCATGGAGGTTACAGGGAAAGTTAGAACAGCTAAAAATATCTTGGCAGATTCTGGAGGTTTTGTGATTGATCATTAAGGAGTTTTGAAACTCCTCCTTACAACCCTGGTCACTCTTTTCTCCCACTCCCTTCCCTTGTTCAAGAGGGTATCTGTTAACCCCTTTCATAGGAGAAGAGAGCTTCACCCTTTACTCCTCACCTTTGATTTTACCCTCCCCCACCTAGGAAAGGAAAAAGGGGGAAGGGGCAGCAGCTACAGCATGGCCCCCCTGGCAATGGCCTTGAGTCCTAGGGCAACCTTTGCTTGGAAGTATCACCCAGGTTCAGCACATCCTGCTCAAGGTAAAGAAGCTGGCCTCTGAACTTGGGTAAGCATGCTCTTTTAAAGTTGTAGTTTTAACTGTTAATGACGAGATGTTGATTCTCTGTGTAAAGTAATTTGGAAATGAATTTAACAAAATTAAAGTCACCTGATTGGTAATGGGGTTGTTTGAAGTTTCAAATTGGTGAACTTTTTGTATCAGTTATCTCAAGCAACTTTTCATAATTAGATTACCGCTAAAATAATTTGGCTGTTGTTGGTTATTGTTTTAATGTGTAAACTAGCCAAAAAGCTCATTTGGGTTAGGGCTTGCGGGGAATTTGCAAGTTACAGAAATCTCTAATAATTGGCTTTTTACACCAGGACAAATTTAAGTTTGAAATGTAAATCCTAGAAAAGTTTTTCCTAAGCTGTGATTAGTGAAACTTGCTGTGTGAGGTAAAAGCTCATAGGATTTTATTTTGAGTTGTCTGATGGATCATAGTAATTCATCGACAATCAATAATCCGCCATCTGAGAGAAATGCCACAAGCTACTCAGGAATGTGATACTGGTGGGAAGTCAGCATCAGGAAAAGCTGAGAGGACAATTTTAGCCTCAGTCTAAGATGGGAACCTCCTGGCTCAGTTTCCCCATTATGTTCCTCGGAAAGAGAACATTACACACCTGGCTATTCATGAGTCTGACTATGAGGTGGATTTGTTACAGCAAGATTGTAAAACTGAATTATCTGACTCCAAACAGAGCTAAGGATGTTTTATCCTCTCATATTTGGGCCCTAAATCTAGTCCCTGCTTTGTATCTGGGCCCTGCAGTGTTTTCTGTCAGATTTGTGTCTTCCAGACTATAGGTCATTCACCTACAGATGGTAGCAAGCAGTGGGTACTGGTAAATGTCTCCCCCCATCATTCCTTGGATGCAACTTGTGCTTGGTTCCAGTCAACCTCCTCTTTGGGACCCCCTTGAGGAAGGTACAGCTCTACTCCCCTTGCCAGCAGGAAGCAGTTTCAGAAGCCAAGACCTGCACCCCTTACCCCAAAAGAATTTGGATCCCATTTGTTTGAGAGGGGAATGATGTGGATGGGATCTAGACCCCAGAAAGGAAAAACCCTGGACTTTCCCACATGGTCAAATCTCTGGTGTTTGTCTGAGGCTATAATCCCATCAACTGGCCTTTCATGGCTACACCCAATCTCCCAATTCTCTGTTACCCTTAATCTAGCCTAGACCTCTCTATGTCCCCAGGCCATTTCCCACCTTTAATCTTATCTAGGCTCCATTCTCCCTTGGCCACCCCTGGAGTTCTATTACCTCATAGACTACTTGGCCATTCCTAGATCCCTCCTATTGTCTTTCTGTGTATAAGGTCCATCTTCTCTCCATTAAGATGCTTAGATTCTTAAAATCTAGCCACTGCTCAGATTCTTATAATCTAGCCAATATCTTACTAATGTTCAAACTCCTTAAGAGTCTGCTCAATATGACGGATGTTCTAATATATACCTTGTCCTTGTCTGAAAAAAAAAATGATGGTATTTATATGCCAGGGATAGTTTTACAGTTTAACATGTTATCATATTTATGTCTAGCCATTAGAACAGGGTTTTCCTGTTTAGCTCAGATATCCTTAATCATTGATCAATCCTGTGATTGGGAATAGGCTGGATAAAATTCATGTGCAACCCAGATCATATGAGAGACAGCCTGATAGTAGGAGGCCTGGTGGAGATTCTATACTGAAGAGGACTACCTAAAGAAGAGAACTTAGCTATTGAAAGCTCAGTTGATTTAAAACAGGAGCTTTCCACAGCACTTGTGATCAAGCCCTTTTATTTTCTGCTCTGTAATTCTGGGTACCCCAGTATGTACTTTTAATTACTTTAAATTAACACATACTACTCATACAAAATGTGGCTACAGAAACTTTGAATAGCATGGAAATTCAATGCATTGTCCACATAATTACTCTCATGAAATGTGCTTAGGTCAATTTCACAGTTCCACCATGAACCTCATTCACCTTCATGCATGAATGGGAAAAAAAAAATCATTTACACACAGTCTATACCTACCAAAAGTTTTGCCTACTGTGCTTTGTTAAAGCCTCAGAGAGTGTGATATTTGATCCTTTATAATTTCTGGATTTCCTAATTAAATTGCTTCAATCATGTCAAAGGCACTTTTTATCTCTTGGAATATTAAGCCAAGCAACCTTAGAAGAACAAAGGCAATCAGAAAAAAATTCTAAAGGCATGGGGGGTGGGGGTGGAGAGAGAGAGAAGTGTTTTTTATGTTCTGGTGACTTAAAAGGAGAGAAATGGAAATTTACCAAACTTTAAATAAGGATTATTATCATCAAGAAAATGAACCTGAGAAATCATAGCCAAAGTTACCTGCACCTAAAAACAAATTTATGATGTCAACATTTCCCTAACCATTCTGGGGAGCTGCTACATGGCTACAGTCACTTCTCCATCTACCTATATTTCTCTGGGTGTAGGTGTTAATTATCTGTTTCCTGGATCCATACAGGATTCCCCCTAGATGGTGAGGTCCTGAAGATGTTTCTGATTGCCAATGACATCATAATTGATTATATCAAGCTCCAGAACCCTCCTGGAGCGATATGATATATTGTCACCCAAAAGAAATCAAGCTCATAATCCATAAAGGGAAAACCAAATGGATAAAAATTTCCTATTTTCAAAACTGTGACGTGTGGTTTTTGCCTTGTATAGGAAATGCAACTGGACAATGAGTTGGTCCAGAATTGCATGGGAAGAGTCTGGAACATACATTTGGGAAATCATGGAACCATTTTCAATCATCTCAGGCTTCCCAGGGCCACCAGAACACATCTTTTTAAGATCAAATGTTCTTCCAAAGATCTTATATGACGTGGAGCACCACAGTCTCAGAAAAATCAAACTTGCAGGTCACCCAATGGGTGATGAAAAGAATTATGGTCTTTGGATCATAGGACCAGAGATGTATAGTTCTTTCTACTGTGTGTAGTGGGTGTAAGTAGGTCATACCACATTATCAACAATGGTTTCCAGGCAACAAAGTGGCATAAAAGACATATCAAGGAAATATGTAACAAGAAAGGGATGTGGTACTTCAAGTTTCCATGTTGCAGAAAGAAGGCATTACAGAATGACCACCTGACTGTTGTAATATTAAAAGGCACAAAAAGAAAGCCCTCCAACCTATTGGGTAGTTTTTTGGTGGAAGATTTATGGAAGGAAACAGACAATGATGACACAGAATGAACAGGTGTGGATTCTATGCAACCCCCAGGGTCTAGCACAATGGCTGGAACAGAGATACATGAAAAATATTATTGATTAATTAAAGATAGGTGGCATACTGAATGGAACCCTAGTTTTAATTAGGAAGAACTGAGTTCTGCCTCTGACACTTAATTAGCTATGTGCAAGTCACATGGCCTGTCTCCTCTTCTACAAAATGGAGATAATAATAGCACTGACCTCACAGGCTTGCTGTGAGAATCATTATATGTAAAGTGGTTTGCAAACCTTAAAGTTTTGTGTAAACAGTAGCTATTATTATCAAGTATGACATGGTGTTGTAAATAGTGGTATCAAAGTCAAATAGAAAGGAATGATATGGACTGGCCAAATACTGACTTATAAAACCACAAATTAACATTACCTATATTGTATCGTATTTTTATTTATTTTTGTTAAAAATTTCCCAATCCCATTGTAATCTAGTTGGAGCCTCTAGTTTTCCTGGCTCCAATATGACACCTCTGTGTGTAGGAATGGAGGACTTGGAGCTAGGAGAAACACGGCTTATTTAACACCTTTTCAGATACTTGCTACCTGAATGACCATAAGCAAATCACTTACCCTCCCTAAGCTTTAGTTTTCACATCTGTGAAATAATATCTCCCATAAGGATGTTGTGAGATCATGCATGTGTAGCAGTGATGTTTGCTATACATTTAATCAGTGATCAGGAAGGCAGGACCATCAGTCTTATTTATGCACACTCGCCTTTCTCCTGGATCAATGTACTCCTTCCTTGTGATGTGACTTTCTCTTCAGATACTCCCTCAGGCCCTCCTTCTCTGGAGTAGTGGCTTTCCTTCAAAACAGGCTGAGGAAACAGCCCCTGCTTGTCTCAAAGCCAGCCCAACCAGTCACCAGCTGCCCCAGCCACTGTGCCCAACTCACTAGCCTATTGAAGCTCCAGTAAGTGAATTCTCTCCGCCCTGGAAAGTTGTAAAAATCAATCAACAACTCTCTCTGCTGTATCTCTAAGCCCCCAGTCAGATATCCTGCTCTGGCAAAATACCGCAGTTCTAAATCTCCTGCTCTCAGCCTTCCCCAGGTGGTCCCAATTGTCCCCCTGCTACTGCATTCAAATAATAATATACAGGTGGTTAACAGTTTTATACATAATACATATACAGAATAATAATAATGCAAGGCAGGTGCTTAACAGTTTTATTTGCCAGTTTAAGAGAAAAGCAAGTGTTTAAACATGAGAGGGTAAATGAACTTTTAAAAAATAGGATATACCTCCCAGACCCAAGGGAAGACATAAGGACCTCTCAGAAGAGAGGAAGAGAAAAGGGAAAGGGAAATGAAGAATCACTCTCTTAATTTAGTCATGATGGGTTTCATCAACTCTACATTGACATATCTCATGCATGATTTTTTCATGTTGCCTCGAATCCAAAGTCCTGCACTTACCAAAGAGTGTATTGGGGTCAGCTCGAACCACCTCATAAGATCCAGTTGTTAAATTTTTAGCGTGAGCACTTATACCTCAGAAATCAACAAACAATACAAATCCGGCCCTGAATTATTATTTTGTTAATTTTCTAGACTTAAGAAAGTGATGGAGAAAAATGTTAATGACATAGATTAAATGAAAAGTGTGTCATACCATTTTTTTAGGAAAGCCAATTGTTAAACATTTACCAGCCCACCCCTTTCACAAGTCAGTTACAAGGTCAGGGCAAAATCCCCTAGGGGGAAGTGGATAAAGGAGTATACTAAAGAGATTTCTGCCCCAAACTATTCCTAGTGACCTGCCGTCCTTGGCAATGCCTGGAAGAGATCTGGTCAAGACGAGTCTTCATACATTAAGTGTAAACTTTGCAAACTTTATAAATATTAGCTATTTATGAGATCATAGATCCACCAACATTCCATTTCAATTCAATTAAACAAATATTTATTGAGTATATTGAGTACATTCAAGGCTCTCCAAAGGATATAAAGAAGAAAACAGTATGGTCCCTGCCATGTGGAGCTTAAAGCCTTATAATCTGTTATCTAATATAACCAGGAAATGGGGTATGCTAACTAATAAAGAGTTATTATCTATATCAAACACAGATTCCTGGCTTTCAAATAAGATAAAATAAAATACACATGAGCACATGAAAGATGAGTGATTTCATCAATGTAGAAAATTCTCTACACTAGGACAGTTCATAACCCACTATAATTTAGTACCTAAGTCCTAGAGAGTCATCTAAAGAACAAAGAGGTTATTTCCATTGCCCAGAAACATACAACTGATACTTACTAAATATCAGAGAGAAGATTTGAATCCAGGTCTTCCAGATTCTAAACTCAGCACTCTAGCAACTATGTCAAACTGCCACAGGATAGGCAATGATATAAAATACATTAATACTATGTGATTATAATACATAATCAAATATGATTTCATCTCTCTGATGACTGAAAAGCATTTGAGGATCTTGTATCATAAATATTGATTATCATCAGGACAGTGCCTGGCACATAGTAGCACTATATAAATGTTAACTAATATTATTATTACTGTTATTGTTGTTGTTATTATTATTATTATTACACCGTAGTTGTAGAAAAGGGTCCTTAAACAGTTTTCTAGATAAAAGTAAGCCCCATGTATGTTCATTCATCCATCAGCAATAACATATTGGGGTATGTATGAACATATAATCTTTCTCCAAAAACATGACTAATTTCAGCCAGTGTCAACCAGTGGAAAGATTGGTCACCAGATTTTCTAACAATGCTTCCAATTTCTCAGACCAAAGATGTTGCCTAAACTACATCAGGATGATCAAAGAATAGTTACTGAAGGGATTGCCACTTATTAAGGTAAGGAGACTTATCTTTGAGGATCTCCATATGAGACTTGCAGCACTTCATCAACCCTATAGTAGTCATCTCATAGCTTTATGGTGGCCCTGGGTTAAAGCTAGAACTTTGGGCAAAAGTGAGGATTTGGTGAAATGTTCTTTGGCATTCTTCCAACTCCATTTCCAAAGTCCTTCACCTTTTCTGACACGTGCTTGCCTCACAAACTTTATGCTGAGACTTATCCCCATAGAACTTTACTGTCAACTGTAAACTAATTCCTTGCTAAGGCATTAGTTGGCTGTTCCATTTTTATACGAGTCTTTTGAAGACCAAGAAGTCTTCTAGATCCAAAGGCTTCATTGTCTAATGGGTGAATTTTTATCCATAACAAACAAAGCTTTATAGAGTTACATAAATGTCAGCTATTTTTGAGATGACATATACATTGGCATCCAATTTCAATTCAATTCAATAAATATCAACTGGTGGGAGAGGTATTTAGGCAGCAAGTAATCGTTCCATGGTAGGAAATGTTTAGGCAACAAATAATTCTTGTTTGAGTCCCTCCATTCCCACCACATGGGTGGCTATTTACTCAACCTACCCATAAATCCAACCTTTGTTGGAGAGTGATGTAAGGCTCCTTGGTCTCCAAAAGGTCCTTGTTAAAATGGAAAGGGGCACAATTCCATAAGAATTAACAAACAATCCTCAACTGGGAATCAATTAAAACCTGAAAATGGTACCAATTTGGCTCCAAAATTCTCTACATCTGTTCCACAACTTTCTCCAACCATAAGTATCTTAGGACTATCTCAATCCCAGCCCAGTACCCAAGTTGAGTGGTATGCATTTCTGTTTCTGCATTGTATGTTTCACTGCCCTGAAATATTATCCTAAGTAATACAGAGAGGAGAAGAAATAAGTAATATGTACCCTGGGCTTATTAACAGCCCAAATCAGACCAATTTGTGAAAACATCTTAAAACAAATTTTCTTCCTCATATGCAACAAAAACTAGAAAAATGCAATACTTCATGCCAGAGAAGGCAAGCAGAAAGGGCATGTGGTCAGATTGATTGGTAGCTAAGAAGATAGTTTTAGTACTACAATAAGTCCATCAGTAAAGATTTATTAAACACCTACTGTGGGCCAGGCACCAACTTCAGTGGTTCTCTGCTCTAATTAATGAATGTAGGTACTGCATCTGTCCATGAAGATCACAACCCATCCATGTCCTCTCATTCTACATGATTCTTATCCATAAATTCTCCACCTGTAGTCCAAGTTCTATATGTATACCACATGTTGGTAGTTCTATTGACATTTTGTGGCTACCAATGGAACACACAGGCTGTCTCTTGCTCTGACCACATGACTGGCCTACATTCTTTTCCAGTCATACATCTTTCTTTGATGACCTTTATAACATTTCTCTTGACAGTACTTTGTCCCACTCATGGACCACTGAGTGACTCTTAACCTTAATTGTCCAAGAATTGTATTATCCCATACTAAGAAGATACAAAAAGAAAACAAGGATACATCAGTTAGAGTGCAACACAGTCTGAAATATATTTGAAACTGAAAAGAGCAAGGAAAACTTGAGATGGATGATCATGAGCTTGAAAATAGAAGAAAAAGCAATGAAAATTATGATCTATCCCTAAGACTGTAACTCACACAGGAATTTCCATGATGAATGACAGGAGCATAGACAAACATTGAAAGGGATAGTCAAAAGCCAAGATATGGCAGCTTGGAGAGTCACTATGGTTACAGGAGCTAAGATAATAGGGAGGAAAGTCAGTAGATGAAGTGATAATTTAGTGAAGCAACTTTTAACATGAATTGTAAGTTTTCATATGTATTTAGAGGTTTTATGCTGAGTAGGCATGTACCAGTTCACTGATCTTTAAATAAAGATTGGATGACCAGTCAGATGTATTATAGAAAGGAACATTTTTCAGGTATGGATCCAACAAGAAGGCCTCTGAGGTCCATTTCAAATATAAAGTTCTGTGATTCTATAATCCAAGAGTGGAAATTTATTCATTTCCTATATTTGTTTTGGATTCAAATTCTAACTTTGCTATTTACTACCGGTATGACTTTTGGCAAGGTTTCTGGACCTCAGTTCCTCATTTCTAAAATGAGGGCATTTGACTAGATGGCTTTTAAGGACCCTTTAAACTTTCATTCTATTATCCTATGTATCCATTCATTCAACAAATAGTTCCTGCTAACCTGTTCTGTGCATTATTAAATTGTCTTAGGTGCTGGATTGTAGCTAAAACTGCATCTGTACACGCTGAACGTGTTGAGGGACAGCATGTCTTTAAGCAATTAGTATTTTATTGTGTCAAGGTGCCACTTACTTCCAAGGCTCAGAAAGTATTGCCAGGGACACAGCTACCACTGAACCCATGATGCAGTGTTAGCATTGTCCAAACCGTAGGTGAACTCTATCCCCAAACTTCAAGCCACTTACAGCACAAGCCAACAAGTGAGATTTCCCCTAGGGATGTACACAACCAACACCAACACAAAGGGAAAGGTAGTCTTTCTCCCCATAGTTTCACTACCCTGCCACAATGGGGTCTCATCCAGGCCTCTTGCTCTCTCCTTCCAAAATTCAGCCCAATCACCACTCAGGGAGCAGACTAACATGGATCCAGAGGTTAAAGCTCTCCTTACTTTAACATGTAACCTCTGAAGGGGGGGGAGGTTACTGCAGATGGAAACTGATGCCCTTGTTAAGATTACCAGCAGTAGTTGCTGCCTCTCTGATCCATAAATTAATTACAATACTTTCCTGAGTATTGGGTAATGAGAGTTCCATTCAGCAATAGACTTTTTCCTACAGCACTGTAATCAATGTCCAATGTTTTAATTCCTTTTTTGCTCATTTCACTTATTTTCTTTGGGACCAGACATTTCCCTGCTGTTGATATCATCAATTGGCTCATCACACAAAAATTACTTAACGTGTTTCGTCTTTAAAGGGCAGATGATTTGTACCTATAGCACCTCCCTTTGGATGACACCCTGAGTATTACAGAGACTTAGAAGGAGTTTTTCCAAATGACAGAAAATTTTTAGACTAGACCAGGAGTCAACAAGGTATAGACAACAGGCCAATCTGACTTATTGCCTGTTTTGTATTTAATTAATACTGAATACAATAATTTAATTAACAATTGTAAATTAAAATGTAAAAACCATTCTTAGCTCACGAGTAGTAGGAAAGAAGGCAGTGGACCATGTTAGGTTTTAGTCTGCCAGCCCCTGGGCTAGATTGTTTATAGGCTATTAGAAGGGCTTAGTTGTTTCAGTTGTTGTTGTTGTTGTTATTGTTGTTGTTGGGATGTGTGTGTGTGTGAGTGTGTGTGGAGGAGGGGACTCACGCTCATATTCAGGACACCAGTAAGGAGGTAGAATGTAACAGCAAGTTATAAGCAGATAAGGAGCAGCTATCAAGAGGAAAAAAGATGGGCTATGTAACAGGAGTGGACTGGAGCTGAGACCAGGACAAACCAGCAAATGTGATGATTATGGTGGTTGGAGAGAGAAATCCATTCAATAACTCCTTTCTTTTCCTAGTTTACCTAGAACTTTCAAGTGCCAAAATTTGGCAACAATAAAAGGTTTCTGAAAGCACAATGACCAAAAATGAATTAAAAATCAACCGCATAATGAATCCAAGGTTTTTCTGGTGAGTATTTGCCTGTATTGCATCATACAACTTCACTGCAGCCTCAGTTATGAACACACAGCATGCACACTTTGCACTGCACATGCCCTCCAGTCAGACAACACCAGTGAAGGCTGCCAAAATGCAAAAAGGGTCATGAGCGGAAAAAATTTAAGAAGTCCTAATCTAGAATACAGCACTGAGGAAATTTTCACTCCAAGTTTAGATCTCAATCTCTTTCTTCAGCAACTCTGTCTCAGATTGACTAGAAAGAGAGTAGGAAGGGATGGGAAAGATGTGACCTTGACTGTGAGCCCTGTCATAATTTTCTATACTTGGCTTAAATGTTTATTTGCATTTCTCTGTCACTTGATACTGCTAGTAAATTACATGGCCATTAATAGTTATGTGGTTGAAGCCATTAAGTCTGTGATTTGAGATTGAGGGAAAGGAAGCTAGCTTAGGGATGGAGAACTTTCTCTAGTTTTACTCTGGGGAGGGGGCCAAGCTGATCAGAGAGAAGGTCATTTGAATTGATCATTTCTGAGCAGATTTACTAGCCTGCTTTTGAACCCAGAAAAAGAGAATTAATAAAGAAATGAGCCAGTAACAAAAAGAGATAGGGGAGGAAGGTGGGCTACTTAGTACACCAAAGAGACACTGCTCACCCCCTACATTGCTGTAATAGTATTATAAATTCCCCCATTAGACTATAATCTCCTTGAGGGCAGGGACTGTCTTTTGCTTTTTTTTTTGTATCTCTGGAGCTTAGCACAGTGCCTGGCACACAGCAGACACTTAATAAATGTTTACTGAATTGAATTAAACTGGAGAATATCTAGGGTGGCAATCAAGATATTGAAGAGCCTCAACGCAAAAGAATAGGATTTTCAAACTGAGGCTGTTTGGCTGAGAAAAGAGAAGGCACAAAAAGCAAATGGTAACTGCCTCCAAGTATATGAAGGATGGGCAAGTCAACAAGCATTTATTAAGCACTTACTGTGTGCCAGATACTGGGGATACAAAGAAAGGCAAAAGAATCTCACAGTCTAACTGAGATGAAAATACTAAAAAGAAAAAAACCAACCATGTGCAAACAAGATAATGAAGAAGAGATTATTAGGCTTATTCCATTTGTCCCCAAAGAGTGGAGCTAGAAGCAATAGACAGAAGTTTCAAAGAGATCAGTTTAGGTGAAAAGCCAGAGAAAACTGGAATGGACCCACTGGCAAGGCAGTGACTATTCCTTTACTGGAGATCTCCAAACAAAGTTTGGATGAATCCCTGTGGGGTGCGTGGTAGAAGGAGCTTCTTTTTCAGTTACAGGTTGGACTAAATGGCCACTGAGTTTCCTCCCAAATCTGAATTTTTTTATCCTGTGGCATTATTGTTATTATTACTATCTAATGCTCATCTTTTTTCAATGGTGCTGGGATAGAAGTGATCCTGAAACAAATTATTCTGCTGCTATTATTCTTTTATATGTTCTATGGACTATTGCACAGGTTGATAAAATAACTGCTTTTTCGTAGTTGAATGAAAGTATTGAGATATAAACTCATCTTCCATAGGCTCACTGAAAACATCCTTGCTGCAGCTCCATTAGCAGACCTCCTATTCCTCCCTTTCCCAGTTCTCCTTCATCTTAGTGCCTTGCCTCTGAGACTACCCCCAATTTGTGCTGTATATTTCTTGTTCATATGTAGTTGTCTTCCCAGTGAAACTGTGAGTTCCTAGAGGGCAGGGACCCTATTGTTTTGCCTTTCTTTGTATTCCCAGAGTTTGGTACAATATGTGGCACATAGTAGGTACTCAATAAATCTTTGTTCATTGATTGATTGACTATTCAGTTCCTACTTTGATTTTGATCTCCTGTCTTAAAGCTCTGACTTGAAATATTTTTGTCCCAGGTAGCGTACAAAGTATACATATCTGTTACAGTGACTTCTATTTAAAATGTAGTAAGTTGTCATTACTATTATTATCTTGCTCTCATTTTTTGATGGGCTGCCTACAAAAACAATCCAATGACAAGTTGCTATCCTGATGTTATTCTATCTAATGTCCAATAAACATTAGATGTCTATTTTATTAGAATATACTATTAGATGTCTATTCCATCTTGTACAGATGGCAAAACTGATTTTTGTAGTTAAATAAAATTATTAGAATGAAGCTTCATCTTTAGTAAGTTAATTGGAAGGATCCTCAGTACAACTTCAGTAACAGATAAAAAAAAATAGGGCTTCTATGTCCCTTATTGTATTTCCGCATGACCTCATACTTTGGCCGGGACTTCATACTTTGAAAGTTTTTCATTGCTTGTGACTTGGAGATGATGAGTATTTGGGATCAAGGCATCTCTTAAAATGTTGTTCTTGAATCTTGAATCAATGGCATATAAATGACTGTGGACAAGAGTTGGGTCTATGAGAAAGATCCAAATTCTAGTATACCTGCTTGAGTTAGTTCCCTAGGACATTCTGAGGTCTATGTTTATACGTGGAGTTTTGTCACCTATCAGTCCATGAATGAGAGGAAACTTCTAAAGTATAATTCTAGCCATGGGATCATGCCTTCCTAGGTGTATGATAGGCATTATTTTTTTTTTGGGGGGGAGGTGAGGCATTTGGGGTTAAGTGACTTACCCAGAGTCACACAGCTAGGGAATGTTATGTGTCTGAGGCCAAATTTGAACTCAGGTCCTCCTGACTCCAGAGCCAGTGCTCTATCTACTGCACCACCTAGCTGCCCCTAGGCATTAAATTTTTACAACCTTAAGTGAAACATTGCAGCCTTTTCCCTTTTCTTGTATAATCAACACTGATCACTCAGTAAAAATTCCTTAAGAATAACCCTTCTAACCCAAAGACTCCAGTTTCTGGGACAAGAACTCACTATTTAAGAAAAACTACTGGGAAAAGTGGAAAACAGCAGGAACTAGGCATAGTGCAACATCTTATACTGTATGCCAAGATAAAGTCAAAATGGATACACAATCTAGATATAAAGCCTGATATTATAGGCAAAGTAGGAGAGCAAGGAATAGTTTACCTGTCAGATTTATAGAGAAGAGAAGAATTTATGACCAAACAAGAGATGGAGAACATTATGAAATGCAAAATGGATGATTTTGATTACATTAAATTGAAAGGTTTTTGCACAAAGCCAGTGCAACTAAAATTAGAAAGAAAACAGAGGGATGGAAAATAATTTTTACAGCCAGTGTCTCTGATAAAGGCCTCATTTTTACAAAACTGAGCCAAATTTATAAGAATACAAGTGATTCCCCAACTGATAAATGTTCAAAGGACATGAACAGGCAGTTTTCAGAGGAAGAAATTAAAGCTATCCATAGTCATGAAAAAATGGTCTAAATCACTATCGTTTAGAGAAATGCAAATCAAAACAACTCTGAGATACCACATCACACCTATCAGATTGGCTAACATGACAAAACAGGAAAATTATAAATGTTGGAGAAAATGTGGGAAAATTGGAACACTAATACATTGTTGGTGGAGTTTTGAACTGATCTAACCATTCTGGAGAGCAATTTGGAACTATGCCCAAAGGGCTATAAAACTGTGCGTACCCTTTCACCCAGCAGTAGCACTTCTAGGGCTGTATCCCAAAGAGATCATAAAAATAGGAAAAGGATCCACGTGTACAAAAATATTTATAGCAGCTCTTTTTGTGATGGCTAAGAATTGGAAATCGAGGGGATGCCCATTTATTGGGGAATGGCTGAACAAATTGTGGTATATAAATGTTATGGAATACTATTGTGCTATGAGAAATGATGAGTAGGCTGTCTTCAGAAAATCCTGGAAAGATTTATATGAAGTGATGCTGAGTGAAGTGAGCAGAACCAGGAGAACACTGTACACAGTAACAGCCACACTGTGTGATGACTGTCTTTGATAGACTTAGTTCTGTTCAGTGATACAAGGATCTAAGACAACTCCAAAAGACTCATAATGGAAAATGCTATCCACATCCAGAGAAAGAACTTCAGAGTCTGAATGCAGATGGAAGCATACTATTTGCTCTCTTTTTGTTTTCGTTTGTTTTGTTTCTTCTTTATCATGGTTCCTCCCACTGGTTCTAATTCTTCTTTACAATGTCACTAATGTGAAAATTTAAAAAAAGAATAACTTCGAGCAATTAAGTTATTTTGACTATTATAAATACCTACATTGACAGTAAAGGACATATGAAGAAAGATGTTATCTGCGTTCAGAGAAAGAACTGATAAATACAAGTATGTATAGAATAATTTACCATATATATGTGTGCGTATGTGTGTGTGCATACCTATTTGTGTCTAATGATATCTATCTCTAGGTTAGAGTGAGGGGGAGGGAAAAAAGAAAAAAATAAAGAAATTTACATAAATTTGTTATATATTTAAAAGTAATAGTAAGTTGTACATAATAGATTTGTAGTTTCATGTGCAATCATCTTTTTTTATTATACTATGTTATGGAAATGCTAATTTATTCCATAAATTAAAATAAAATAAAATTTAAAAATGACAAAAGAATAACCCTTCTTCAGGTTTTAGAGGTGATGATCCTAAATCCTGATCCTGCATGATCATAATAAATACCTCCATTTCCATGAACAAACCTACCTGACTCAATTATCTGTTCAATGCTTCTTTTTTGATGTACTGTTGACTGAATTCATTTAAATGTTGTCCAAGGAGGGTCTTCCAATTAAACTCTTGGATCTAAAGTAATTTCATAGGCTTCATCATAAGTAAGCTGCATCTGATTATACTTGGCAGATCCAGTACAGTATACATAGTTATCATCACTTGCTATTATTTAGTGAAGTAATATCTGCTATTCATTCCAAAAGTTTTCTATAGGTTTTTTGTCTTATTTATTATTTGTTCTAAGAATATTTATCAATGCCCTTCCTCCTTTTTTTAATGTGGAAGCATTAATTTTCCTAATTTGCCTTTGGATGATAGAGCCTAGGTTTTGTTAATATTCTAAAGGTTTTTGTCAGGATTCTTCCTGTGTTATAATCCATTTTACAATTCTGAAAGTATACTTTAAGATTGGTTTTGTATAGGTGTTAACTGCTTCAAATACGATCATCCCATTCAGCTTTGATTTCAGCATGGCAGTAAGTGTCTTAAGGTAATCAACCATGGTTTTCTCCTTGGTATGTGGCTTGCCTGAAGACCAATGTATTTCAAAGTACCACCCTCATGCATCAGTTCAATTTCAGATCATTCAGTCTCTATTTTTCCTTAATATGCACTAAGAATTTTACTCTCATTGATTCCAAATGACATTTTGATATCACTGGAGATTCTGTGAGATGAAGGTGGGACTGTATAGCTTGATGCCATTTTCATATACCATCTGGTTAATAAAATGTTTGGGTTTGACTCCTTTTCTTTGGAAGCCACATTTAGTTCCATTTGGGAGAGGTGAAATGGATTGAATGTTAGAAAGACCCAAAATGGTTTTAAGTTGTCTCCCTGAAAAGTGCCACACTTTGTATGAATTGTTCTTAGCGTATTAGACCAGTGGCATGATTTAAATAGAGCATAGTTTTCCATGCAGACAACAAATTTTCTAGCAATGTCACCATCCTTACATCCATTCTACATCAACATAGGCAGTATATGTATTACATCACTTTCAGGTAGCTTATTCAATATTGTTGTTCATTATTCATTTTTGAAGAGGATCAATGGTATTACAAGCTGATGTCTTGACTTGAGTATGAATTGGATTTAAGTGAGGTAGAGTTGTTCAAAGTCATTGGCCTCACTCTCTCTCCCAGAGTTCAGTGGCAAGACAAAAGTCAAGATGACTGGCAATGGCCCAGGATGCAGAGGATAACCTTGGCATCTTCTATGTCTGACCAAGCTCTAAGCACTCCACAGTGCCTGCTTCAACCACCCTCATGACTGTTGGAAAAAAGTGTTCTCATCCACCCATTCTACTGGGGGAACTCATCACGTGCTTGGGGTAGACATCTCCCTAACTCATCAATAAGTTTGAGGCCTGTTGGTTACCCTCAATCTGGTTTAGCATATCTGCTGAGCCAATTTTACCAGGGTGTGACCAATGAACATTCTATAGCTTCTTGGAGCCACAGGTGAGAGTTGAGTAACAGGTAGACACCAAAAGTGGATGAGCAACCTGAAAAAGGCTCAGCAAGACCTCACACCAGAGGTGCTAGTCCAGGGGTGGGGAACCTGCAGCCTTGAGGCTACGTGTGGCCTTCTAGATCCTTAAGTGTGACCTTTTGACTGAATCCATTCTTGTTCTGTAAAATTTGGATTCAGTCAAAAGGCAGCACTTAAGGATATAGAAGGCCACAGATTCCCCACCCCTGTGCTAGCCCTTCCTGAAAACCTCATATACCCTGCTTACTTAGTAAGTACCAAATCAACGATTAAGTTGTTCTTTATACCTCTGGTACTTTTGAGGATTTTTTTTTTTGCTTCTCAATATATGAATATTTTCTGTTAAGTACACAAATACATACTTGGCTTATATTCAGAGGACTCTCTAGTGTTTTAATTCTTTAGTAATAGTTCCATGATACTTTCTTTTAAGAAAGGTAGATCTTTCATCCAAGAGGGAGCTAGTCAAGTTCCATGCTGGTAATTCATGCACCAATGGGAAGTATTGGAGACAATAATCGTGAATCTTATGAAATCTCACCATTTTCCAGTTTTTTAGAGAGGCTCCAGTTTTATTTACTCCCCTTTACATAAATATTCTGCCATTTATTATATTAATACTTATTTCATTCAACTCGTGTTTTCATTTTCTAGGACTCCTTGCAACCAAACAATAACCACAAATTTTCCACACCTTCCTTCTTTGGGGATTTTTTCTTAGCCTTGATTTCTTTACTTCTCAAGCATCTGTAGTAAAGTTTTTGATTGACATTGAATTATTTCTTGCTTTCTTCGCACTGCTTTGACTCTTTTCTTATATCTCTTTCACTTTTCCATTTTTTCATTCTCTTGCTAATTAAGGCAACCTAGAATTTTCAATATGCTTTTGTTTTCTGGATTTCATTCCACAGGCTTCTTTTTTATCGACTTTAATTAGACAATGTGAAATTCAAGCTTCTATTGCATGTACCAGCACAATGTTGATAAAGCCAATCCCTTTCTGCAGATCCTCAGAGGTAAAGAGGAAGAGCATTCCAGTTATGGGAGCAGCCAATGAAAAGGCCTGAGAATTGGGTGATGTAGTACCGTGTGTAATGAATAAAAGTAGGTCAGTATAGTTGAATCATAAAGTAGATGAAGTCAAATCAACAAGTATTTATTAAGCACTTGACCTTTGCCAGGCACCACACTAAGTGGTAAAGATACACAGAAAGGCAAAAACAGTACTTATCCTCAAGGAGCTTATACTCTAACAGAGGAAAACAACACACAAATTTAATAATTACACACACACACACATATATGCAGAGAGAGAAAGAGATGGAAAACTGGAAGTAATATCAGAGGGAGGGCACTAGAAGTAGGTTGGTTGGTAGGTTTTGAGCTAAGTCTTGAAGGAAGCTAGAAGAAGAGATGGGGAAGAATATATTCCAGACATGGGAGATAGCCGGTGAAAGGCATATGCCCAGAGATGAAAGGTCCATCATATGCCAAGAACAGCAAGTAAGCTTGTTTTGCTTGACTATGAAGTACAAAGAAGAAAAGAAAAGATAGGAACACTGGGAAGGTAAAAATGGTCGGAGAATTCAACAGAGAATTTTATATGTGACCCTAGAGGTAATAGGGAGCCACTGAAGCTTATTAAGTCAAGGAGGGGTGAAAAGGCCTGACCTGTACTTTATTAAAATTACTTTTCTTGGTTAGTAGTCATACCTGAAATGTCTGACCTTTACAGACAGGAAGTGGCATTCAGATCTTGCCTTGGAGGCCCCGGGTAGTTCAATGCCTCACTTTTCCCTTAGCTTTGCTCACCTATGCCTCTCTTAACTTTTCAAAATTCAGTGAAAATGGAAGCTAGGAGTCCATGAATTCTCTGAAAGCTGCCTGTCCCTACTCTGAGGATAGCTGGGTCAGAGACATAGCCACAACCACTGAAGGTTTTCCAGGCTACCAGTTGGCTGATTGTCAGTTGCCTGAGTCTCCAGTACTTTGGTGCTTAAACCTCATTTTCTGAAAGTCATCTTCAAATGCTAAAGCTTGACAGAGGAAATTCCAAAACTCACAAAGAGGGAAATCACTAGAATACAGGTTTGCTCTGTACATATTTAATGAACTCCAATTACTCCAATGGAGCATGTGACTTGGACAATCTTTGTCTGCATGAAATTGTAGAACGGTTTGAATAGAGCCCAGATGCCACAGAAAGCAGAGATGGACTTTTTTTTTTCTCAAATTGAAAACACGGAATGGTTGCCTAGGACAGAGATAAAAACTTGGCTGAGGAAGTATCCCAAATTGACTTGGAAAACTCGAGAAAACAAACAACTTTTCATTATGCATCTCATTTCTCATCCCCAAGCTTTGGCAGGGTGACATTTGCTCTTGGAAGGGTGGGTCCGATGAAGAAAGCTCACTTTCATGAATGCTCTGGCTTATGTTTACTGAATTTCATGGGAAGTCAAAATAAGAAGAGACTGGTAAGAGTTAACATATGCAGAGACTGCGAAAAAATCCTCCAGGGATTATTAATAGATCGGATGAGAACCTTGCCTATTCTCCATGGAATCTTTTGCTTCGAAGTGAGGCAGAGTTGGTACTGCCAGCAGATGTCAGTGCCATGCAGAGTGGAGATAAATTTAGAGAAAATGATTTCCCAGTTAAATAGGGACCGACTGAGAGTTTATAATAAAACAATTTGCACACAGTTTGCAATATGACAATGGCAATTGCTCTTGTGTTGAAAACAAACCATTAAGGATGTATGCCTAGGGCCCAGCAGGCTGACTTCTAATATTGCCCTGTTTGCCCCCGTACAGTACTGGGGTATTGGTCCACTACAAGTCACCTCTGCCCAAATTGTCTGGTAGCATACCATGGACCTCACGGAGTCCTTCCCTCTGGAGTTTGCCATGCAAACCGTAAGCAAAGCAATCACAGTATCACAGAATCCCAGAGCTGGAAGGGACCTGAAGAAAGCATCAAGTACAACTCACACCTGAAAGATAATTCCCTCTAAAACGTATCAGCCAAGTGCCCATGCAGCCTTTGCTTAATGACTTCCTATAAGGGGGAGCCTACACCCTCCAGAGGTAGTCCATTCCACTTTGGGGCAGTCCTATTTGTTAGGAAGTGTTTCCTTCTACCTCACTTAAATTGGTTTCTTTAAGCCTTCCAAATGTTGCTCCTGATTTTACTCTCTGAGGTCAAGAAGAGCAATCCCTCTTCAATCGGTCCCTCTTCCACATAGTCCTTCACATACCTAAAGATCATCACCATCCCTCTCCAACCCAGTCTTCCCATCTCAATCCCAGCAGAAGTAGAGCATCTCAGTGAAGAACACCTTGCTTATCAGGATGGTATTGACTGGTTGATTGGCCTTCTGAACATGTGAAGCTGTTTGAATTTTAATAAAGAATCAGAAGTGTTTATAGTTTATACCTGCAAGAGGTAAATGTGCCTCCAGGTTTCGTAGGCCTTGCTCAACGGTACCTTAATGGATGCACATACGTGTCACCCAGCAGACAATTATTACAGGGAGGTTTATATTTATTAAATACCTAATATGGGTTGGGCTCCCTGCTAGGCTCCGGGTATACAAAGACGAAAAAAGAACACTTGTCCCTTGTCCACAAGGAGTTTACAGTCGACTAGAAGAATGTGACGTACATGAGTATGATGTGAGGTGCATATGAGGGGAAAAAGGAGAGAGCCAAACAAAATTTACTGGAAAAATTTGACAGAAAAAAAGAATTTTAACAGAAATGAGGGCTTTTAGAAATGAAGCCGACCTTGAGGCCAGAAGTATCTATTTATAGATGAGCAAATCAAGGCACAATAGCAAGTGAAAGCAAAATAACTTCCTTAAATATTCTTTCACACAACAAGCATTAAGCACCGTGCATCCTTTTGCTTAAAGGAATATGATGGCATTTCATTGTTGTTGTTCAGTATGTGTTGTGTCTGACCCTTCGTGACCCTATTTGGGGTTCTCTTGGCAAAGATATTGTGGTGGAAATTGCCATTTCCTCCTCCAACTCATTTTTATAGATGAGAAAACTGAGACAAACAGGTGAAGTGACTTGCCCAGGGTCACACAGTCAGTGGCTGGATTTGAACTCCTAGAAAATACTTTTACATAATGCAGATCAAGCACTAGGAAGATAAACTGAAGGACACATTAGCTCCAGGGAAAGTGTTAGCTGCTAGCCTGCTAGAAACAGTACCGATGTCTAATTCCAAGACCTCTCTGACTCATGTGACAGTTTCAAAAGATACTTTAGGATGAGAAAAACCATTAATGACTACAAGCTCTAAACCAGAATCTCCAAATATTGTATGACCGTGAACTAATATACATAACAAGTTGAAGAGTTTTAGACACGTAGGCTTAAAATCAACCATGTCCAACAGGAAAGATAATCAACTTTGTCAACTGAAACTCAAACACTGCTGCTGATCTTCTTCCCCTCACCCCCAGCAACACCACCAATCACCAGACCACACTGCTGCTACCAGGCAGACATGTCTTTTTTTTCCTAAGTGAAGGGTTGGACTTTAGCTCAAACCTTTGTTTATATTGCATGTGGCAGGCTCACTCTTAAAGAGTATTCAATTACTTGTTTGTTTTCTTGCACAGACTTTACATTTTGTTCACTAATTCTGTAAAAACCAGAGCAGAAAGGATTGTATTAATGAGTCCAATATGCTGAGGTCTTTGTTCCCATTTGCTTTGAATTTCTATCCCAATCAGCGTATGAAGTCCAAAAACAAACAAAAAAGTGTTATGGAATGAAAAGAAGGGAAGAGAGATAATAAAAGAAAAGCAGAACTGATCTAACTGTGTAGAAAAATAAAAGAAGGAAATTGAAAAGACAGTAACAACATTTATGATGACTAACCTCATAACTTTAAAGGCTGATCATATTACTAACTGCTAGCCTGAGTTCTGTTACCAAAATTGTGTTGAACTTATCCATTCATTTGATATGTCCTTACTGAGTTCCTAGTGCGTGAATATCATTGTGATAAACAATAAGACAAGCTGGAGTGCACATGGGGGGTGCCAGCCAACATGGCATAGGGCCTCAAGATCATGCTATCTAAGGATCAGTTGAAGGAATTGGGGGTGTTTAGCCTGTAGAAGGTAAGGCTTGGAGAAGGGGGGATGTATATAGTCAGTTAGCTAAAGGGCTTTCACTTGCATTAATTAGACTGGACATTATACCACCACCAACTCTGAAATCCAGCCAAACCGGCCTTGTCTCTGTTTCTGCTTTCTGACGTGCCATTTTCCACTTACATTCATGTGTGGCATTCACTCCCTTGTTACTTTTGCCTTATAAAGCCCTTCTCTTCCTTTATGATGCGACTCAGATACAGTCTTCTACAAGAAGCCTGTCCTGGGCTCCTCATCTTATAGTGCCTTCCCTCCCAGACTTGTATTTAATTATGTGTGTATGCATCATGTCATCAACAAGCATTGATAAATCACCTATTAGGTGCCAGGCACTGTGCTAAGCACTGGGGATAAAAAAAAAAAGGCAAAAAATAGTATCTTCAAGGAACCCGTAGTCTGTTTATCAACTTTGCATTTCTGCTTCATTTATCTTTATATGTCCTTGTTGTCTCCCCCAGCAGTGTATAGAGTGCTGGGTCTGGGGTCAGGAAGACTTGAGTTCAAATCTGACCTCAGATACTTACCAGCTATGAGACCATGGGCAAGTCAGGTAACCACTGTCTGCCTCAGTTCCTTAAATGTGAAATTCTAACATTCTGTGATAATCCTAGGAACTTATAATGCAGTTGAGGAAATAAGGTATGAAGTGGTTAAATAGCAGGTAAGACCATAGGTGATTAAGTAAGAGATAGTAAGTAGATGTAAAGCCCCAGCATTGGAAGAGCCTCACAGACTGTCTAGTCCAATTCATACCTAAAACATGAGTACTCTTTCCAACATACCTTATGTGTGATCAGTCTTTGCTCAAAGACTTCCAATGAGGGGAACTCACTATCTCACAAGATATTCAATTTATTTGTTGGATGACTCCATATTTAGGAAGTTCTTATACCGAGCTGAAATCTGTCTCTCTACAATTTCCACTCACAACTCATAATTCTCCCTTCTGGGGACAAGCAGAACAAATTTAATCATCGAATTTGTTCCAATGCACAGAGAGAGAGATAAAGAGAAGTAAGAGAGATAGAAAAGTAGATGGATGATAGCTAGACAGAAGATTAGTAAGTAGATAAATAGAGATGATAGATTTAGATATATGGAAAGATAGATAGATAAAGATGGAGAAATAGAGAGATAGGTAGATAAAAAGTGAGATAAATGGGGAGATACAGATGGGTACATAGTTGTAGATAATAGATAGGGAGAGAAGGAGGGATAAAGAGATAAGTAGATAATAGATATAGATAGATGAAGATACAGACATAGATGATAGAAGATAAGTAGGTAAATAGAGAGATGAGAGAATGATGGAGATAGATGGAAAGATAGATACATAGATAGACAGAGATAGGCAGAAAGACAGAGACAGAAATAGATAGACAGACAGATAGGCAGACAGATAGATAGACATAGATAGATAGATAGATAATAGATAGATGATAGACAGATGGACAAACAGATAGATAGGCAGACAGACAGACATACTAGACAGAGAGGCAATCAGACAGACAGACAGATATAGATATATAGACAGATAGATAGATAGACAGATAGACAAACAGATAGATAGGCAGAGAGACAGACATGATATACAGACAGACAGACAGATAGATAGATAAACAGATATCACATATATAAGCACTTTGCACATCAAGGTACCCTACAGGGTGTCCCAAAAGTCTTAGTGCAAGTTTAGGCTTTGATAGTTTAAACCTGCACTAAGACTTTTGGGCCACCCTCTATGAACATCAGGTCTCCTTGGAAGCAGTATAGCGTTCCACACGATGCCTTTTAAGTGCTTGTGTCATTTATGTGTGTAAATGCTATCAGGGTTCAGAGAAGGGAAACATAAATGGACCTGGATGCAAAATAACAGGAGCAGGCAGTAATGTTCTCATGAGGCAAATTTTCTTTGTGTGTAGCAACAGCTAGAAATCTGTTAGAACATAAACTCCTTGAGAGTAGAAATGGTTTGTATCTGCAGCATCTGGCACAGTGACTGGTATACAGTAGGTGCTTCAAAAATGCTTATTGTACATGGCTAGGGGGCACAGTGGAGAGAGCCCTGGATCTGCTAGAATCAGAAGAGATTGGATTCAGATCCTTACTAGCTGTGTGATCCTGGGCAAGTCACTTAACCTCTATCTGCTTCAGTTTCTTGTTGTTATTTAGTTGCTTTCAGTCGTGTCTGACTCTTTGTGACCCCATCTGGGGTTCCCTTGGCAAAGACACTAAAGTAGTTTGCCATTTCCTTCTCCAGCTCATTTTACACATGAGTGATTTTTACACATGTATATTTATTTATATTTACATTTCTTTTTATATTTACACATGAAGGCCACATAGCTAGTAAGTAGCTGGGGTAGCATTTGAACTCAGGTCTTCCTGATCCCAAGCCAAGGGCTCTTTTCACTGTGCCACCTAGCTGCCCAGTTCCAGTTTCCTCAGCTGTAAAAAGGGGGTGGTAATAGCACCCACAACCCAGGTCTCACATGGGGATCAAAGGAGATGATATTTGTAAAGCACTTAGCATGGACTCAGCACACAGTGGAAGCTTAATAAATGCTTGTTCCCTTCCCTATTCCACCTCCTTCCTTGTTGGTTGATTTCTGATGGATGGAGAAAAGGAAAAGAAATCTAGTAGGTCAGCAGCGAAAATCTGATCCACAGGATGTGAGACCTAGAGGCAGAAGGGCTCCTAGAGGATCGTTTTACAGACAAGGGAACCGATCTCACACTTTCCACTTAATCGTCGCTTGCCTCAGTTTCCTCATCTGTAAAATGGGGATAATAACAACACGTACCTCAGAGGGTGGTCGTGAGGATCAAGTGAGACAGTATTTGTAAGATGCTTAGCACACTTCTTGATACATAGTAGGAGCTTTATGCTAGTTATTACGGGGTGTTCAGGGAGAACCAGCACCTCTGATGTGAGGGCTTGCTTGATTCACCCAACTCTCACCTGCGGCTGCTAGAAGCTGCAACATGCACAGTGTTCACACCCTAATAAACCATCTCTGATGGTTCTCCCTGGTTAATGGGAACTAACAGGCCTCAAACCCATCAGTGATTTGAGGGGATATCTACCCCAAGCACGTGAAGACTTTCCCTCCATCCCGGCTGAATGGGCCAATGAGAACAATTTGTTCCAATGGCCGTGAAGGTGGCTGAAGCAGGCGTTGTGGAGCACTTAGGGCTTGGTAAGACATTGAAGGTGCCAGCCTCATCCACCTGCTGCATCCTGGGCCATCACCAGTCCTCTTGACTTTTGTCTTGCCACTTGACTTTGATAACTTTGCAAGAGAAAGTGAGGCTGACTGCTTTGTGCAGCTCTGCCTCACTTAATTCCAATTCATGCAGGAGTCAAAACATCACCCTATGATACTATTTGTGCCCTTTGAAAACAAAGGATAAGCAACAACGAGTGGGTGGTTAATGATAATAATAAAACCTCCCCTGATGACCAGGGAATCAATGTGGTTTGTCTAAAGTCATATGGGCAGTAAGCACCATAGGGAAGATGTGAACCCTGGTCTTTGCACTCCAGAGCCAGGGCTCTTTCCACTGTGCCAACCTCTGGTGTGTCTGATTTTACAAGGAATGCCTGATGGAATCAAAAGCACTAGACTAATCATCAGGGCTCTTTTGCCTGAAAGTCTTAGACAGAAAGGCCAAAGGGACAGGGTCAGGCAGTATTAAAATGAAAAATCAGCTCGATGCCTGTGTAAACTCGACTAGCTTAAGTTTTGAACCTTACTTTGTTTTGTTTGACTCTTTTAATTCTTTAGTAAAACAATTTTAAATCTGACCTTGACTTGGCTGAATTTTGAAAATAAAAGGTTTCCAGTACCATATCCCATGAGTAAAGGGAACCGTTCAGGGCTTGGGTCTAGGAAGGTGAAAGGCAGAGGGAATGAATGAAAAGAAAACCCTCTCTGCAGTAGTAACTTTGGCTTTCAGTGGGGAATAACTGGGACTGCACTCCCAAGGCCATTTCTTCATAACCAGTGCAAGTAGCTTGTCTTTAAGATGTTGAGATGAACACGGCTTTGCAAAATCAGTGGCATTTGCATATGTGAAAAGCATCAAAAATAGTAGACTTAGAACTGGAAGAAATGTTAGAAGTCAACTAGTCTACTCCCCTCATTTAACAGATTAGGAAACCAAGGCCCAGAGAATCAGCCAGTCAATTAGCATTTATCAAGCTCTTGCTGTGTGCAAAACTCTATGGTAAGCACTAGAATCATATAAAGAGAGGCAAAAACACAGTCCTTGCCCCAAGGAGCTCCCATTTTAATGTAAGGAGGAGCTCACAAGTGATTTACCAAAGGTTATACAGGTAACAAATGACAGAGCCAGGAAACGGGGCAGCTAGTTGAGGCAGGAAGACCTGGGTTCCAATCTGGCCTCAGACACTTACTAGTTGAGTGACTGTGAATAAGTTACTTGACTTCTGCTTGCCTTAATTTCCTCAACCATAAAATGGGGATGATAAACAGCACCCGCCTCCCAGGGTTGTTGTCATGATAAATGAGATATTTGTAAATGCTTAGCACAGTGTCTGGCACATATGAGCTCCATATAAACGTTAGTTGTTAGTGCTGTTATGTGGCTAATGATAATAATAGTGTTTTCAGGCTGGCAAAATGCTTTACGTATATTACCTCATTTGATTTTTCATAAGAGCCCTTAGAGATCAATGCTGTTTTTACTTTCATTTTTGAGATAAGCAAATTGAAAAGTGAGAAAGGTTCCATAACTTGCCTACACAATTAATAAACGTCTGAAAAGAGAGAGAGAGAGCGAGAGAGAGAGAGAGCGAGAGAGAGAGAGAGCGAGAGAGAGAGCGGGGGGGAGAGAAAGCCATTCCTATAGGGCAGAACAAAAGGTTTGCAATCCAGCCTGCTTACAAGGGACAGCAAAGATCAGCCAGCCTGGAAACAGTGGAGTATCCATGTAGGAGAAGCATGAATAATGAGGTTTGTTAGCTGGGATGAGGGCAGGGAGTAGAAGGCTTTCAATAACAGGCTATGGAGGCTGGCGTTAATCATATTAATAACAGAGAGCCGGTGAAAATGTTGTGGGCTTAGATCAGCCACCCATAGTAAGGAAGGCGAAACCCTTTAGAATTCCAAGAAAAGGAAGAAAAATCATGGCTAAGAGTACAACAATAGACATTCAAGCTTTGTTCTATATCCCTACCTTACCTCCAGAGTCTTCAATGCCTTGTGTAATGTAAGATCATTCCAACTTTCATGTCAAATTGGTCTAACAACAATGCATGAGACCCCCTACCTTCTAGTTTGGCAGTGGATACTTAGGGAGACAGTGCTCTGTACTCAAGAATCATCAGCACTTTTGAGAGAATTAGGTGTACTGATGGTGATTTATAAGAGTTTGTCAATGATGACTTGTACAACAAAATCCAGCGAAAAGGAAGCATCAAAGACATGTAGATGGACTGGTCATGTAATCATAACAAGCGATAGCAGAGAGACAACTTGAGTGTAAAATAGAATGTAAGCTCATTGAAGGGAGGGGTTTTTTCAGGTTTTGACTCTCTCTTCAGCACCTTAGCATAATGTCGTGGCACATAGTAGGTGCTTAATTAAAGTTGATTGTTCGAATGAACAAATGTTGCAGTAGTAATCTCAGAATTTTAAACGGCTTAGAGAAAGACCCAGGGCAAGTCATTTAACCTTCTTGTGATTCAATTTTCTCATCTGTAAAATAAGGCAGTTGGATTCTATAGCCTTTAAGATCTTATCTAGCACTAAATCCATAATTCTATGATGTAACATCTAGTACATTTGGGTAGAGAAAGAATAGATGTAAGAATGTAGAGAAGTGTCATGTAGAAGGTAATTAAATATTTGTTAAATGGAATGGAATGAAGAAGGCATGGATGCGGTGCTGTCTGCAACGGTGGAGGAAATTCTTATGCCACAAAATCATTGCTCTACCAAACGAAGCCCTTTTTAAATTCAAAAAGGAAAATAGTGATCTTGACACTCCTCTCAAACACCCACAGGTTCTTATCAGATTTGAGGGGGAAGAAATTGCCTATGGACTCTTTTTGTTAAAAATCTAACTTGCTTCTGTTTTCTTATAGACTTATTTCCATAGTTTCTCAGGGACTATGCTCCCTGTCTATTTTAGGTGGTAAAAGAGCTAAGCAGAGACTGTGACTGTGCCTGCCCTCTGTACAGTGCCTAGAACCCCACAGAGGGCTCATCTCTTATTAAGTAATCATTGTGAAAAATGATTGATCCCAGAATCCCGGTGTTTGTGAAAGAAAATAGAGTGAAAATTATTGGTTTTTACCTCTGCCTTGAGTCCAAGTTTGGCTGTCAAAGGACACTGGTCCTACTCAATTTCCCTTGGCAGCTCTCTGTAAACATCGTGGTGCTGAAGGAAATTAACCGATCCTAACCAGTGAGATCAAGGGTTATGTCCGTGCTCTGGTATGGCTATCCTGGACTAGCTATGATTTAATTCAGACAGAAAAGAAAAAAAGGAAAAAGGAAAAAAAAAACTGTTGTACCACTGTCTGTTTCTCCCCCGCAGTCTTTCAGTTAGGGCTGGGGAAAAGCAGAGAAAGGGGGTGAGGGGAGGAAAGACAGAGAGAGACAGAGAGACAGACAGAGAGAAAAAGAGAGAAAGAGAGAGAGAGAGAATATAAATTTAAATAATTCAGAAGGCCCCAAAAAGAGAAAAATAAGGGTGAATAAGCAAAGCCAAATTAAAACATGATGAAGGAAGTCAGAGAGAAGGAGGACACAAACGGAAGATTAACGTTATATGCTAAAAATAGTTCTAAAAATAGCATTTGAAATAAAGATAATGAGGTTTTCAGGTGGGTTAAGCACCACTCCTTTTTTCCTCCCCTAAATACCTCCTGTGGCACTGTCCAACAGGAGTTGCTATCTTTTCCTGAAGTTGAGTGCAATTCATCTTCTAGGCATCTTATTGGTTAATACATCTTTACAATATATACTCTGAAGAGTGCAAAGAACTTCACAGTTGTCTCTGAAGACATAAATTGAGGGGACTTTCAGTGGAGGCTTAGACAACAGATTGACATCTCTGGGGAGCAATGCTTCCCATTTAACCCAGGAATGGATACCGCCTGAGAAGCAAAGTTGGAAGAGTAAACACGCACACACACACACACACACACACACACACACACACACACACACACACACAGAGGTCTTCATGGAATCGCTTTTCATCCTAAGGAAAAGACCATTTGGTACGGAAAAGGGGAGTCACTCTGTGCCAGCCAGTCTTCTGTTGATATCCTTTAAGGAGGGCAATTAGAACCAATGGGTATAGGAGCATCTCCCTTCCCCTGCCTCCTCCACTAATAGCAGAACAGAGACCACCAACTTATTTCACTTGGGCCAGTGAACAGACAAATCGGGTAGTAATGACTTCTGACCGCAACCAGCCCCACTGGATTCAAACGGCTGAACGTCAAATGAAAGCCAGCTTTGTTTCCCATTGCAATTTCCCATTGCCATCTAGTCCCCTGACAGTCCCCTGCATTAAATCAGGTAACACAGTATACTGTAGCTATTTTATCTGGTTCTCCTTAAGTTATTTGAAATGAGTACTCTGCCATCCATGAAATCAAATGAATCTCGGGGACATTTCTATTTATGCAGTGTGAGGGGGATCTTTCAAAAGAGAAAGGAGAAGCATAAAAAAGGATGGAACGTGTCCAAGTACACAAGGAACATGCATTTTCCTTCTACTCCTGTCCAAAAAAAAAAAAGTAAATACATTTGAAAAACAGAGGTGCATAAGTTAAAGCAGAGTCTTAACAGTGTTTATTTATGTGCTGAACTGGGAACCACCGAAGCCGTTCTCATCACATAACCCTAAAATGAGCAGAGCCCCACACAGCCCAGCTATCAGATTACAGTCAGTAGATGTTAGAAAACATATGCTTTGTTTATTTTGTACTTGCCTAAACAATCATGCACGGCTTTCTTTTCTTCCAGGAATCATTGAAGCATATAATAAGAAGAGTTCCTGCAAGTTGGAGCCTCTTTCTTCTGGCTGTTTTCAAGGAGTTATAAACCAATTGCCACTAAGTCAGGAATTTTCTTCCACTGTCATCAAGGAGGCAAAATGCTCTCCTTTGGATTCCCATTAGAAAAGGGCTTCTCCATCTTCCACCTTGGCTTTGAATCAGCCTTTCCATTGGCCTTCATTAATGTTTCACATTTACTTTTGTGGCCATTTTTTAATGACTGGTATGTTTTCAAGGTACCCAGTGAATGGTTTATAGAGGCTGCACCCTTCCTTGGGCCACTCTGTGTTTAAGTGGTACTCCATCACCTAACATGCACCCAAGGGCCACACTTCTGACCATCAGCCTCACAAGTTCTCTCACATCTGATCTCCTGCAATCCTCCATATTTCCCTTGTCATCCTCAACACCTCTAACCATACCTTCCCATTGTCCCAAACATAGCCCAAATCAGAATCAACTTCAACAAATATTTATTAAGTGCCTGCTGAATACAAGACACTGGAGATAAACAATAAAATGAAAAAGAGACAGCCTTTGCCCTCAGAGCTTCAATTCTACTAGGAGAGGCATGACATGTAGAGAAAATATAATGCAAGATAGAGTGTGATGTGGCAGGGAGGAGAGACAATACCCTCTCCGAAAATCCAAGGCAGGAGAGAAGATTTTTAGCTGGGAGTAGAAAGGATTCCCCATCCCATTAATAAAACACAATCCAGAGGCAACATGGTGTTGTAGATGGAGAGCAAGCTTCAGAGTCAGGAAGACCCGGGTTGGAGTCCTGCCCTTGACCCATGCTGTCTATGCCACCCTAAGCAAGTCACTTACATTCTCACTCTTAAATTGTCCCAGACAATACTCTAAGCCTAGAAGCTCCAGAGAAGGTGAAGTGCTGGTTTGGTGAAAGAAGTTACTCCCTATACAGAGGAAATCATAAATCAAGTAAGTAAACAAATATACAAGCAGAAAGATAGGTAGGTGGATGGATGAATGAATACTAGATAAATGGATGATGATGATAGATGATAGATGAATGAACTGATGATTAAATGAATGAATAATAGAGATAAGTCATAGATTATTGATAGATAAGTGATAGATGAATGAGTGAAATGAATGAATAACAGATAGATGATAAATATAGACAGATGATAGACAGTAGATAAAGAGAGAGATGTAGATAGACAGACAGACAGATAGATAGATAGATAGATAGATAGATAGATAGATAGACAGACAGAAAAATAACTAGACCATGTGCTGTTTAGCATTTTTACCAATGGATTGGGTAAAGGAATAGATGACATGCTCATCAAATTTACAGGTGTCACCAAGCTGGGAGAAATAGTTAATGCATTGAATGACAGTGTTAAGATTCAGAAAGATCTTAATGGGCTACAGCATTGAGATGAATTGAATAAGATGACATTCAACATGGGATAAATAGAAAGTCTTACACTTGGATTCCAAAAAATCAACGTCACTGATACAAGATAGGATGAGCATAGTTAGACAGCAGTTTGTCTGAAAAAAACCTGGAGGTTTTAGTGGATTGCAACTAGCTCAGTACGTCAACAGTGTTTTGTGGAAACCAAAAAAGGTAATGCAGTTTGGGGATACATTAAGAAAGGCATAACTTCCGAATAAAGAGGCGATGACCCTTGTGTGCTCTGCCCTACTCAGACATCATCTACAGCATTAAGTTGAGTTCTGAATGGCACAGTCTAAAAACCTCAGTAAGCTGGAAGGTATGCAGAAGACAACAAGGATGATAAAAGGCCATGAGTCCATGTTCTAGGAAGATCAATTGAAGACTCTTAGCCTGTTTAGCTTGGAATTCTGTTTGACCCCAAAAGGCAGGTTTGGGAGCAGTGGATGGAAGCCACAAGGAATCAGATTTAACAATGAGAGCAATCATTTCTATAGCACTTTAAGGATTGTAAAGTGCTTTGCACATGTTGTCCCATTTGATCCTCACGATAACATATGAGGTAGGTGACATTATTATCCTCACTTTATAATCAATGAAACTGAGGCAGACAGAGAGTAAGTGACTTGCCCAGGGTCACATAGTTAGTAAGTGTCTGAGTCAGGTTTTGAACTCTGGTCTTCCTGACTCCAGGGCCAGCTCTCCCTCCACTGTACCACTTAGCTTCTCCTTTAGGCTTGATAGCTTTGGGGTGAAGAGGGGGGTGTTGTGGAATTTCCAACAATTAGAATTATCCAAAAGTAGAGTAAGTTACCTCAAGAGATTGTAGGTTCTTCCTCCTTGGAGGGCTTCAAGCACAGATTGAATCCTCACTTGTCAGACCTATAATAGAGAAGGGAATTCCATTGAGGGAAGGATTAGATCAGATGCCTACTATCATGAGCTATCATCGTCGGTAATTTGTACAGAGTGATTTCATCAGTATAGATAACCCCCAGGTAGGAAACTCTCTCTATCAGCATATATCAGCCTTATTATTCTAACTTCTCCACAGCTTATAATCTTACAGAGTCAGTAAGTCAATAAATATTTACTAAGCACCTACTGTGTGCCAGGCACTGTGCTAAGTGTTCAGGATACAAGCAAAGGCATGACAGCCACTGCTCTCAATGAGCTCACAGTCTCATAGATGGAGCCCACAGTCTAATAGAGGGAGATCACAATCTAGTTGCCTGGAGACTGAGAGGTTAAGTGATTTACACAGGGTCATACCACTAAGAGTTGGATTTGGACCCAGGTCTTCCTGGCTCCAAGGCTACCATTATACCACACTTCTTATGAGGAAACACAAATATTATGTGACCACTGCCCGTTGGGAACTTACTCTCTAGGAAAAAATTGACAAATAACTACATAGAAAAATGGTAAGTGCAAGGGGATACAAACAAGCAACTATGGAGGGTCTGAGGAAAATTACCAGAGAAGCACTTCAATGGACAGCCAAATGAGAACCTAAAGGATAATAATGTTCTGATCCTAATTATCAAATCAAGAACCAAATATGCTGCTTCTTTTTGTCTCTGAAAAGGCTCCAAAAACATAAAAGAAGAGACTTCTAAGAAACGATTGACAAAGAAACAGTTTTGAAAAAGGAAAATCACCCAAGCCAGATACTTTCTTCCTCCCCACTGCCTTGATTATTATCCTTTGCATGGGGAGGTCTCTCAGAAGGCAATTTTAAATTACACAAGAAGGAAGGAAGAGGAGGCCAGATAATAAGAATAGAAGATGCAGCCCACAGTGTTTTCAAGAACCAATTTCAGGAAAGACTGGGACATTCCCACGGATTCAGGCGAGAAAATGTTCATGATGCCATGTCAGAGGGCAAGTGCTCAACAAGAGTGATCTGTGAAAAGGTAGCTATGTTAGGGAAGGAACAAAATCCTTGCAAGTCTATCATGAGTCCACACAGCTACACAACATTCTCATTGAAGTAAGAGGGTTTCTCAGTGAGTGGTGTGCCAAGAGGGTGTGCCACTCAGCCAAGAAGCATCTATTAAGTAGTTACTGTGGACCAGGCACAAAGAAAGACAAAATATCCAAAAGGAATTCACACTCTAATGGAGAAGACAACACACAAAGACGTATGGTTATAAAAGAGATACACAGGTAAGTTCAAGGTAATCTCAAAGAGAAGACACTAGCAATTTAGTGAGAACAGAAAAGGCTTCTTGCAGAAGGTGAGATCGGAGCTGAGTCTTGAAGGAAGCCAGAGAAACCAGAAGGTGGTGGAGCATTCTGGGCATGAGAACTAGCCAGTGTTAAATCACAGAGATGGCAGATGTAATGTTGTACATGAGGAATGAGGAAGCCAGTATCACTGGAGTACAGAGTATAGAGAGAGAAGTAAAGGATCAGGTTTGGGAAGGCTTTAAAAGTCAAAAAGAGGAATTTATATTTGATCTTGGCAGTATTAGAGAGCCATTGGAGTCTATTGAATAGGGATGATGGGAGGGGAGAGTCATGGTCAGACCTGTGCTTTAGAAAGATTACTTTGACAACTTAATGAAGAATAAAGTGGAGTGGGGAAAGACTTGACGCAGGAAGAACAATCAGTAGGTTATTGCAATAGTGCAGAGGTGAGGTGATGGGGACCTACACGAGATGGATGGCAGGATCAGAGGAGAGAAGAGGGCATATGAAAGAGACATTACAAAGATAAAATTAGAGGCCTTGGCAGAACATTGTTCATGGTGGGGGGAGGAGGCGGTAATAAGAGAGTCAAAGATGGTAACTAGATTGCAAGCCAGGATGACCAGGAGAGTGAGGATAAGCTCAACATTAATGGAGAAGTTAGGAAAAGGGGAGGAGGGTTTGGGGGAAGGGAAATAGTGAGTTCAATTTAGGCTACCTGGAAGGATGGTAGTACCCTCAACAGCAATTGGGAAGCTGGAAAAAGGGAAGCATTTGGAAGGAAAGATTCTGTTTTCAACATATTAAGTTTGAGATGTCTATGAGACATCCAGTTTGAAATGTCCAAGAGGCACATGGAAATTCAGGACTGGAGGTCAAGAGAGGTTAGAGTTGGATAAATAGGTCTGAGGATCATCTGTATTGAGATAATCCTTGACCCCATGAGAGTTGATGAGATTACCAAGAAAGCTAGCAGAGAAGGAGAATAGAAGATGAAACAGGACAGAGTCCTATGTGACACCCATAGTTAGTTGACATGACCCAGATGAAAATCTAGTAAAAGAAACTGGGAAGAAAGGGTCAAACAGGTAAGAGAAGAATGAGAAAAGAGCAGTGTCCTGAAAACCTAGAAAAGAGAGATTACCCAGGACAAGAGAGTGATTAACAAAGTGACAGGTTGAAGAGAGGTCAAGAAGGATGGGGACTGAGAAAAGGTCATTAGATTTAGCAATTAAGCTATCATGAGTAATGTTGGAAAGAGCAGTTTCATTTGAATGAGGTTGGAAGCCAGATTGCAGAAGGTTTAGAAAGAGTGAAAAGGAAGGAAGTAGCAGCACTAAATTTAGATGTCCCCAAGGCATTTAGGTGTGAAAGGCAGAAGAGATATAGGATAATAGTAAAGACAGAAAAATCAAAGAAGGGCTTTTTAAGGTAGTGGAGGCATAGGCATATTTGTGGCTAACAAGGAAAAAAACAGTAGACAAGGAGAGATTGAAGATTAGTGAGATAGTGGGGGCAATATTCTGGAGAAGATTGGATAATGGGATGAAATCACTTGCACAAGTAGCAGGGCCTTGGCAAAGAAAAAGGCCACATCTTCAAGTGAGACAGAAGTGAGACTTTCGGTGAAACATGTGTGTGTGTTGTGTGTTGTGTGTGTGTGTGTGTGTGTGTGTGTGTTCAGACATACACACCTCTGTATGATCTTTGTTAGAATCTACCCTTGCAGATAGGGTATTTTTAAATTACTGTCCTAGTACAAAATTGACTGTGTGCCAAGCATCTTTGCTACCTTGCCCACCTATTCTCTCCTTAGGGGCAGCTACTTCCTCAGAGACTAAATCTGCCTCGAAGGAGAGCTATCTACCCGTAGGTAATTTGGAAAGAACCAGGCAGAGACAGATTCAGACACGTGGCATTGACAGACATGAGCCCAAAGCACACATTGAATACCCCAAATTATGTGACTTGCATGTAAAAGTCAGAATCTCTCTTTCTTCTTGGTATTGAATTCTTCAGCTTAACCCTCAGACTCTTCATTCATTCCTCAAATTCTGATCCCACCCTTTGCTTCTGATCTGGACATGACTTCTGGCTGGCTCCTCAGTTCATCACCTTGTGGCTTTGGCAATGGATTCTGACTCTGCCTCATTAGGCTGACAACTGTTTTTCCTAGCTTACTCACCCTGGAACATCCTTTCCTCCCCTTTCATTCCTTATTCCATTAGTGAGTTCCTTGCTGGGCCTCAATTTTAGGGAAGGATGCAGACCAGGTAGCCTTCATTCTCCAACTTGCTCTAATTCTGGTTCACCACTATACCCCCACAAATATATTATCCTCACCGCTGCCCCTCTTGTTTTTCAGCTCTCTGAAAAACCCATTTGAAATGTAGGCTCCTTGATGTCAGGAGCCATCTTTCTTTTTATTGTATTTGTACAGTACTGTATTTATTGTATTTGCATGTCCAGTGCAAGGCACATAATAAGAGCTTCATCAACGCTTCTTTTCTTGCCTTGCCTGGTGTTAACTTCCTAGAGTAAGGACTTTGCAGTCACATCCTCTCCATACTCCCTGGGAAAGTTCAGCCTGAGCCAAGGAAGGCCCTTCCTAGTCCATATCCAGTGTCAGCCACGGACACTTCCCATGTTAGGGCCAGAACAGACAATTTGCAACTCATATCAATTTTACTTCAAACTCCAATTTGCAGATCACTCTTATTAACCCTCTGCAGCCTGGCTTCTGACCCTTTCATTCACCTAAAACATTTCTCTCCAAAAGTAATAATTGCCAAGTCTAACGGCCTTTTCTTAATTTCCAACCTTTATCTTCTCCTGCCGAATGGTCTGCTCTCTAGGCTTTTATGAAATTTCTTTCCTATGGATTCCCACCTTCCTGTTTGCTCCTTCTCATTCCCCTTTGCTGCATCTTCAAGGATGTTGCTCTCTTTGACCATGGGGATTCCCCACAGTTTGACCGGGTCCCTTTTCTCCTTTTGCTCTACACTGCCTCAATGACCTCCCCAGTTTCCTTGGATTCAATTCACTTGTGGGTGTCCCTCCTCACAAGGCTCTGTCCTGGGCCATCTTCTCTTTCCTCTCTATGTCATTGATAAACCCAACAACTCACATGGGCTCAATTATCGTCAGGGACCTGCCCCTTCAGTTTTCATCTCTGAGCAGGTGATGCCTGGATCTATAGATTCTACCTTAGTCTCTCTCCTGAGCTCCAGTCCCACTTTCCTGACTTATACTTAGACATCTTGAATTATATGTCCCTTAAACATTTCAAACATAATATGTCCGAAATGGAGCTCATTACCTTTTCCCAAAACTCTCCCCTTTTCCCAACTTACCTATTACTGTTGAGAGCACCACCCCCATCCCAGGCACCTAGGCTCACTTACTTCTCACCAACCACTGCCCTACTTCAGGCCCTTATCACTTGTCATCTCAATGATTACAAAAGCTTTCTTACTTGTAACCATGACTCCTATCTCTCCCCACCCCAATCCTTTTTCTACTCAACTGCCAGAAAAGTTTTCCTAAAGCAGAGGTTTAAATATTTGAACCCTCCCTCCCACCCCATGTCACCTTCTGGTCTCTTACACTCCAGTGACTCCCCATCACCTCCAAGATGAAATATAAGTTTGGCACTAAGGCTCTTTACAACCTTACCCCGTCCTCCCTGTATACATGTTACTTCTTACATGGTGCTCCTCTCTACTCATTCTGCAACTCAGCAGAACTGTCTATCTCACACATTTCATCTACCATCTAAGAGCATTTACACTGTCTGGCCCCCATTCCTAGAATGCTCTTCCTCCATTTCTTAGAATCTCTGACTTCCTTCAAGTCTCAGCTCAGACACCATTTTTCTTCTAGCCTCCCAGGTACTAGAGTCTCCCCCTTCAGAGGTCATCTTCCATCTCTGTATCTTGTATGTATCTTCATTAGAATATAAGCTCCTGGGTGGCAGGGACAATGTTTTTTGGGGGTTTTTTTATCCTTTCTTGATACCTCCAACACTTAAAACAAAACCTCCCAGTGGTAAGTGCTTAATAAATGCTCATTAACTAATTGTCAGCCTACCTTCCTTGTCCTTGTCCTTCCTGCCCCCATGAAACTTTAATATCAGGAAACTTTCATTCTAAAATAAGCTCTCAAAGACTCCCAAGCCCTTTTAATGTTGAATTGTCCCAGGTATTTTCATTCATTCATTAGTTACAAATAAAAAGTTAGCAGAGAATTCTGAAATATAGTACTTGGAACTAAACTCTCTTGTTGAGGAGATAAGACAAACACATGAAATGCTAATACAAGAGTCCAACAAAAGTGGGAAGGAACTCACAAGACAATGTATGATTGAGTGTTGCATCTGTGATAGGCATAATAAGTATTTCAGTTGAGAAGTCACTGGGTTCAGATTATCAGGGAAGGCGTTATGGAGGTGATAAGAGTGACTTGGACCTTGAAAAGAAGGAGTAAGGAGTTGGACAAGCAAAGCAAGACAAAAGGAACCTTTCAAAAGACTGGAATGTTAAGAGCAGCTAGATGGCACAGTGGATAGAGTATGGGGCCTGGAATAAGGAAGACTCCTCTTCCTGAGTTCAAATCTGGCCTCAGATACTTAACTAGCTATGTGACCCTGGACAAGTCACTTAAACCTGTTTAACTCAGTTTCCTCATCTATTAAAAAACATAACCTGGAAAAGACTAGAATGCTGCAGGGGCAGTGAATAAACCATTTCAATCACAACCAAGTACTTCTATGGCAAACTCATGAATGCTCGGAATGTAATTTGAGATCATTTTTCAATCCTATAAAGGGCAAATGAAAAGGAACCTAGCCACAATTACCTGTGTCAGAGCCAGAAGGAATCTTAGAGATCACTTAATCCAAGCCACCCTGCCCACTCTCCATCCCACCATTTTACACAGAAAGAAACTGAAAACCCAAGAGATTAAGTGAATTTTCTTAAGGTCAGGCAGTTCGTAATTGTCGAAACTGAGAACCAAACCCTAGGCTTCCACCTTCAAGACCAGGACTCCTAACAATACATATTGTGATCTCCAACTTCCTGGCCCCCACAGCTGAGTGGCAGAGCAAGACTAGAACTCAGTTTCTAATTGTCCGGACCCCATCCAGTGCTCTTGCCTGGATACCATGCTGCTAATTTTGCGACTATTTAGTATCATTTTATATTTTATAAGTCCTTGCATTTTAATTACAAAATAAAAAGCTGTGTGAGCCTAGGTTAGTCATTTACCCTCTCATTACCCCCCTGGGCAGCTCTCTAAGACTATTGAGTTTCAAGGCATGTGCCAGTCAACATTGGTAGAGGGAATTTTCTCCCTGGGAATTCTCTAACCCCATAACAATACACCCGGTCCAAAAAATTAAGAACTTCATAATCTGAAGACTAGGAAAATCCACTGAGTCACATGTTGACCTTGACTTTTGTTGTTTTTCAGTCATTTTCAGTTGCGTCTGACTCTTCATGACCCCATTTGGGTTTTGGGTTTTTTTTTTTTTGGCAAAGATACTGAAGTATCTTTGGTTTGCCATTTCCTTCTCCAGCCCATTTTACAGATGAGGAAACCAAGGCAAACAGGGTTAAGTGACTTGCCCAGGGGTCACATAGCTAGTAAGTATCTGAGGCCATATTTGAACTCGGGAAGATGAGTTTTCCTGACTCCAGGCCCAGTGATCTGTACACTATGGCACCCCTAGGTGCCAGACTCTTACTACCTGCATGAATTTAGACCATGTACTTGACCTCAGTTTGTTTACCTACAAAATAAAGAAGACAGAATCAAAAGGGCATGTCTGATTAGAAGCAAAGGGTGGTACCAGAATTTGAGGAATGAATAAAGAGCCTGAGGGTTAAGCTAAAGGATTCAATACCAAGTAGAAAAAGAGATTCTGTGTTTTTAAAGTCCCTTTTAGCTCTAGGCCTATGATCCTATGACCCGATGACTGTTAATATACCCTTTCACAAGGTCATACCAGCTCTTGACCCTAGCCTTTTATTCAGTGTCCTTAAAGTCAGCCTGGCCCAACTATTAGGCATGTCCTAAGTATAACCTTGAAGTAACTGGAGTTGGAACTTTGGGCTAATCAACAGCTTCTCAGTTGTTGAATCAGCTGCCAGCTGAAACCTGGAACATAGAGTCTGCCCCAGCTGTTAAGTTAAAATGGAAAAGTTATGCCTTTAATACCTTGCATAACTGCTGCACTTTGTTTAGAACTCTTAAGTGCCTGGACCCTTTGGGCCTGTTACTCTATAAATGCCTCTTGCTGCTATCGATAAAGTGTTCACAGATTCCTTCTACAATCCCTAACATATTTTTTATGTTACATTTATTCTGGTTGCTATGAAAACAAGTTTAAACAGCATAAAACAGACTTCACAAGACTTGGGATACTACAGCTCCATGAATTAGTGTGGACAGTATAGTCCCCTGAAAGTACCCAATGTTCCCTTATCATACCCAAATATCAGCCTAAGGAGACGAAGTCTTACGGCTTTCTCACACAAATCCTCTCTCCGTAGCAGATTTATGAACCCTTGTCACACTCCTGAGCGAGCAGTGGAGTATTCTTAGGCCAAATTTGGGCAATTGAATTATTTCTCTCAGTATGGTTTTCGGAGTCATTATTTCTGTTCCTGTAAATTGTCTTTTCATAGAGATAATCAAAGAACTCTAGAAAAAAACGAGGCTTAGGGTTTTGTTGGGTTTTTTTTTTTGGCATGTGTTTCTTAACTTCATCACTCTGCACAGAGGGGTAGAAACGTATGTCTCTTCTTTCTAAACACTGCTCATTTTCCAAAGCTGAGAAATATGAGAGTATGGTCGCTATGAGCATGTTTGGGCCTGGAGGAAAGCAGTGATAGAGATTAAATTCTTAAGTGGGGTCCATGAATAGATTTCAGGGCATCCTTTAATTTGGATGGGGAAAAAGTACATCTTGGTTTCAATATAACTGGTTTCCTTCATAATCCTCTGTATTTTATGCAATTAAAAGCATGATTCTGAGAAGGGGCCCACCAGCTTCACCAGGCCACCAAAGGGGCCCATGACCCAAAAATGTTAAGAACCCAGGCTAACTAGACAACGTTGGCTAATGCCATCCTCTGCCCTAACTTGTCTTAAAATGAACATCCTTCTTCTTAAGACTATACTTAAGGCCCTTCTGTATATGTTCTTCTTGATAGTGACCACAGTAGATAGAGTACCAGGCATTGGATCAGGAAGACCTGAGCTCAAATCCCATCTTGGACACTTAGCAGCTATGTGACTCTGTGCAAATTACTTAACCTCTGTTTGCCTCAGTTTCCTCATCTGTAAAATAGAGATCATAACACTTACCTCACAGAGTTGTGAGAATCAAATAAGATAACATACACAAAGCACTTTACAAAACTTAAAATGCCAGCTATTGACATTATTAAACTGTCCTAATAGAAGTATAATGTCGGGGCAGCTAGGTGGCGCAGTGGATAGAGCACCGGCCCTGGATTCAGGAGGACCTGAGTTCAAATCCGGCCTCAGACACATAACACTTACTAGCTGTGTGACCCTGGGCAAGTCACTTAACCCCATTGCTTAGACCAAAAAAAATAAGTAAAAAAGAAGAAGTGTAATGTCCAAAAGGAATAGAAGGGTGATAGTACTGTCCCGCACTTCCCTGGTCCGCTTGCATCGGCATTGTTGGGTTTACTTCTAGGTGACACATTTTAGGAAATATATGAATCAATTGGAACATCCTATAAAAGGGTAACAAGAATGGTAAGAGGGCTGGAGACCTGAGGATGAGGTGAAGGAACTTAGGATGAAGAAAAGCCTTAGCAAAAACATACAGGATACAGGCTGTCTTCAAAGAATTAACCTTATTCTGCTTGACCTCGGAAGGCAGAGCTAAGAACAGAGAGGCAGAGTTCAGCTCAATGGAAGGACAAACGTCCTAAAAGTTAGAGGTATCCAAAAAGGACTCAAGAGGTGTTGAGTCCCCATTACTGGAAGTCTTAAAATGGAGACTGAATGACCCCTTGCCAAGGAGATTCTGATTCAAGTAGGGGTTAGAGCAGACGGCCTCTGAGGTCCCCAACTGGGTGATCCTGAGCCTTGGACAAGAGCATTTATTAAAGACATGGATTATGTTGCATGCTACTTGGCTTCAGAAGTGGTGTTTAAGAAGGTAATGAGCTAAGATGTCTCTTAAACTCCTAAGGGAAAAGCCACATCCCCAAAACCACCTCCTGACTTGGCTTCAGTTATTGGCCCTTTGGTCTCATCACAGAAAGCAGACATTGAGCAGAACTCGAAACCGACAACCTGCTTAGACGATGTCCTTCCAAAGCACAGCAGGGGATGAGGTGATGCTGGTAAATTGATGCTGCCTCCCTTGGCAGATGCCAAACAAAGAAAAAATCTGCCTCTGAGACTATCAGTTTGGAATCTCTCTTGGACGAAAAAGACTCAACGAAAGTCACCAGTCTGAGTCGCCTGATGACAGGAAGGAAATTAGAATGGACGTTTCATTTTCTGAGCAAGGAATCCTCAAAGAATAAAAAGCAAAAAGTAAAGTGAAAGGAAGCCAGAGTGCTTCTAACGTTTCTTTTGAAGGTAACAACATCTTCACATTCATCCCAAAAGACAGTTGAGGCAACAACAGAGAAAAATCCATGGGACTTAGATTAGTTATCACAGTTTTTCATTTTATTTTTTGATTAATTTTTTTCGTGCATAGCTGAAAAACACTAACAGAGTGAAAGGCGAGATACAGTAATGAGACCAGATTGCCCAAGGCAAGGAAGAGAGAGAGGCAAATGCCACAGTTGAGCTTCGAAGTAGCATCCTCCATGGCATCGAGTTTCTTCGTACATTTTTTTAATTGGTCTTTTAAACTTTTGCATAGATTCATTGAAAGTAGTGTTTCTGCCAAGAAAAAAAGGGGGGATCATTTGGCAGCCATCCCACTTTGCAGCAAGCTTTTTTTAATTTTAAAATATTCCTTTTCTCTATAATATTTGAAAAGATTTGATATGGGCAGAAGGAAATGAAGACAAAAAGAAAGAGACAGAGAAACAGAGGGAGAGAACAAGGCAGAGAATGAAAGCAACAGAATGAGAGAGAGAATACACATACTCCATGATTATATAGCTACATTAGTGTATGAATTCAACTACACTTCTGGTGAAATTACAACTCTCAGAATGTATATATGTATGTATATATTTATATGTATATACATATATATCATGTAAATCAAATCAACTAATATTTATGTAGTCCCTACTCTGTTTAGATCCAAAAATTCCTAATATTAAACACCATCTCTGATTTATACGGGCTGTGGGAACATAGTTACATAACTTCTCAATGCTCTAAGAAATTCTCCAAGACTCTAAGTTGCAGAGAAGGTACTGACCTACATTGCTAAAGGGAGCTTCCTCATCTGGGAGTTCCCTATACTAATAAAATAATAGATCCAGTCCCTATCCTCTTTTTCATTAACGAAACACTTTTTGATTAACAAAAAAAAATACATACCATTATGGGCAAGATGGAAAAATGTAGAGTGGGCAGTGATAGGCACATCAATTCATAGGTGGTTAGACACCTACATACAAAGAAATAAGTGGATCCCCATCAACCTAGAGGTCTCTAGTGGAATGCCACGAGGCTTTGTCCTTGTCCTTGTCCTTGCCCCATTTAATATTTGTTTGATCATTTGGATGAATACATAGCAGGTGTGCTTATCAAATTTTCATGTACCACAGAGCTGGAAGGAATAGCTAATATTGTTGAATGATGGAATCAAAATAAAAAAAATCTCATCAGACTGGAAGGATCGAGTGAAACTAAAATTAAATTTAAGAGAGATGACCCAGAAAGTAATGGGGAGGTAGATGGTGGGTTGCAATCAAAATAATTATAACATAATATAGTTAATAACTACTTCTGCAGAAACAAATGGTGTAAAAGATTAAATGAATGAAATGTATGCTTGGAAACACAGACGGGCTGGGCACATATGGAGAGTGAGGGATAATATATAGATTCCTTGAGTGCTACACTGGTACCCATGGTATGATCAGATACCTTGTTCCTCTGTAGAAGATTTGTGAGAAGATATGGAAAGGAATTACAGAATATGACACTATTTGAATACTCACCTTCTTTCTGCTCACACAGCCAGCACTCTGGTGCAGGCTCTCATCACTTCATATAACAGCCATTTTGGTTAGTTTCCTCCCCTCGAGTCTCTCCTCACTCCAATCCATTCTCAACTCAGCTGCCAAAGTCATTTTCTAAAGCATAGGTTTGGCCACGGCCTCCCTATTCAATAAAGTCCACTGGCTTTTTATCACTTCCAGGATCAAATATAACTTCCTTTATCTGGAATTTAAAGCCCTTGGGCAAGCTGGCTTTTTTCTGCCTTTTTACAGTGTATTTCCTCTCCTCTAGCTAATCTATGAGCCAGTGACCCTGTTCCTCACACTGGACACTCCATCTCAGTGTATTTCCTCTCCTCTAGCTAATCTATGAGCCAGTGACCCTGTTCCTCACACTGGACACTCCATCTCAGTGTATTTCCTCTCCTCTAGCTAATCTATGAGCCAGTGACCCTGTTCCTCACACTGGACACTCCATCTCATGAGGCTTTTTGCTCATGCCTGGAATGTTCTCTCTCCTCGCATCCACTTCCTGGCTTCTCTGACTCCTTCAAGCCTCAGCTCAAATCCTTCTACATTTGTATAAATTTTGTAAATGTTTTCTGCATGTTGTCTCCCTCTTTTTAGAAGTTGAGGTCCTTGAGGATAGAGACCATTTTTTGTATTTTTGGTACTCACAAAACTTAGCATACTTCCTGGAACATAGTAAGTACTTAATAAATGCTGATTGACTGACTAGAAAAGATGTGTTTTGAATTATTCAAGGGAGCATCCACATTTATGATAATATAAATCTTTTGAAATCTGTCAAACTAAGTACCTCTTTTGTTGTAGCAAAGAATTGGAAACAAGAAGGGGAACCAACCAATTGGGGTAGAGAAAATTACGAAATCATAATGTAATGAAATATTTTTGTGACATAAAAAATGACAATTACGATGATTTCAAAGAAACTTAAGAAGATTTGTATGAACTGATGCAGAGTAAAGTGAACTGAACCAGGAGAACAATATATGCAAAAAGAACACTGTCAAGAAAAACAATTTTAAAACACTTAAGAACTCTGACCAACTATAACTCCAGAGGACCACTGTTGGAACTAGCTACCCACCTCTTGACAGATAAGTGATTAACTCTAGGTACAAAATAGGATATATATTTTAGTTTTCACAAAGTTAGGATGTGGACAGTTTTCACATGAACTATATGTGAATTTATTTTTCTTGATTATGATCATCGATTACAAGCGTTTTGGTTTTTTTTTTCCATTGAGAATAAAGATTTAGGGAATGGGGAAAGGAAGGTAATAGCATTGCCCTTCCCCTCAAAAAAAAAAAAAAGAAAGAAAGAAAAAGAAAAAGAGCCAAGGACGCATTTGAGAGAAAATGCATAGAAGAAAATCAAAGGAAGTTCAGAAGGAAACTCAGACAGGGAGTACAGCTTTAAAAGTAACATGATGAATTTTATGTATACACATTTATATATAAGTATATTTATATATAAAGCAAGTGATCCACAACAGAGTTTCATATTTTTAATCACAATCTTTTTTTTTTCCTGTTCTGCTTTGTATATGGAAATGCTCAGGTTGTGTGTGTGTATATTAAATGCAGAACAAAAAAAAAATTTTAGTATATTGAGATATAATGTAAAATCTTACACTTAGGTTTGAAATTCAGCTTCCTGATTGCAGGATAGGAAGATATCTGTTTTAGCAGTAGTTTGTGTGATAAAAGCAAGAATTTAAGTTGACAAGTTTAATATGAGCCAATAATGTAATATAAGTAACCCATTTTGTTTGAGACCATATCTTATTTTGTTTTGGACTATAATTTTATTAGTATATGGAACTCTCAGTAAAAAAAAAAACACCCTATAGAAATGCAGATTGGCATCTATGATGAAACTTGTAGTTATAGAGTACTACCTGGGGCACAAATAAATTAATTGGCATGCCTAGCATTAATAGAAGTTGTTAGAATCAGAGAGTGTCCAACATGAAAGGCAAACAGGTGCGTATGGAAAACCAAAGGTACACAACACCTGCAACTGGAAATTACTCCCTAGATTAAAAAAAAAATCCAAATATTCTCTTGACATTAGTGAGTAAGGTTTAGTATGACAATGCAAAACCCTTTCCATGTCTGTGTTTCTGAAGGAGTTCAAAGGAGAGAGACAGAGACAGGGAGAAAGACAAACAGAGAGGGAGAGACAGAGAGACAAAGACAGAGATAGACAAAGACAGAGAGACAGACAGAGCCCGTGGCTTACACCTGTTTTCATTTTGGTACAGATAGAGTGGCTAGGATTGGCAGAGGTCTGAGATCTCCACTGGGACTTCAAAACCTGAGGCTGGCAGCACCTGTGGGTTCCCATGAGCTTCACAGAATACCGAGTGGGTCTGTGTGAGTATCACCAGTGAAACAATGGCAGCAGTAGAGAAATAATTAAATTGGCTCCAAACACTAATGGCTAAAACCTTAGAGTGATAAAAATGGTGGGGGACAGCTAGGTGGAACAGCAGAGAAACCCCGGCTTTGAAGTCAGGAGGACCTGAGTTCAAATTCTGCCTTAGACCAGACACTTGACACTTACTAGCTGTGTGACCCTGGGCAAGTCACTTAACCCCAATTGCCTAAAAATTTAAAAAAGTTAAAAAAAGCTTAAAAAAATGGCTGAATCTGTGTCACAGTGCTCCACGCTCCCCCAGTTGCCCCCCATTCCACAGGAGTTGTTCCTTTTCTTTCCCCTATTTCTGGGAAGAGTGGGGTTGGGGTGGACTAACCCTTCCGGGACAATGCCATCTGTGGGTCATAATGTGGCCTTACCTCTTGGTAAGTGAACAGATCCAGATGGCTCGAGTTAAAGATAAACCAGGGGTGTTTTAAGGGAGGAAGAAAGGTCACTGCTAGACAATTACCAGCACCTTGGAGGGAGATTTTTGACAAACCACACAAAATAAAGGATCCTGCTATAGCCACGCTGAGCCATAGTGTGGGAATGGGATCAGACCTTGGGGAATGGGGGGAGATTTTATTTGAAATGCTGAAGCCATGGCCAGGTGGTCAACTGATGAATCAACAAGCATTTATTGAGCAACTACAGTATGGTGGGCACTGGGGACAATGAAGACCAAAATGAAACAGGCCTGCCATCAGCAGGTTTACATTCTAACAGGTGAAATGGGCTTCAAGATTATCCTGATGAGTATGATAGAAATGCTCATCCAACTGGATGGTAGACTGTAAGAGAAGACACAAAAGTCTTGGTCTTTGTAACCCTCGCACTTGGCACAGAGGAAGCCCTTAAGAAAGTAATGCCCATTGATTACTAGATTAATTAACTTGCCTCACCTCCTGTTTTCTTATGGAGAACTTGGGCATTTAGCATGATGGTACAGGTAGTGTGCCTGCAGTAGTGATGGAAAACTTGGGTGAGGTCCCTCACTAAGCCTGTGCTCAGAGAGGCCCTAAATACTGCCTGTGACAATGAGGGCTCAGGTCTAAGGGGAGTCTGCCAGCATCAAATATGAGACCCGGGAGTGGAGGGAAGCAGTACAATATCTTGTTGGCCCCAAGTTGGAGACCAAGGAGGCTTAGGTTTTGGTGGCCACTCAGCAACAGATCAATTAAGTGCCTGCCACCAATCAAAGAATGTGCCAAAGGGCAGTTTAAACTGGAGGAAAATAGAAGAAGAACCACTCTCAGTCAAAAAAGAGCAGATGCAGAAAGCATTGGTGGCCATGGAAGGAATAAAAGACAGGCAGAAAAAGGAAGGCAAGAATGGAGGGAGGGGGAAAGAGACAGAGAAAGGGAGAGAAACAGAGACATGGGGGGGCAGCAAGGCAGATACAAGAAGTAGCGACGGTTTGGAGAGAGTGAGGATGGCGAGAGCTCTTCCCAGAGCCTCCATTTAAGGAGGACCCCTAGGAAAGCCATCTCTATATCTCCCACCCAGCTGCACTTCATCATGCCCCTGCAATAAGTGTCCCTTTCCCTTTTCCTTTTGTCAATTCTCTTTCTTTTATTACTGTTTTACATTTCTAGCACTTAGCACAGTGCCCGGCACACAGTAGGTGTGTTTACTAACAGAGTTCAAAAGGGATACTGTATATAAAGCATTTTGTAAACACTTCAGAAATACAAAAGATAATTCTTTGGAATGAAATGAGCTGCTTTATGTAGTAATGTCTAGCAACAGATGATTTTAAGTAGAGGCTGCATGATTAGTTTCAATTCAATTTCACAAACATTTAAGTGCTCCTTATTAGCAAGTGAGTGAAAGTAACATAACTAAGGGGCATTTAAGATAAAGCTAGAATGACAATAAATGGGTGAGAAGTGGAAAATATCTATGTAGATTTTTATAACAAAATTTTCCAAAAAAAAAAAAAGGCAGTGGAGACACAAGATTTTGACACTTACATTCCTAGATATGTAGCCAATGTAAATAGAAATGGTGCTAAAAATAATAATAAAAATCAAAGTGTAAGAAAGCATCTGAAATAATAATTATTATACTTAAAATTATTATATTAACTTTCATTTATATAGTGCTTTAAGATTTTCAAAGCACTTTATAAGTATTATTTCATTTTATCCCCATAACAACCCTGGGACGTAGATGGTATTATTATCTTCATTTTTAAGATGAAGAAACTTAGAATTTAAGTGACTTGTCCAGGGTCACACAGCTAGTAAGTATGATTGGAATTCAGGTCTTCCTGATTCCAGCTCCAGCATTCTAACCACTGAGCAACCTACAGAGGAGGTCCATGTTGAAGGTAACACAAGATTGTGGGCACTGAGGGATCAAATCTCAAGTTACATGAAAGTGAATACTAAAAAAAAAAAAACTGGAGAAAAAAAAACTTCTGACTTTATTATTGCCAAAAACTGCTACTGAGAGAATTTCAGTAGCTACCAAATCATATGTCTACTTTCCTACCTAGGCAAAAATTTGATGGGAATAATCTGCATACACAAGGAGAGCATCCTTGCTGAGAAAGGAGTTGGGCAGAGCAGGCTTTTGCAAGTGGTATTTTACAGCAGACCACAACTTCGCAGTGTCACAATTGACTGGAAAGTATAGGGGAATCAAGATCCTACCGTGATTACTGTTGGTTGACTATAAAAAAAAGTGTTTGATAGACTAGGGCAAAATGCTGCCATAAAAGCTCCCTCCAAGTGGTGCATACATTAAAATGATATAAGACGCTCTGAGAGATGTTGCCAAACACGCTGGCCACTTCATTCGATGATTTTCTGATAGTGACTATCAAGAGAGGCAAATGATGAGGCATAGACTTGCCTCATAGGTATTTACCTATGTTGTTGAAGGAGGTCTAGGTCAAGAGGAATTATGACAAGATGATGACGTCCTCCAGATGTTCCTGTTTTCACATAACACTCTACAGCTTGCAGCAAGCCCAGGGACACTGCAGAGCTTCGTGAAATCAGTAATTACTCAAGAGCGTTTGGTCTAACTATCTATACAAGAAAATGTATAGGAAAATTCCCACCCTTTAAACCACATCACTTGTCTATTCATCCATCACATCAATTCTAGCATCACACATCATCCTGCATTCTCTGTATTCACCAAGAAAATTGCCTATTGTCCAGATTATGCTATGCAGTCAGAGGGACAATCCATAAAGCAGAGATCCTTAACCTTCGGGGGTCACGTACCCCTTTGGCAGTGTCATTTATGAAGCCTTCTCAGGATAACATTTTTACATGCATAAAATCCATAATGATACAAAGGAAACCAATTACATGAAAATGCAATTATCAATTAAAAAAAACTAGTCCATGAACCCCCGGTTAAGAAATCCTGCTACATAAAAAATAAATTAAATTTTAATGAAAAGAAAATCAAAGAGGTAAGTCCTCTAGTGAGAAGGGAAAAAGGGAAGAAGGAATAAAGGGAGGGAGAGAGAAAGAGGGAGGAAAGAAGGAAGGAAGGAAAATGGAAGGAAAGAAGAGAGGAAGGAAGGGGAGAAAGAAAGAAGGGAAAGGGAAGGGAAGAGAAAGGAAAGGAAGGAAAGGGAAAGGAAAGGAAAGGAGGGGAAGGGAAGGAAAGGGAGGAGTCTTTGCTTTAAAAATTTGTCTATCAGTGAAAATATCTGGAACAAATATTACAACTGGACAACGAGGTGGATCTCATTGAGCAGGAGGAGCTGGCTGTCATGAATAGAGTGATAGACTTAGAGTCAAAAAGACCTGAATTCAAATCCTACCTCAGATACTTACTAGCTGTGTGACCCTGGGCAAGTCATTTTACCTCTGTTTGCCTCAGTTTCCTTATCTTTAAAATGAGGATAACAATAGTGCCTCCCCTCATAGGGTTGTTGTGAGGGTCAAATAAGATAACACAACACTTTGCCAACCTTAAAGCAGTGTATAGTATTATAATATTATTATATAATAATATAATATAATATAATATAATATAATATAATATAATATAATATAATATAATATAATATAATATAATATAATATAATATAATATAATATAATATAATATAATATAATATAATATAATATAATATAATATAATATAATATAATATAATATAATATAATATAATATATAATAATAATATTATTATTATAGAAGGAAAATGAGCAGACTGCCTTAGAGAAATCCATAGTTCTTCTAATGATCCCAAGCTTCTCCCTGAAACAAGATCCCATCTTTTTAATTGCCAGGTTTTTCCAGTGATCTTGGATATAGCATCATATAATATAGTTCCATAGTCTCTAAAGTACAGAGGTTAAGGATCACACAAAGGGCAATGAAACATGAAAATAGATTGATGATAGAGAAAAAGACAGAGATTCTATAAATATATATACACATACACATATATAAAAGTATGCTATTATATATAATGTGTGATATGTGTATGTATGTGTGTGTGTATATATATATTTATATATACATATATATGTGTTTGTACATGTATATGTGTGTATACAGAGAGAGGGGAGAGAGAAGGAAAGAGAGAGGAAAAGGAAGGAGAGAGGGAGAGCGAAGGGGAGAGAGAAAGAATCATTATTAAGCCAGACACTGTATTGGGCACTGAGAATATGAATCCAAACAAATAATATAGGCTCTGTCTTCAAGGACTTTACATTTTAATCAGAGCTAGAAAGGGGATGGGATTTGTTCAAAGAGTCATGAGGTGACATAGGTCAAGAAAAGGCATGGAGGCAGAGTCTGGCGTGACAATGCAGAAGATAACCTATGAGAGCTGAGGGACCTGCAGGCCAAGAACAGGTTACTGTTACTGAGGAGCCAATTGATGTTCAAAGTAAATGCAGCATGGCTAGAGGAGGCACACGGTAAGCGTAAAGGGGCTACACACACTAAAAATCACCAATCACAGAGGAAATAGTGTACAGCAGAGGAGTCACTGGTTTGTGGCCACTGCTTCTACTTGAATTTGACACCTTTGATATAAAGGATGTTGTCAGAGAAGTATATTATGGGGGAAAATGATCTGGTAACACAGACAACCTGTGTGCTCCACGAGTAGCTGCATCCCATAAAGGCGATGTGAAGAAAGACCCCAACATGTTGGGTTAGCTCCCTATAGTGAACACATGGGAGAACCAAGATGAGAAGTGCACATGGACATCTGCCTCGTTAGAGGAAATATCCACCTTGATGAGACCACAAATCCATTGGAGTATTAGAATATGATCAAAGCCTTGTGGTGGGCCCTATGGATACAAGGAAACAGCATCTACCCTCAAAGGGCTGACATTCTACTGGGATATTACAGAAGTGATTCCCAAAACGAGTAGACAACCTCCAATGATTCTTCCAATTCTCAGATTCTACGACTCCATACGATTATAGTCTGTGATAATTCTCAAAACTGGTGTTAGAAAAAGCTGTCCTTATTGCCAGGAGATGAAAATGGCCAATGGCATTTGGCTTAGACCATGAAGCTGTCAAAATTAAACAAGATGCAATAAGAGAGTAGAAAAATGATATGCTATTATAGTGAAGACTTCACATAGTGTGTGACATCTGGTTATGGCATTTGGGTAGCTAAGGCCAGACCTCCATAGGAAACTCAGAACAGAAGGAATCTTGGCTTCCATCTTTCCCGGTTTCATAGGCCTAACTCCTCATGGGTGCTGAAGAGGCCCCTAGTTTCTTGGACCAGCTGCCCCAGTACACCAAAAGGGAAAATCTCCCAAGTAGAGAAGACTATATGATTTCTTCTGTGACAGATCCCACAATTCAGTGAATTATGCTGGGAGCCCCCCCAAGACTGCAGCTATCCCGTGTGTCTCCTCAGGACAATATATTTAAACAGAACTAGTCCTAGGCAAAATTATAAAATAAGCAAAGTTCTGAAGGATAAAGGCAAAGTTTAGGAAAAAATTGATAAGCTTATCTTCAGTATATTACTCTTTGCCTTTCAGTATACTTTCCCTCTTTTCATATCCTTTTCCTCCTGGAAGTGCCCAGTACCTCCAGACATAGAGAAAAACAGCTACTAAATGAATTCACACTAACACAGAAGTCAATGTTTAATCCAAAGAGATCAAATTCTAAAGATGAAATTTCAGCCACCCTTAGAACCTGGGGGAAGGGATTCAGGACCAGGGGTAAATTCCCACCCTTTAAACCACATCACTTGTCTATTCATCCATCACATCAATTCTAGCATCACACATCATCCTGCATTCTCTGTACTCACCAAGCCTCTACCTTAGTTTGGGCTCATATCATCAATCTACTGAACGATGACGGCAGACTGCTAATTGATCTCCCCAATTCCATTCTTTCATCTCTCCAATTCAACTTCCATACAGCTACCAAACTAATATTTTTGTACCACAGTTCTGACCATACCGCTTCCAAATCATAAATCTTCAGTGGCTCCCCATTCCTCCCCAGCATGGAATTTAAAGCTCCCCACGGTATAGCTCCTATGAATCTTCCCAGCCTTATCTCGTAGTATTCTCCCTTAAGCTCTTTCCCTTCCAAAGTAACTGACTGGCCAGCTATTCTCTTCCTCGTCCCACCATTATGCCTTTACAAAAATGATGCCCCTTGTCTCACATGCTCTCCCTTTTCACCTCTACCTCCTAAATCCCTTCAAAACACAGCTCAGACACCATGTCCTACACAAGGCATTTCTTAATGCTTTCCCTCTTAAAATTATTTTCTATAACTTTGCATGTAATTTGGATGTGCAAGTTATAGCTTGTATAGATATATACAAATAGAATGTAAGCTCTTTGAGGGCAGAGACTATTTTTTGCTTGTCTTTCTATCCGCAGCACCTTACATACTGCCCCTAGCACATCGTAAGAAGGTAATAGATTTGCCAAGTGTTATTGTTTTCGGCTGTTTTTCAGTGGTGACTGATTCTTCATGACCCTATCTGGGGTTTTCTGGGCAGAGATACTAGAGTGGTTTGCCATTTCCTTTTCTAGATGAGGAAACTGAGGCAAACAGAGCAAAGTGACTTTCCCAGTGTCACACAGTTAGTAAGTATCTGAGGTGGGATTTGAACTCACAAAGATAAGTCTTCCTGATGTCAGGCCAGCACTCTATCAATTGAATTCCCATAAGATTGATCCCAGAATAAAGCGTATATATTACTCAATACCTGGTTTAGGGTAATTCTGGCTGTCCAGTTAACCTAAAAGAAATTATCCAGGCCATCTGCACACCCCTAACTGGTCCATGCCGATCATCTGTCATTAGCAATGCTATCCTACAATAAACAGGATGTTTTTGCCTCAGCTACAAAGACACAGACTAATTCATTGTACTTCTATATGTATAACTGGAATTCTAAGGCCTAAAGGTCATTCTAGTCCATGTGTCTGTCTGGATGTGTAAAGATCACAGGCCATTGTGAATTCCCATCTGTGTGTAATCATCCTCCTTGGGATAAAAGACCTGGAATCTCAATGAAACTCTTGGCTACTTGAGCTAACTTACCCCTTGGGGGATCTGTGTATTTGTTATCCTCTAAAAGTTATATTTCCTCATTTTAAAAAAAAATCAGCCACTTAGGATAAAAGGCAGTTTAGAAAAGTTCCATGTATGCCTGGAATCTTTTTTCTATTTTATTCCAGGCACCTTTACTATTATCCAGTGTTTCGTGATTGTCTGACAATCTCCAAGTCAAGGACCTTGCCCTTTTATGTTTTGTGTTGTGTCAGGGACACTGAGTACACTATAAAACCAATATGTTTATTTATGATTCTTAATGGACGGATCCATTGCCCATTAGCCTTGAGGCCTATTTGCCAATCATCTGAGGAAAAAAATTTCCATTCTCCTGTCTTGTCTACTCAGAGCTGCATGTTCAAGCAAGACCGAAAGCTTAATACACGAGGAAATATAATTGTGAAAAGGCCATTTCCAAAATTAATAAATAGAGATGGCTTAGGTAACAGCTTACCCCAAGGCTCAGTTCTTTCTTCAAGAAAAACCAGGAACGACCTTTTTATATTTGCGAGCCTTCATTGGCCACCTCTCCAGCACAGCATTTCAACTCTGTAACTTAAGGATGCTTTGAAATATTCACCAGTTCAGCTCAGAATCTTCCTACATTTCTGAAGCGTGGTAAGGATACTGTCAAATAACGTTGGCTACAGTATAGTGCTGGTAGTATTAGACGGGCAGGAGGTGTCAGGCACTCGAATGGCCCCATCCTCAAGGTGACTACTCTTGCAAAGCAACTAACTGAAAAGTTCACTGCATTTATTAAGCACTTGCTGCATTCTAGGCACTATGCTGAGTATTGGGTTACAAAAAAATAAAATAAAAACATATCCTTTTTCCAGGAGCTCACAGGAGGAAACTGCACATAAAACTATGTGCATACAAGATATATTAAGTGTAAATGGGAGATAATCTCAAGGGGAAAAGGGGAAGAGTTGGGAGGGAAGGGAGGATTTAGGGAAACTAGGAGAGAAAGAGGGAGAGCATTCTAGGCATGGGGCATAGTCAGTGAAAAGGCATGGATTTAGGAGTGTTGTAGAGTACATGAAGGGGAGGAAAGGTTAGGAGAGGCCAGGTTGCATTCAAAGAGCTTTTTTTTTCTTTTATATACACGCACATGCATATACATATATATATATGTTATTTTTTTCTCCATTACATGTTAAAACATTTTTTTTCAAAGAGCTTTAAAAGCAGAGCTCATATCCTCATCTAGAGAAAGAACTATGGAGTTTGAATGCAGATTGAAGCATTCTATTTGCTCTTTTTTTTCTTCTGTTTTGTTTTGTTTCTTCTTTCATGTGGTTCCTCCTATTGGTTCTAATTCTTCTTTACAACAATACAACATGACTAATGTGAAAACACGTTTACTAAGAATGTATATGTAGAGCCTATATCATATTGCATGCCATCTTGGGGAGGTGAGAGAGGGAAAGAAAATTTAAAATTCAAAAGCTTATGGAAGTGAATGTTGAAAACTAAAATTAATATTGAAAAAAAAAAGCAGAGCTCAGTAGAAATTCTAGGAGCTCAGTCTAAGGCAGGGGTGGGGAACCTGTGGCCTTGAGGCCACATGTGGCCTTCTAGGTCCTTGGGTGTGGCGTTTTGACTAAGTCAAAAGGTTTTTTTTTAAGTTTTGCAGAACAAATCCTTGTATTAAGGGGATTTATTCTGTGAAGTTTGGATTCAGTCAAAGGACTGCACTTGAGGGCCTAGAGGGCCATATGTGGTCTTGAGGCCACAGGTTCACCACCCCTGCTCTAGGGCCTAGACATAAATTCCTTTCTTAATTCAATTAACAAGCATTTAGTAAGCATCTACCACATACCCAGGCACTGTACTAAGAGCCTGGGATGGGGAAATGAAGGAGTGGGACAAAATAGTCCTTGTGGAAGAAGGCCTTGAGCTGAACCTTGAAGGAAAAGCCAAGGGAGTGGCCAATAGGAAGTGACTAGACTCTTCCTTTCTAGGGTCACTCAGCGTCTGGTTTCCAAAGTTGACATGGGACCCAATGACCTTTCAGAAGAAATAGAAAATCTCAATATCCTCAAACTGCAGGATGCCATCCCAAACCATCCAGTCCAATGGAATCCACAAACATTTTCTAAGCATCTAAGGTGCCACAGACACTAGGGAAAATCATTTCTTTCCTCAAGGACCTTGAATTCTATACCCACTCAACTGGCTTACATTTCCTTTCTTGAAACAAATGTGATAGTGGACAAAGAGACATTCTAAGGCCAAAGATTGGTTTTGTTTCTAGGACTAGCATTTGGAGTTAGGGTTTTGTTTTGATTTTTGGTGGATTTGTGTCTGTGAGCATAGGCATGGGCGTATGTTTGAGGGGAGGAGGGCAGCTAGGTGGTGTGGTAGATAAAGGACCAGATATGGAGTTAGGAAGGCCTAAGTTCAGATCCAGCCTCAGATACTGACTAGCTATGAGACCCTAGGCAAATCACTTAACCTCTGTTTACCTCAGTTTCCTCATCTGTAAAATGACAATGGTAATAACCTACCTTCCAGGGTTATTGTGAAGATCAAATAAGATAATAATTATGAAGCATTTAGCATGCTCCCTGGCACATAATAAGCACTATATAAATGTTAGCTATTATTATTTTTAAACACTAGTTATAAATCAAGGGAAGCTAAGTGGTATAGTGAATAGAGTGCCTGGCCTAGAGTTAGGAAGACTCATCTTCCTGTGTTTAGATACTAGCTGTGTGACCCTGAGCAAGTCATTTAACCCTGCTTAGTTCAGCTTCCTCATCTGTAAAATGAGCTGGAGAAGGAAACGGCAGACTACTTCAGGATCTTTGCAAGAAAAACCCCAAATGGGATTAAGAAAAGTCATACCTGACTGAAAAATGACTGGACAACAACAACAGTTACAAATCATGGTGTTTAACCTAACAGCATTCTTTTATGCAGCAAACCCCAATCTATTTTTCATTTACTTTGTTTAGGAGAGGCAGGTTAACCTAATGGGTTATATGCTAGGCTTGGGAGGCAGTGCAGCTCAGTGGTTTGGGGGTCAAATCCCAACTGTACCCACCTGGGTTCAAGTCCTAGGTTGAATCTTACTCACTCTCTCTATGGCTTTGAGGAAGTTATTTCAGTTCCCAAGGTCCTGATTTCCATTTTGGTAAAATGAGAACTAGATGACCTCTAATCCTAGAGCCTAAGACCTTAGGTTCCAGTGGAACCTCTTACACTTACTAGCTGTGGGACTGTGGGTACATTACTGACCCACAATTTTCTCAGCTACAAAAAGGGGATACCTGCAGTACCCATCTCAAAGTGTGGTTGGGAAGCTCTAATGAGATTATTACACTTAAAAGCACCTTGCATACTTACGGTCGCCATGTAAACATCAGTCACTATTTAACCTCTGAATGTGAGAAACATAAGCCTCACCAGTAAACAGACTGACAGTTCCCTTCTTAAATTCATTTACATGGCGATGACATTGAGAAAGATGAATAATCCTTCTAAATCACAGTAGAACATATCAGTTGTCCAAATATAAACATTTTTAGCAGAATCATGCCATTTCCTGGTCTACCTATTCATTTGTGCATTAGTTATGTCATTCAGCTGTTTAAACCTGAGAAATTATCTTTTGGATTATTCACAAATCCCCTTAGCAATACCCTAATGTGGAGGTCAACTTTGGGACAAAGTCAGAGCAAGCGACAGGAAAGGGATGCTTTTTCATCGGTCTTTTGGTGCATGAAATGTCATGAAGGGTCACAGTTCTACCTTCGTCATAGCTTGCTTTTGGTCTTTTTTTTAAAATTATCATTCCAACTAATCCTCTAACTCTTTATTAAACATTATCTTTACCATCTGCTCTAGTGAATGCTCAACACCTTGAGAAAGAACACGGGGCTGATTGGTTTTGATGGCCGGTGTGATCTCCGGTTTATGCACGTACTCGGGATTATCTAAAGGACAAAGAGGATGAACAATCCATTAACTATAATAAACCAGCACATAGTTTGTTGCTCTGCCATCGACGTGATTGCAAAAGTAGAAGGTAAATCTAGAAGTGCGGGCCTGAAACTATCAAAACTTACAGCATACCAAAAGCAGCATTGTTGGGTTGGGGTTTTTTTTTTCTTTCTGCATGCTCTGATGAGCAGTGCTACTGGAAATCACAATGCAGGCTCTGTGAATCAGCTTTTCTGGCCTTTAAATCTTATTTTAGGATCTGCCACTGAAGAAAGAAAAAAATTCCTTTTGAATTCTCATTTTCCTGATGATCTGCAGACAACGCGCGTGCGCACACACGTGCGCGCGTGCACACACACACACACACACACACACACACACACACACACACATCCTCTGACTCTTCTTGGAGGGAATTGCATCTGATTGGCCATATCTAAAATTCTTCACTTGTTTTGTTTTTGTTCATTCTTCATTCTCAAAGAGAACCAATGACATTGCGAGGGTAATAGATGAATAATTTCTTTGGTTAATGTTAGCATGGTATAAGTCCCCAAAATCAGCCTAGTACAATGAATAGAGATTCCCTCAAAGTCAGGAATACCTGGAATCAAGTCTTGCTTCTAACACATAATGACTCTGGTTATCTGGATACATCATTTAACATCTTGGCGTGTCTGAGAAGTTAGCTGGCCTCATAGTACATAGAGCGCAGGCCTGAAGTCAGGAAGACTTCTATTTCCTGAGTTCAAATCTGGCCTCTGAAATTGAGTGACCCTAGGTAAGTCACTTAACCCTGCTTGCCTCAGTTTCCTCATCTGTAAAATGAGGTGGAAAAGGAAATGACAAACTACTTCAAGAAAACCTTTTGCCAAGAAAACCCCATGTGGGGTCATGAAGAATCAGACATGACTGAAAAATGACTGAACTGTCCCAGATAATTCTCTAAGACTCAGGTACCGATGAGTTGCTGCCCATTTGTTTCAACAGAAAGAGTTTATATACTGGAAGTTTCTGATACTTATGAAATTACAGTTCTGTACCACCCTACCACCACCATCATCCCGTGCACAAAGAAATAGTCACACAATTAGAGATTTGCAGAATTAGAAGGAGTGGTAGTGCCCATCTAGTTCAATCCATTCCTGACAAATGGTCATCTATTCCAAGTCCTATTTCTCAAAATTATAAAAAATCAATAATGAAAATTTAGTTAAATATATGGCATTGTCAATTAAAAGCTAAGCTAATTGCAGGCATTAAAACAATGATGTTATTATTTGTCTCGAAATTTAATTCATTATAGAGCCATCTATCTCTTTAGTCTGCTAAGTCTAAACATCAAAATGTTGGTCAAAGGCTTTGTTTTCTTGCTTGTCATAAGAATCCCTTGAAGAACCCATCCCCAACCCCACCCTCACCATTTTAGTGGCTCCATAGCAATGGTGGGATCATTGGGCTTCCTTTAGCTGACCTTTCAAGCCAAGGTATTTACACTTGCTGTTACCATAAAGCTTTATGGTCCCACAATGATAACAATTATGGCAGTCTCTGATCACACTGCATATGTTAATGACAAGAAATATCTGGCCACACATCTTCACAGCTTACTGATCTCATTGATAAGCACCGTCAGCCCTCCTCCTTATAACTTGTTCCTTGGGGTAGTTAAAAACTAGCTTTTTAGCAGCTTAAACTTTGCTTTGCAATGAATTGGAAATCACATGCCACAGAAAGAGAGAACGTTATCAGTCACCAGCTCAGCTTTCTGAAACTTGAGGCGTGAAAAACACACACACACACACCCAATAACACAGACAAAGGGGATAATCATATACCCAGAATGGGGACCCTCAAGCTCCTGCCTGCTTCAACTTTTGGCAGCATAGGGGAGAACAAATAAAAGGTAGAACTCAACACCCTCATCTCTAATTTGCAGGTCAGATTTGACAGCGAGTAAATTTACTCAGCATGGCAGCTGAAAGAAGGGAACAGGTGAAGTCTCCAGCAAACCCACTTTCAAGTTGTATTTTGTGGAACTGGGCTTGTCCTAAAAATGGAAGCTATGATGTTCATACCTTGTCTGTAAGGTCGGTCTAATTCTTACCTATGAATTAATGAAATGAAAGGATGGATAGAGAGATAGATGGATGAATGGATTGAAAGCATTCATTGAGTGCTTAATATTTGCCAAACACTGTTCTAAGCATAGGGGATACATATAACTGCTTCTCACAGAGTTCATATAAACCCATACATTTAGTGCCTATTAAAAAAAATTGGACCAGGCAAAGCCCTGGTCACCATGAACTAATTACAGCTCTGATGGCTTCCATGAGAATTAAATCTTCCATCTTTGAGTTCTTAGTCAAACCAAAACTATTTATCTCCTCCTATTTGCTATGGTTAGTAAGATTTGTGTCTTCACCATAGAATGACGTATTGCTAACCACATGAACTTGCTGGTTAAAAGGACGGTGTTTTCGCATTGTGAATGTCTATTACATACTCATGTAATTACATCCCAGCTGCAGGAAATTTGGCTTAGGGAAACCCTGCTTCCCTTTCATTTGTAATAATTGTCAACATCTGGTTTAAGAAAGTTCTGCTCTTGGCCTTTCTATGAAAATGAACCATGAAGACTGAATCTCACTTCTTAGGACAAATGTATGACAGCCTGTTGTATTAAATACAATCATTTCCTTCTGAAAAGGTAAAGATGATTCTGGTTTTAGGTGATGTTTCTAATGATGTTTCCCAGTGATGATCATTCATCTATGAAGTCAGTTGGTTATTTATTTGTTTGAGCTGGATCCATGATTTCACCTATGTGGAAAATTTCCAAAGCAGAAACTTCCATGTAGGCAGCTTTGCAATTCCTCTACAACTGATTTCCTAAGAGTCACCTTGGGTGCTGAGGGGTTAAGCATACCCAAGGTTCCATCACCAGGGTGAGTCTTGAGGACTCCTATTTTGCTGATTCTACTGATTTTATCATTCTAACAGGACCTCCACACATTGCAACTACCTCCACCAATGCAGGTCAATAACCATCCTATGATGATAACTCACCCATGACCAATGCAGATCAATAACTCACCTATGCCTTGAGGAGTTACCTGACTGGGAGGTTAAGCATGCTGACCATAGTCAAACAGTGGAAGTCAGAAGCAGTCCTTGAACCTGGGTCTTCTGGCTTTCATCACCTGCTTCTCATCATTACCATCATCATGAAAGTTGGATTAAAAAGAGAAACAGAAAACTTGTGTTAATGTAATGTAACAAATAACAGACTAGTTATGTCAAGGAAAATGATTGAGACTAAATTCTCTGTAGAACTGGAAGGAAGTGGGACTAAGATAAGATCCATAATTATTGACTCACATGCTTCACTATGACGCATGAATTGATAACAAAGCACTTTACCAGCTTCTTTTCCATATCTATGGAGAAAAGATATCATTCATATATTGCCAAAAGATGAGTCTACCAGTGACCCTTCCAAATATAGGCCAATTATGTATTTATGGACTTTTTACAAAGCATTCACAGTGTATCACTAAAAAAAAATCTAGAAACACAAGGAAACCATGTATTGGATGTTGGACCATTATCAAGACAAAATGCTACCCGTTTACCCAGACAAAATGTTGATCTACAAGACCTCAAGAACATTTAAATAGATGTTTCCATACCAAATACATATAGTCTTCGAAGTATCAGAAGAAATCAAAATTATGTGTGAACAGAAGGAGGTGCATACCATCCCCATTGTCCTGTCTGCTATGGGAATTGTACCAAGGATGCTTTCAGTGAGCCTACAGAGGAGGAATTTACATCATAATGCTTTTATTCAATTACAAAAAAAGCAGTTATTTTATCCATCTGTGCAGCAGGCCAGTAAACATGAAATGTAAAAGAATAATAACAGGATAGTTACTTATCCCAGGACCATTTCTTTTTAACACCATCAAAAAAGGTGAGAATTAGGTGAGAATGATAAAAAAAAAATAGTTGTCTTTTTATATTGCATTTGAAGGTTCCCAAAGTGCTTTGTATACGCTACCTGATTTGAACATCATAGCCACCCTGTGAGGCACACGAGATAGGTGCTATTGTTATAAAACCAAGTAGATGAGGTATTGTATGTTTTAGACTGTGATGTGCAGTTGGGCAGTCAACCTACTGATGTTCCATTGGTATACATATCTAGGACAAGTGCTGTAGATGAAGAATAGGATGGAGTTAGAGAAGAAGAAGAAGAAGAAGAAGAAGAAGAAGAAGAAGAAGAAGAAGAAGAAGAAGAAGAAGAAGAAGAAGAAGAAGAAGAAGAAGAAGAAGAAGAAGAAGAAGAAGAAGAAGAAGAAGAAGAGGGAAGCTTGGGTTACATTTGAGAAAAGGGACTATATTTGTTTACAGTGACTCCAAGGTTTTCTCTTCAACAAATGTCCATCTTTGTAACACTAATGTTCTCTCCATGATCCTGTAAGACTGCTAAGACTTTGGCCCATTCATGAGAAATTTTAGGTATTTTTTATATTTGCATGAAAAAATATGAAATTTAATTAATTTTGATTTTGTGATGGTGGTGGGAGTGGTTTTCAAAACTGGCTATCTCTATCTTGCCCAGGCTGGAAATTAAGTGGTTATCCATAGCCTTGATCCTACTACTTACTGGCACAGAAGTTTCAACTACTTCATTTCTGATCTGGGCCTGTTCACCACTACTTAGGCAACCTGTGCCTCCCCACTCCTGAAGGCTCACCAAATTGGTACTAGACAGTACAGACAACTGATGGGATCAGCCCACTGCAGCTCAGAACTCCTGAGACCAAAAAATCCACCATCTTTGGACTTCCCAGTAGCAGGGATTTTAGGCATGCACCACTGTGCCTGGATAAATTAGATTATTATTTGCCTGCTTTGTTTTCAAAACAAAATTTTGAGACATCTTAGATATAGTTCATGACTGTGCAGGGTCATTGGAAATGCTTATCATCATAAGAAACAAAGAAATAATCATTCTAGAAATATTCTCATACAGGGGATAGCAATCCCTGAAAAAAAGAATCAGGAAGGAATGACAAATGAAAAAGCATTTATTAAGTTCTTGTTACATGTAAGGCATTGTACTAAGCTAAGTATAGCAAGAGTGAAATCTCATCTGACACATTAAAACCTCAGTTTACTCTTTGCAGAATCATGGGAAATCATCCATCCATTCTTAGGCGTGGGGTCCCTAGTTTTCAGATGAGTTTGGTGAACCTGCCTGAATCATAGTGATGTCAGTGAATCAAGTACTCCCTACCCCAGAGAGGGACATCATCTAACCAATCCCCAATGTACCCCGAGAATGTTAACAGAGAGGAAGAGTATTACCTAAATGCTATCTGTCTGGCCAGGAGCTGGAATGCAACTAGGAAAGCTGAGTGTGCATCAGTCATCTTGAAGCCTCATAAAAGTAGGGAAATTGTATTTGCAAGTCCAGTTTTTGAATGTTTGAGGATGTCTTGCTGGAGCACTGCAGTAAGAAGTAGAAATGAGAACCCAGAGAGGAGATTTGGGTAATATAGTGAATGTGACTCTCAGCAGAAAAGCATGTGTATGCTTTCTACACTAATTGGATTACATTCTCAGATGATGCAGGGAGATTGACAGAAGCTAAGTTCCCACTCACGTTGTCCTATCACCCTACATATGAGCCAGGGCACAGAGTTAAGAGTGCCGTGTCAACCTTAACTCTGGATTTCCTGACTTTTATGGTCTAAGCCAGAACCAACATGTTTTATTAATGTCAGGTTTTGGTGATTCAGTATTCAAAATATTTCAAGCAAGAGATATGATGGGTCCTGAATGCCTGGTATCTGTTCAAACTGACAGGTAGTAAAAATAATAATAATTCATTATCTTAGACAAATTATCAAAGAACTAACCACTTTGAGAATTTGGTGATACTTTCCTTTTTTTACACAAATGATTTACTTAGAAAAAATGAAATCTCTCAACTCCAAAATATTGATTGTGCAGTGATCACGTATGCTAGCGTATATTTTTTAACGTCTTTCTTATGATGTTGGGCTAAATATGTTCTCAGTTTGATCATATCCAGAGGAACTTGGAGCAAGGAGATCAGTTGGGGCATAAAAAGGTGAAGTTACACCTGGAAAGAAATAATGCTTGGATTAAAATGAGACAAGAGATTCCAGACTGATGGTCTTTTCCTATTATTAACATTACTACCTGAATGAAAACGTAAGAAATAAGCCCTTTCACAAAATGCCATGGAAGTGTTGTGTATGATTATCTCAGACAATATTTAAAAGAAATATCAAGCTTCATGTTCCATTAATATTTTGATTTCTGTTAGTCTGCAAGAGAATGATGAACTTATGTTATATGAATTTATTTGTCATATTCTGCATTTCTTGCTAGCAGTAGGAAATAGATAAATGACTCAATTTAACTCAATAAGCATATATTAAGTACCCACTGTGTCTCAACATTGTGTTTGATACCGAGTATATAAAAAGAAAAATTAACCAGTGCCTGCCTTCAGGAAGCTTACATTTTACTGGAGTGGTCATGGTTGTCAATGATGGCACTAGTATTTGAGATAGTGGTAAATAGATACTCACCCTAGTAATACATTTAACATTTAATGGTTATGTAAACACAACTTCCATATAGAGAAATTTGACCTGAAACTGAGATGGAGATCATTGAGACTTACTTTCCAACAGGAGGTAATCTCCTTAAGGGCAAAGACTGTCCTGTATTCTATCATCAAATCTCTAGCACCTCTCAGTGCCTTGAAGGTAGTCGATGTTTAGTAAGTGTTTATGGATTGCTTAATTGAATTGGGACTTAATTTCATCTTCTTAGGAGATGGAAAAAACCTTAGAGATTATCTCTTTAATCTCAATGGACATGTAAGGAAATACTTTACATCTTTGTTACAAAAACCCAGAGATCTGTGTATCAAAGTTACAGAGTCCAACATTTGTTATATTGAACTTGAATGTGAATATGTACACATATATGTATATGTGTAAATATACATATATACATTTGTGTATGTATATGTGCATACACTATAAGTTGTAAACCCATTTGAATTATTGGTAAAATTATATGAAAGTTTCTAAATAGCTGATGGAGTGGGAAGATGGGAGTCAGAACAGGAAATGTGAAAGTGATAATTGCAAAAAGACCATCTTAATTGCAATACCATCCCCTTGCACCAACTTGCACTCACAAGTTGAGTTCCCTGGAGGATAACTCCCTCAAGTTCATGGGACCTTAAAGGTTATCAAGTCCAACCGTCTTATATGACATAAGAGGAATCTGAGACCCATGAAAGTTAAAAAGCCTGCTCCAAACCAGAATTAAAACAGTGATCTAAAAATCCCAAAGGTCTTTGCCTCTGTCCTCTTTTTAAATATATAATTACATTATATATTTAAATATATGCATTTAAAATATATAAATATATTTTAAATCTTTAAATTAAAATATATCTTAAAATATTTATTTAAAATTTATAGCTATATATTAAATAGTTTAAATAAATGATATTATATAGAAGCCTTTTGTTTTCATCAGTTATTTTTATATGTGTGCATATGTCTATGTGTGTATATGTATGTATATACACACATATACATACATATATATATACACATATATATGTATATGTATGTATATACACACATACACATACATATATATATACATATATATATGTGTGTATATGTATGTATATACACACATATACATACATATATATACACATATATATGTATATGTATGTATATACACACATACACATACATATATATACACACACACACACACATATATATATATATATATATATATATATATATATATATATATATATATATATATATTCCCATCTTCCCCACCCATGATCCTTCCATTATAACAAAAATAAAAATAAAAAGCAGGCAAATAAAATCAGCTTGTACAGTGACCATGTCTGACAGTACAGACAAGATTCTACCTTCATGGTCCCCCACCAATCACCCAAAGGAGAGGGATACATTTCCTCATTTCTTCTCTGGTGCTAAAATGTCCCCCCCTAGTCTCTTCCTGCATCTGAATAAACCTTTTGACTCTCAAAACTTTCCTCTAAAGTGTTATTTAACCCTCCTTTAACTGAGCCTTTAAAGATGACTCTCTCTCCCTTCAGCAGGCCAAGGACAAAAGCCTTGTGATATTTTTAGTTAGATTGCTCCCATTAACGAGCATTAACACCTTTTCCTGGTGTTACTGCTGTTTTGCCACAGTTACTTCAAACTGTCTTCCCTCATACTTGGTTCATGGGCCATGTTCACATGTTCAGTGGGGGATTTTTCCCCCTGGAAGCTGCAGGTGCTGAGTGACTTACAGACTTCCATATTCATAAAATGTAGTGCCTGTGCAGATTAAAATGTAAAAAGATTGAAGCTGGTCAAAAATATTTTTACAAAAAGAGATACACAGGGATCACTAGAAAAACCTGAAACAACTATTTGTTCAAGAGGAAAGGGCCCAGATTCTATGGTTGGATGTACCCACACAATTCCTATTAGCCTACACAAATAGCTTCATTGGCAGATGCCAGGTCTGAACCCAATTTGATCTAATTTATCCAGTCTTCTACAGCTAAGAAAAATCAAGATGGATTGCTACAGACTTTCCATAGGAGCCCAGGAACCTGCATTGCATTTCTCAAGACCTCCATTTCCTCCACAAGGCCCAAAGCCAATGATCACCCTGGAAAAGTTTAATAAGTGCCCAGGTCAGAAATACTTGTGGGGTAATTGACATCCATGCTCTGAAGAACGCCATTCATTTTTGTGTTGGTGGCTTAATGGAAGGAAATCTTGAGATCGAAGAGATCTCAAAAGCCACCCAATCTATCCGTATTATTTTACAGATAAGGAAACTGAGGTCCAGGGCACTTAAGTGATTTTCCCACAGCCATAGAAACAGTAAGTATCTGCGGTGACATTAGCATTCAGGTGTTCTAACTCCAAATCTAGAGTTCCTTCTAATACACCACACTCTTCATAAGGTATACATAGGATCTTAAATTAAGAGCCAGGAGAATATAGAAGAATATCTACCCCCTCATTTTATAAATGAGAAATTAACACTTGTCAAAACTCACAGGTAGTAACTGGGAAAGACAGGATTTGAACCTATATCTTCTAACTGATTAATTTCAGTGCCCTTACCCTTGAGGTTAGTTAGTTTGTTTGTTTAAATTATAAGTTGCCAAATTAAAATTTTTGTGGAAATGTTCATACCTGTAGTAGTTGTATCTCAAAGACTCTAGCTTAGTAATATTCCATGTTAGTGTTTTTCACTCATGTCCAGCTCTCTGTGATACCATTTGGGGTATCTTTTCTTGGAAAAGATAATGGAATGGTTTGCCATTTCCTTCTCCAGTTCATTTTACAGATAAGGAAAGTGAGGCAAGCAGGGTTAAGTGATTTGTCCAGGGTCACACAGCTAGTAAGCATCTGAGGCCAGATTTGAGCTCAGGAAGATGAGTCTTCCTGACTCCAGGCCCAGCACTCTATCCACTGTGCCACCTAGCTGCCATTCCATAGGAGACCCCCAAATCCCAGGATGTCAATTCTTTTATGAAAGCCAATACTAATTGAGAGAAACAGTCAGGAAATAATCCCCACCCAAGCACAACTCCCACAGCTGCTACAGTGCATGGTATGTGGATTAAATTAATGAGACCTGTCTTTTTGTACAATAATGTCACCCTCCCCATTCTCCTCAACCCAACTTCTTTCTTCTGTTACCACTACATAAGAATATTAAATAACTTTGGTAAAATGTTGAAAACCAATGTAAAACCAAACAACCACGCACGGCCAAAACGTGCTTGTTGAAACCAATTGGCTGTTCCCATTCCTAGTAGGTACCAACTCAGCTCTTGGTCTGAGGGTACCTTTGGTAATATTAATTCAATATCTCTTGATTGGTAGGAGAGTGGAGTTGCTTGGCAAACTATATAGAGATGGACATGGAGTTGTGAAAATCTAGCTTTGAATCCAGACTCTGTCACTTAGTAGCAGCATGTGATTTAATCTCTCTCAAATTCAGTTTCTTCATATTTAAAAAGAATAGCAAGTTGTACATAACACATTTGCAGTTTCATATGCAATCACCTTTTTTATTCTACTATGTTATGAAAATGCTTGTTTTATTTCATAAATTAAAAATAAAATAAATTTAAAATGAGGATAACAACAGCATATACCTTGAAGGGTTGTGTGAGGATCAAATGAGAATGTATAAAGGGCTTTGTAAACATGAAAGCATTATATAAATATCCTGCTTTTATTAATGTTTGCAAGGTAAATCTGAGAGTCTAAAGCCAGGGATGGGGAGCCTGTGGTCTCAAGGCCACACGTGGCCTCCTAGGTCCTTAGGTGCGGCCTTTTGACTGAGTCCAAGTTTTACAGAACAAACCCTGTTATTAAGAGGATTTGGTCTGTGAAGTTTGGTTTCAGTCAAAGGGCCACACTTGAGGACCTTGAGGGCCACATGTGGCCTGGAGGCTGAAAGTTCCCCACCCCTGGCTCTACACTCAGTATCTCTATGACACAAACTAAAAGGTATAGAAGTTTTTCCATAGTAACATGGCTTAGTGTCAGAGACAAGATTTGATCCCAAGGAAAGACTCAGATTTAAGCTGGAAGAAACCTTAAAGGCCATCCATCTTCCTATTCTTCAGAAAAAGAAAATGATGGTTTAGGAAGGTTAAGGTCACACAATAGTCATTAGGTCCTTTGACTCCACATCTGGTATGTTTTCCATTGCCTCACAATACCTTGAAGGCCTGTCAGTCTCTTTTGCTCAGAACAATCCCAACTGGTAAACAAAATCCTGGACGTCAGTTGACTCTGCCTTGTATAAGTAATAACGTAAAAGCTGCCTGGCTGAGAATTTTTGAGCAGGTGTCAGATTCAGAGATCATAGATAGGGTCAAAGGATTTACAGCTGAAAGGGCTCACCTTTAGGGTGAGCTAGTCCAACCTACCTCCTTTGACAGATGAAGAAACTAAGGGAGACTCGAAAAAGGAAGGGATTTGCCCAAGGTCACATGGGTAGGATGCAGTGTCAATGAAAGATTACCCATGTTGGAAGAAAACTTAGAAAGGATCTTTTGACTGCTGATCAGTCACTTTGATTAAGAAAGAAAGAAAGAGAAAGAAAGAAAGAAAGAAAGAAAGAAAGAAAGAAAGAAAGAAAGAAAGAAAGAAAGAAAGAAAGAAAGAAAGAAAGAAAGAAAGAAAGAAAGAAAGAAAGAAAGAAAGAAAGAAAGAAAGAAAGGAAGAAAAATCCCTGGGTTCTACACACATTCTCTGAATGACTAGATGAGCACAAATCAAATGGACCCTGCTCAAAGATAGGTTTGCAGTCTTCTAAAGGATCTACCACGTTTTAGTCAGAGCTATTAGTGACTAGCAAGCTCCCCTGCAGGTGCTATGTGTGCTCTTGGAAAAGTCACACAGCCTCTCTGGGTATATTAGGTGACCTCTAGGGTCCCTTCCAGCTGTGGACCTACAAATAATCCTATCATGCTTTCACTGCTCCCAAGTTAAGACTCTTCACTGTTTAGGGGTGCTTCCTTAGCTGAGAGGAAAGGGCAGCCCTAACTGGGATGATTTAATATTTCTGCATTTAAATGAGGTATTGTGCTGCCTCCCAGAGTGCCAGCCCATGGCAGGCTGGTCACAGAGTAGATATGCCCTACATGGGGCATCTTGAACAAAAGAGTTGAGGCACAGGCAATGAACTGAGTAAATTTTCATTTCCCTGGGGACAAAGTAGGTGGGATTGGGGGGATCTAATTAACCCCAGGGGCCTCAAAACCAGACCATTTGTAAAATAGGGTGTAATATGCCATGAACACAATTTACCATTTTCTAAGAGGGTTTTTTTTTCCTTTCACTTGATCTAGATCTGTGATTTCCTTTCTGTGTGGAGCTCCTGTTGTGGAGAATCCCTCCACTGTAAATAGAGAATAAGTATTTAAGTTGATTAACTTGGTGGCCCAGTGGATAGAGCACTGGGCTTGGAGTCAGAGTTTGAATCCTGCTTCAGACACTTAACTAGCTGTGTGACCCTGGGCAAGTCACTTAACACAGTTTGTCTCAGTTTCCTCATCTGTAAAATGAGCAGGAGAAGGAAATGGCAAACCACTCCAAGATCTTTGCCAAGAAAACCCCACATGGGGTCACAAAGACTGAAATGACTCAATGACAATATTTATTCAGGGCCTTTTATGTGCCAGGCCCTGCGCTAAGTGCTTTACAAATCTCATTGGACTCTTACAACAACCCTGAGAGATAGGTGCCCTTATAATCATGTCCATTTCACAGACGAAGAAGTTGAGGCAGAAAGCACTTAAGTGACTTATTCAGGGCCACACAACCAATAATATAATGCAAAGTCTGAACTGGGATCTTCCTGAGTCCAAGGATGACCACTCTATCTATTACATGACCTCTTTCTAGAGGTAACCCTGAGTTTTCCCAAAACCATAGACCTATCATGATAACTGCATAATTCCCATCACATGCATAATTTATATTTTCCTCCATACTAGCACTTGTGGTAGATTTGTTCAGAGAGAAGGTTGAAACCATTGACTAAAATGAGGTTTGGGGCTAACGATAAACACCTTTATTTGGAACCTTTAATACCTTTAAAGTTTGCAAAGCATTCTGTGTATAATCTCATCAGAGCCTCACCCACATTTCTGAAAGGTGAGGACGACTATTATTTTTATCCCTGTTTTACAGATGTTGAAACTGAGTCTCAAAGGGGTTAAGTGACTTGCCCAGGGCCACACAACCAGTAACTAGTGGAGGTAGTATTCTATTTCTGGTCTTCCTGACTCTGGCTCTGAAGCTTTCCCTATCCACTATGCCAGGCTGCTTTCTGAAGCTATGATTTTCATTTATGCGTACCATCCTATGTCAAGCCTCCTTTGCTTCAGATAATCAAGAGTTGGCTATATAGTGCCCATGCATCTGGCAGGTTAATAAATACCCTGTGATGAGGGTGGCAATGGTGGTGTTAATGGCACCATATATAGAGCTCAGCTTGAAAGGGGTGACAGACAAACTGCTCTCTTTTCTTCTCTTCTCTTCTCTGAACTTGCTACTTAAAGGTGAAAAAGCCAGGCCTTATTTTTGCTAGCTGACATGCATCATGTTAGTTCAAAGCAGGATAGGAATAGAGACAAGTGCAGGGACTTAATCATGTCCTAGGATCAGATCATTTGGTCCAAGGTTAGAGCAAGCAATGAACAAGGAGTCCAAGAAGTCAGGAAAGGCTAAAAGTATCAGTTAGATGTCAAAGGTCAAGATGGCCAAGTCAAGTCAACAAGCCTTTATCATGTGCCTGTCATGTGCCAGGCATTGTGCTAAGTACTAAGGATACAAAAAAAAAAGGCAAAAGAGAGATCCTGCCACCGAGAAGCTTACAATCTAATGGGAGAGACAATATGTAAACAAACACATACAAAGCAAGCTATATATGGGATAAATGAGAAATAATTAATAGAGGGAAGGCATTGGGATTAAGAGGTTAGGGAAGGCTTCCCGTAGAAAGTAAGATTTTAGTTAATACTTAAAGGAGGCCAGAAAAGAGGAGGGAAAGTGTTCCAGGCGTGGGGGATGGCCAGAGAAAATTCCCAGAGCTAAAAGATGAAGTGTCTTGCTCATGGAACAGCCAAGAGGCCAATGTCACTGGATCAAAGAGCACGTGTTAGAGAATAAGATGTAAAAAGACTAGGAAGGTAGGAGGGGGTTGGAATTATGATGATGATAATGAAGGGTTTCAAATGCCAAATAGAGCATTTTGTATTTATTCCTAGCAGCAATACGGAATCACTGCAATTTGTTGAGTAGGGAGTGGCACGATTGGACCTGTGTTTTAGGAAGATCATTTTAGTAGCTGAACAGAGAATAGGTTGGAAAGGGAAAAGACTTCAGACTTACAGACCTACCAGCTTCTCGTCGCAATTATCCAGACTTAGGTGACGAGGGTCTGTATCAGTGCAACAGCAGTGCCACAGGAGAGAAAGGGGCGTATTGGAGAGATGTTGCAAAGGTGAAATCAGCTGGCCAAACCTGGAATCCATCATAATGTTGAAAGGCTTCAAGGCAATTCAACAAATACATATGAAAAACCCCCACTTGCTAAGCACTATGCTAGGAACTGAAGCTGGAGATAAAGAGACACAGAGATACGTAAAAGCATCTGTAAGTATCCTGATCTGCATTTGGCTAGGGCCTTCTTACCAATTGCCAAAGGCATTCCTGGCCTGCGTGGAAAATTCCCTTGAATCCTCACTTCTCTGGGGCCATTTCATGCTCAGTTGCTTTCTCTTCCCACTGATAAACTCAGGTAAAATAATACCCAAAAAAAAAAAAAGCTACAACATTTCTGTCTGCAAATACAAGTCAAGCTATAAATGGTAATTTCTGACATAATTAAATAGCAGTCTGGGCTCGGTTATTATATGGTATTGCTGAAAGTTATGATTGACAATTTCCCCATCTTCATTTGTTCTCTAACAAGCCTCCCTGCAGTGGGTGAGCTCTGCTTTAGATGAATGGATGAGAAAGTCAGGCATTTGCTTTATTGGGTTGTTGCACTGGTTTGCCAAGATTGGTGATTTGTATTCACACCTTGATGTTCTTGGGCAACTCATCAGGGGCATCAGTGACTCTGAACACTATGATACAATGAAAGCAAAGCTGCAATTAACTGCTGTATTTTATCAGTGGCCTTGACCATGGTCATGGTGTGCAAAATTATTAGACCTTTGCCGGAAATGTGTAAGGGCCATTTTGAGCCTGCTTCTTAGACTTCTTTTTCTGATTTTTTTTCCTTTTCCTTCTCTTCCTCTTCTCCTCCCTAGCCCCAACCTTTTTGAAGGACAAAGGAATTACTTCTGCTTGATTAGTTAAATACTGCCTAGTAGAACAATGATGTCACCAATGTAATTATTTCCCCTTTGGAGGCAGATTGCAAGTCAGCCATGCCTTCCCATCCCATGCAACTCCTGTCCATGTCCTCCATCATATTGGCTACAAGAGATCTATTCAACCCTGAAGACTTTCCTCTATTTCTCTTGACATCATGAGGATAACAGTAAAACACCCAGGCTATCCATTGATTATCCCTCACTTTTGCAAATGTGTTCAGTCCATCTTTTTCACTAACTCATCTCCTCGATGACATGCTTTACCCCCATCCTCCTCAAAGAGGATTTTGCAGTTAGAGAGGAAAGATGTTTTAAATCAGAATTGTAACAAAGTTTTAGTAATTCAGGAGCTAATTGTTATACAGGTCCTAGATTATTCATTTTTTTTCTTTCTTCTTCCTGCTGCTTTATATTTTGGCTGTTTTCATCCTTCTTAGCTGCATTCTGGGCAGATAGAGTAAAGGAAAGTCTAATTGGAATGTTCTAGAATATCTATGAATTCCATTTAGCCTCTCCTCCTTAACGTTCTTAAAGTTAATTGAAAGTTAACCATTGTGAGTCAAATTAATTCAATTTAACAAGTATTTGTAAAGTGCTTACTATATGCTGGGTACTGTACTAGACACTGAAGATACTTCCAGGACAAATATGAGCCAATGAAAATTGTCATAGGAATATCCTCTCCCCCTTCCCCCTATTTATGGAGGTGAGAGAAGAGGGTTGGAAAACCATGAAGTATAGCAGCTAAAAATGTTTGATTTAATTTCCTAGGTACTATTGATGCAAATACAAAAATTAAAAGCAGACTTTGCCTTCAAAAAGCTTACATTCTACTGAGAGATGCAAGATATAAACAGATGAGCAAATATAATATGACTTGAGAAGGGAAAAACACTAATGTATTTCTCTGTCGTGGGACATTGCTATTTATTTACATCCTTTCCTGGCTATCGAAGACCTGATGTACCCACAGTTCATTGTGTATGTTTATAAAAGAGTATACTACCAGTTAATGGTGAGAGGGTGAAAAGAGGAGAGAATTTTTTGTAGTTATTGTTATTAGTATGTTAGTAGACTTTGCTTTGAGTCAGTCATGTCATCAAGCTGACTTTTAAAGTGGGGGCTCATGAGATAATACTTTTAGAAGCAGATCCCAGAGTTAGTTCCCTGAACTTTGGGTAGTCTCCTCTGGAACCTACTAGATGGCTTTATGAGTCTAGCTCCAGAGGGGACACAACTTTAAACAAATCATCCACTTCTTCAAGATGTAATTCAGAGCTCACTGAAGTTGGAATCAGGAACACCTGGACCCAATCCTGCCTCAGATACTAGCTATGTGACCTTGAGCAAGTCACAATCTTTCTGGGCTCTCAGTTTCCTTCTCTGTGAAATGAGGGGGTTGAACTTGATGACTTCTAAGGTCTCTTTCAACTCTAAATCTATGAGAAGTTTTCGAGCCACTTCTGTTCAGTAATTTTTCAGTTGTGTCTGACTCTTTGTGGCCCCATTTGGGGTTTTCTTGGCAAAGCTACTGGAGTAGTTGGCCATTTCCTTCTCTAGCTTATTTTGCAGGTAAGGAAACTGAGGCAAAGAGGGTTAAGTAACTTACCCAGGGTCACACAGATAGTAAGTGTCTAAAGCCAAATTTGAACTCAGGAAGAGGAGTCTTCCTGACTCCAGGCCCAGCACTCTATCCACTGTGCCTCATAGCTATCCCTCCTAGCCACTATACCTTAGCAAATGGGAGCAGACAATCCATCAGATGATGAATAGCTGAAGCCCAAGAGATATTGGCAGAGAGCAACTCAGGGATCATGAGACCAGCATAAACACTTGGCACAGAGTAGAGACAAGATGCACAGCCCAGGATAGCATGATGTCATCACCAAAAACCATTGGTAGTTCTATAGTACCAAAAATGTGCACTGTCCTGACCATACGTGCCTCCTAATATGTGTCCCCTACATATGGACTCTCCATGAATACATCTAGCCACTTGGGTTCCTAGCATGTGCCCCTACACACATGTTCCCTGACTACACATGTTACTTCCATGAATTCTTTCTATGTGCGTTCTCTCATTACAACCATTCTCTGTATGTATGCTCAACCCTGCTGATAATGTGGTAACCTGTAGGATTAACCACTATAACACACTATTTTTATTTAAAGTATAAAAGAATTGTGCTTTCAAATCTGAGTGTTTACCAATATGCAAAAAAAAGAAAAGAAAACATCCCCTGTTTGTAAATGCTTCTACCCAAATGAAAGAAAAAGACTCTACGTTTGGGAGGAGGAGGGAATCCAGAAATCAGCTGGGTTTTCTCTTATTTCTGCCAATACTTTGGTCTATGATTGGCTTCCAAATATTGGAAAGCCAAGTTTTTGTTTTTGATTTTGTTTTTTAAACACACACAGGTGTGTGTCTCTGTATATAATATGTATTGTGTATATTTTCAAACCATCTCATCATTGGTTAAAAAAAATATTGCCTAGGTACAGGTGGGAGGGGAAAAAAAAAACCTTCAGCCTTCAGGGTTTTGTGGATCTCACAGCCCCATGCAATTAAGGCACCATTGTTAATTTTCAAATTGTCATAAATCCATTTGAGAATTTGAAACAATTCAAAAAACAATTGTGACTGAACGAAAAGTGAATTGGGCAATCAACTGTGATGAAATCCAGCCCCGAGAAACAAAACGTGGGGAGAAAAAAAAACCTTCAAATATGTTGGAAGAATAAAAGGCATATGGAGCTGGCTGATTGTGTGGGGATGGTCTTTTAAGACCAAGGTTACTTGACAGGAAAGTAGCGGGCTCAGCTCAGCTGTCAGGGAGAGTCGGTTGTTTGGTGGAGTGCGGCAGATATTTTTGTTGCGTTAAATTGCATAATAAAAATATTGAAGCCTACCCAGATGCACAAAGATCAAGCTGCATGTTGTTTACCTAAGAATATCGGCAAACCAAGCAGCAAATCAGTAAAATCAGCCTCAGCAGGCATCATGGAGCCCTCTGCCAAAAAAACCCAGTTAATTCTGGTACCCAAAGTTGTGAGTTCTCAATCATCAAAACATGGTCCTTTGATTTCCCGAGTACTCATTCTCAGATTGAAAAAGACCTAGGTGGCAGTGTCGTCAATAGCAAAGAGCATTAAAACACTTAGATATGACCCTGTGCTAGGATGTCATTCACTTAGGAAATGTTTACTGAATTTTGGCACATTGCAAAGCATTGTGCTAGACACTGAGGCATGACAGTGATAAATGAGTCCTAGCCTCCACTCCAAAGGAGTTCATAGTCTAATAGGAAGCTAGGTGGTACAATGGATAGGGCACTAGGCACAGAGACAAGAAGATGAATTCAAATCCAGCCTCAAACACTAGCTGTATGACATTGGGTAAGTTACTTAACTTCTCTCTGCCTCAGTTTCCTAGCTGTAAAATGGAGATAGTACAAGCACCTATCTCCCAAAGAGGTTATCAGGATCAAATGAGATAATACACATGAAGCTTTTTGCAAATTTTAAAGTGCTATATACATGCCAGCTATTAAGTGACTAGTCTATCCTTCTCCTCACCTCTAATTCATCTATTTGATAATATCCTTAATTCCAGGTTTCCTCCTGAATCTCTTTTCTCTTCTTAATGTGTCAAGCCCTGCCTGTCTCTGTTGCCCTCTGACTGATACTTTATTACTTTATCTTGTTTTTTATATTTATATTTCAATTCTTTGAATGCTATGGTGTCATAACTATAATATAAACTTGTCCATCTCTATATCTCTCTACAAAGTAAAATAGGTGATTATGAGAGATGCAAAGGAGATGATCTGGGAACTCAGAATGGATGGATCATTTTGAGCAAGGGGTACCAAGAAAGGTTTCCTGGAGGAGGTGGTAGCAGAGTTGTTTGGAAGAATGTCAATAATAATAATAGTAATAGTAGTAGTTAGCATGTACATAGCACATTAAAGTTTGCTAAGTACTTTGCACACATGATCTCCTTTAATCTTTACATCATCCCTCAGGGCCAGGTGCTATTACTAACCTGATTTTTCCAATGAAGAAATTGTGTCTAAGAGACATTAAGTGACCTATGAGCTAGTAAGTGTGTGAGGCTAGATTCCAACCCAGGACTTCCTGACTCCCAACTTCAACACTTAGATTTCAACAGGCACCTCACAAATACTAAGTGTTTCCTGGGACCAAATCTAGGCTTCTGGTTTTATCTTTTAAAGCCCCTCACAGCCCCAGCATCATTTTCTAACCTTACCACTACCCTTCAAGCATTATATAGTCCATCCAACTGGCCTCCTTCTATTCCTAACATACCACATTCCACTTCTTGTCTCTGTCTCTCCTGTCTTTGCATTGGTTCTACCCTCTGCTGGCTGTCTGCTGCTCACTTCTGCCTCTCAGAATCTCTCAGTGCCTTCAAAACTCTACCCAAGTCTTCATGAAACCTCTCCTGATCCCTCGAACCACAAACCCTCTTCCTGGAAATTTGCCTCACATTATTTTGAATATATTTTTTTATGTCCATATTTTTCTTTTCTAATAGAACATAAGCTCCTTGAGGTCAGGGACTTTTTCATTTTGGTCTTCATCTTCCCTGGGCTCAGCAGAGTTATATGGCACAGAGTAGTTGATCAATAATGAGGACTTGACTGATACTAGGCATACCAAAATGAAACAAGTAACAGCTCTCAAGGATCTTAAATCTAATCCAGAGGGAGAAGGCATACGAACAGTTAACCATAAGATATAAATGCATAGGAATTATAACTTCATAGGAGCTGTCCAAAGTGGACATGAAGTCTGGGTTTCCATTCAGTCCATGGCAGTGCTGGATCAGTGAAGCAACAGAAACTCAGATTTCATTTCCATGCCCAGCTGAGACTACATATCTAAAAAGAACCAATAGAGCAACATCTTAGGTGATGTTACACCCAGTGGGGAACAGGCCCAGTGAGAGTGCTATGACATCATGAGAAGACATCAGTGGTCCTGAAGGACTAGAGGTATGAATCAAAGCCCCGCATGTAGGCCGTGGCCAGATTCTCATTTTCTCTGTGCATTTCTTCCTCACTTATGATGACTATTTGTGCCCACTGCTCCCACTGAGAACATATATATTTGTGGGAGAGGTGTTGTTGTTATTGTTTGTTCTAGATCTGGGGTGAGAATTTTTAATAGCAACTTTTCTTATTCTACTACTTCATTAAATGCCTTTGCTTTGAACTAATTTTGTCTGATAGTTGGTCAGGAAAAAACAAAAGTAAATGTACTGGGGAGAGGGGAGATATGAGCTGCGGGTTGGAATCAGTTGTGAGCCTTGTTGCAATTAGCCAATTTCACCTTTGATCACTAGTGATGGGAGAGGGACAACTCAAAGATCAGGGTCTATGAGAAGTGATAAAAGGAAGGGAAGAAACAAGCATTTATTAAGCACCTGCTAAGTGCCAGGCACTGTGCCAAGGACTTTACAAATGTTATTTCATTTGAGCTTCACAACAACCCTGAGTGATAAGTGCTATTATTATCCTCATTTTACAGTTAAGGCAACTGAAGCAGGCAGAGGTTAAGTGACTTGCCCAGGGATACACAGCTAGTAAGTGTCTGAGGCCGGATTTGAATTTAGGTTTTCCTGACTCCAACTTCTGGATTCTGCCTACTACACCACCTAGGAATGGAGGAAATGACTAAGAACTTAAGTTTCATTTCTCAGGGGGCATCTTAGTGTTGAGACAATGACAAAAACTGGAGGGATCTATCAGTCTATTAATGATTCTATACATGGTACCAGGAAGCAATTGGTTCTATGAAAGGCATCTTTAGCTCCTGGAAGGGGAAGGATAAAAAAGGAAAGAGAAATCCCTTATCCCTCCCTTGATGCACTTCAGTATTTAGAAAATTCAAGGAAGAAAGAACATTAAAGAAGCAAAGCTGGCCTTTTAGCTCTCCTTTATAAGTGAAGGGGCTTACAAGATAATTTCAAAAGGGAGAGAGTATCTATTACTGCAGATGCAGAAAGGCTTTGAGGAGGAGTTAGCCCCTGAGCCATACTTTGAAATGAGCTTGGATTCTCCAAGGCCATGGTGCATTCCAAACATAGGGGACCACTTGTAGGTAGGAGATGAAATGTCATCTACAGGGAACAGCTAGGCATTTATGGAACAGGCTATTATAAAAAGAAGGTAAGACTTAGACTTCAAAAAGTCAAGCAAACATGCGGCATTTTAATTTTACAAATAATCCACCATACAGTTTTCCATTGAGCTTCTCTGCCAACCTACCCTTCTGAGCCTTCAACTCAGAGAAGTAACAGGACTTTCTTTCACTTTCTTCCTGTAGCTGGCAGATAGAAGTCTGAATATGCAAAAGCCTATATGCTGTAGACCCCCAAATCAGTAAGTACTCAAAATTGTGTGCAAAATATGAATAAAATATTGATTTCATTAAAAATGTTAAGGACTACTTAATTCCAAAACATTTTATATGTTTGCATATTTATTTCCAGATTTGCATATTTGTTTGCATATAACTTGTAAAGACGAATGTTAATTATACTTTGAAATCATTTATAAATTGTAACTCGGAATGTTGTATGAATTTTTAAAAACCACCAAATTCTCAAGTACCGCTAATTACGAAGTGCCATTTAACGTACGCTGGAGTAGGCCTCATATTGAAAAAATATTGAGTTCTTGACAAATAAAAAAGCAGGATTATTAACTGTACTCGTTGATTAAGTGATACCTCAGGCAATCGAAGTTTAAATCATGTTTTGCTTATCCAAAGCAACTATTTGCTCTTTGCTGAATGATGCTGAGGGATTCATGTCCCCAACCAGAAAGAAACGCGACCTCGTGCTTCCATGTTATTTCACCCTGAAGTCTAGACCTGGGAAAATTATTCTCCTCTTTTAGCTCAACTTTTCCAGAAAATGACACTGAGGAAGTAAACAGGAATTATCGTAAACAAGCCTGATGCTATACGGCTACCTCTGCAGGGCCTTGTGTCAAATGAGGTGAGCTGAAAAGATTTGACTGTACGCTAATTGGATTTGTAAAATGATTCCGAGTAATTTAAAAAGCATTTACACAAGGTCAGATCTGAACTGGTTTCTAAAAAGAACCATACAGAAGAATGAAAAGTCTAGGTAATTATACCGGACATGTAGATCTAACATAGTATCTATTAAATTGGGCATGAAATTGGACTTTTTTTAAGTACTATGGGTCTCACAGTATAAATCTCCAGGCCAGTTTCTTATATTTTTGATAAAACGTGTAATTATCCCCAGCACAGATCTGCTGAATAAAGGATCCATTGCCCATGCATCATTTTTCCTAAATTAGCAACTATCGTAAGACAGTTTTCTTTACAAAAAAAAAAAAAAGTAGCCATACTTTCCACTGATTTCATTTCAGCCTCTCCCAGTATCAGCAATAAAACCCATAAACAGAATCAGTTCAGCATTTTACCCTCTCCTATTAATTTGGGGTTGTTTTATTTTAAAAAAAAAAACTACTGCAGAAAAGAATGAATGCTGAATTATTTCATGCTTTCATATTATCAGTGTCCTATCTGAATTCATCCTAATATAATTGGAGATAAAGTATATATGGAGATAACAAGCTGGAACGTTCCATGCATGCTAAATAACATTTATCATACTAGCAGAACAAAACCCAGATCTAACAAAGTATTTGATATTAAAAGACATAAGTAAACAAATTAGATTGTACATTTGTATTTTTTTCCCTAGGTATTAATCAGTCCCAGATAGCCCCATTACATTTTACTCTTCTCCTCTGAGTTAATAAGAATTTAGATTTCTAAAGTCAAAAGAAAAAAAACTGTCTCCCTCTACTGGGGAGATGATCAGAATTTTGTTTTTAGCTGCACTCAGTGAAACCAAGCTATACTGTGCTGGAAAAAGAGAATTCTTGGAGAGCCACATTTGGGTATCCTTTAAAGGATATTAGAGAATGTAATGGTCAGAATAAACACCCCAAAAGTCCAAGTTCACATATGACCCTGATGTTTTTGCAATTCAATGAAGAAAAGTGAGCTAATGCATTTATTTGTGTGTGTGTGTTTCTTTTTTGGAAGGAGGAGAAGGAGGAAATCATAAGACCATAGATTTAGAGCCAACTTTAGTCCAATCCTCTCTTTTTTACAGATGAGGATGGAGGTTCAGAGAGATTAAATGATACCTGGGGGGAATAGAAGGGAGGAAGGGGCTAGTACCAGGCACCGTGCTCAGTGCTTTACAATTTTTATCTCATTTGTTTCTCACAACAATCTTGCAAAGAAGGTGGCATTATTATTCTCATTTTATAGCATTGGAAATTGAAGCAGACAGAGGTTAAGTGACTTGCCCAGGGTCACACATTATACCATGGATTTCACAGTATATATCTCCAGGCCAGGTCTTTCTGACTTCAGGCCCAGAGCTCTATCAACTGTATCACCTGCTGCCTCTTAAAGGCTCAGGTTTTCCTGACTGCAAGTTCAATATTCTGTCCATAATGACATGCCACTTCTCCAGAGCAGGATGAGAAAAAAGAAAAAATTAAATGAAAGAGAAAGAGAGAAACAGAGAAAGGGAAGGACAGAGAGAGAGAGAGAGAGAGAGAGAGAGAGAGAGAGAGAGAGAGAGAGAGAGAGAGAGAGAGACAGAGAGAGAGAGAGAGAGACAGAGACACAGAGAGAGAGAGAGACAGAGACAGAGAGACAGAGACAGAGAGAGAGAGAGAGAGGAGAAAAGAATCAAAATAACACATAGAAGAGTGACTACCACATATTAGGCACTTAAAAATGTTTGTTGAATTAAATTCAGTCATAGGATTTAGGGCCTTAGGGACTGTTTAGTCTAACTACCAAATTTTATAGAAGAGAGAACTGAGGCATGACAATCATTCATGCATAGAATCATGGTTTCAGATTTGAAGGGAACTTAGAGATAATCTCAATAAGCCCCTTTGCCTCACAGCTGAGGAAACTGAGGCCCAATGAGCTTAAGGTGATACATTGTTGAGGCTTCGTAACTCATGATGATATATGTCACTGAATGCACCAGGTCCAAACTGGATTTCCAACTTTCAGGCCAAGAGGACTGCCTAAAGAGGAGGCAAGGGATGAATAAGACCACGCAGCACCGATATATCTACTATAACAAAAATCTGAAATCTATACCAAACTGTATAATGACCAAGAAATCCAATGAGAAGCAATAGTATTTACCTTCTTCAATCTAGAACTGAAAAACAATAGCATAAGCCAAAATCCCATGAGCAATTAGAAACTCCACCTTACCCTCAACAAAGCCAGAGCCACTGCCTCCCAATAGGATCAGAGAGAGGATAGGTGTAGTCTATAAAGCTCTGTGTCCAGAGGCAGTAAGAACAGAGGACTCCCCTAAGAAGCCCTAAGATGTTCAGAAAATTCCAGAGTGGTTGTAATCAAAGCTTTGGAGAGTGCCAGCAGCAGAAACCAGAGACCAAGGAGTGGCTGCAGTTCTCAAACTGAAACAACTCAGACACAAGCATTTTGAGGTCCCTTATACTCTCTTGAGATGTCAGAGAGAGCCTTAAGAATCCGATACTCTGAACCTCATTGATCCAGGCAGAGTTCAAAGGTAGAGGTCAGCACAAGACCTCATGAACCAAAGACATGATCAGACAGGACTGATCAGCTCACTCCACATCCCAACATGGGGCAGAGCCTGGCCCTGGCAAAGTTTGCAGCTCAGGAACTAACCCTGGAGATATGACTCAATCAAAGAAAACATGAAACAGTATCAAAAACTGGTATAAATTTAGAGATCACTCAAAAGAAATAATGAGTATAAATGTAAACAGAGACTCAAAGAGGGGTGGGAATGAGAAATGAATTTTCTACAAGGACTACTTGCACATCTTTTTTTTTTTAATGAAGCAAGTTTTTTTTTTTTAAATGAAAGAAAATCTCTGGAGGAAAGAATTAGAAACAGAATGTACAGCTTAGAAGAGGAAATGGGAAACATTACTCAAGCAAGTGACATGCTAAAAACTAGAATGGACCAAAAAGAAATCAGTGACTCCAGGAGACAGCAAGAAAAATTAGGACAAAATCAAAAACTATAAAATGTAAGATATCTGATAATAAAAAAATAATAAACTCAGAAAACAGATCAAGGAGAGATAATTTAAGCACCATTGGGGCTCCCTAGAAACCATGATTTTTCTTAAAATAGTCTGGACACTAGATTTCAAAAAAAAAATTATCAATGAAAAGATGCCCAGATATATTAGAACCAGAAGGCAGGCTAAAGATGAAAAAAATTCATCAATCACCATGTAAGGAAAAGAAAAAAACAAAATCAAAAGGAAGAATCCTGGGAACATCATAGACAAAATCCAGAGCTCTTATATCAAAGAAACACATTTCAAGTATCCAGAAATAAACAGTTCAAGTACTAAGTTTCTATAGTCAGAATCATACAAGACCTGCCAGCTTCTACTATAAATGAGAAGAGATCTAGGAATATAATATTCCAGGATACAAAAGAGATAAACTTGAATTAAGAATAACTTGGCCTACAAATCCAAATAAAATCCTACAAGGAGCGGGGGGGAATGGATCTTTAATAGAACAGATGAATTTCAAGCATTTCTGATAGAAAGATCAGAGCTAAGTAGGAACTTTGATGTACAAATGAAAGATCTCAGATAAACTTGGGTAATTTTATTTGGATAATTAGAAGGAACCATATCATGAAGTAATGCTAACATTGTATTTTTTAATTTTGTTTACATTCAACAAACATTTGTTATATGCCTACTCAGTTTAAGGCACTAGGTTAGGCTCTGAAAATATACAGAAAAAAAATAGTTCCTGCCTTCAAGAACCTTAAATTCTACTGGGGGATATAAAGGTCAAACAACATAAGTTTACAATAATATTTGATCATTTGAAAAGAGAGCACCAACAACTAGAGGGACCATTGAAGATGAAAGCTCTTTTGAAAACATTCTAATAGGAGAAGAAACAAGTGTCCCTTCAGAACTTAAATGTCTTCAAATCATATTGAGGGGATTAAATAAGAAAAGCAGAGGTCTGGGGGTGGGTTGGTCCTGTTTTGAAGGATTAATAGAGGAAAGAGAAGGGAGGGTAAGTGGAGGAATACTCTGATATATAAAGAAGGGAAAATGGGGAGAGATTTGCTATTTCTCATTACTTTGCTATTTTTCATCATTTAGGGTATATGAGAAGAATATTCAAACATGGAGGAGGGGTGAGCATCAGATGAAGCTCACTCATCAGAAACGGACAGAGAAGGACTGAAAACACATACACACACACACACACACACACACACACACACACACACACACACAAGCAGTTTTGTGTAGAAACACATGAAACCCAACAGATTGATTACATCAGAGCAATGGGGGGGGGATTGGAAGGGAAAGTTAAGGAGGATAATACTGAGGAAGGTATAATCACAAGCAAAATAAACTCCCTAATCCTGAAGGGTGATTTAAAAGATCAGAAAAATAAAATAACTAGAGTCTAAGGAGGTACTTTAGATTGCCTCAGAAATAAATGGCTGAACAAATTGTAATGTAAGAATGTAATGGAATATTGCTGCTCTGTAAGACATGATGAAAGAGGCCATTTAAAAGAACCCTGGGTAGTGTGATCTGATGTAGAGTGAAGTGAGCAGAACCAGAAGAATTTATACCAGGACAACAATATCATAAAGAAAAATAAAATTGAAACTTAAGAATTCTGATCAAAGCAACAACCATGTCTCTAAAGGAGCTACGATGAAGCATGCTATCCACCTCCTGAAAGAGTGGTGATAAGCACAAGGTAAAGAAATACATATTTTTGGACAACACCACCATGAGGATTTGTTTTGCTTGATATACTTATTTTTTATAAGAGTTCGGGTTTCTTTACTCTTTCTTTATCTCAGTTTTTTGATGGAGGTGATGGAGATCAGGGGTTAGGGAGGTTAGCAATAGTGATAAAAACAAGAGGGCCATTATAACATTTTTAAAAGCACAAAAGAGATGAAGTTCAGGGGGAAGCACAGGCAAGCCAGACAGTTTTGAAATTAACATGTAAAATTTATTATATACTTCCCCTTCCCCATTAGATTGTAAGCTCTTTGAGGGAAAGGCCTATTTTTCTTTTTATTAATTGTATTCCCAGACTTTAGCACAGTGCCTGGCATATAGTAGGCACTTAGTCAATGTTTTTCAAACTGGAGATGTTTATTGGATAATAAGCAAACATTGGAAAATGGAGATTCATAGTTTTATATTGAATGTTCTCCTTTTTTGGTGATTATGTTCAGAATTTTTTAAAAGCTTTTTTTTAAAACCAAGTGGACTCCCTATGTAAGCAGGATTCCATCAGTGCTCCAAACCAGTAGCAATTCATCAATCTGTTTAACACTGAACAAATTATCCCACATGGTAGCCAGATTCATCCTCACCAGTGACCTCTTATTCTGGGTGTTCAGTCCTCTATAGAAAGCCTCCTTGAATTCTGTGACATCATAAGGGTTTTTTTTTATTCTAAATTTAATAACCTCCAAAAAAAAAGAATTCCATACATAAAGTAAATGATAAAAAAGGATTCTATATCAACAAGCAAATCTATGATATGTACAGCTTGCTTTTATATCTAAAAATATATTTTAAAAATCCAAATGTTATTTTCAAAGCTGTACTTCTTGTCTATGTTTCCTTTTGAAGTTCCTTCTGTTCTCTTAGATGCATTTTTAGATACTTCAATGACTTTTCTGCTTTTGAGGAGGGGCACTCTATTACAAGCTCCCCTCTAATCTCTGAATGAGAGGGGGGTAGCATCATTGTTTGAGAGTCCTATCTAATTTAGTAAGCTCCTAAACAAATACAGTTAATATTCCCAGCAGTTTTTTTTTCTTCCTAGCTTCAAGGTTCTCTCTCTCTTTCTCTCTCTCTCTCTCTTCCTCCCCTTCTATACATTGAAGATGATGATGATGATGGCAATTGTATAAGTAAGGTCATGGCTATAATGATAATAATAGCAAGATTTCCAAAGTATTTTACAAATATTATCTCATTTGATCCTCGCAACAACCCTTGAAGGTAGTCCCTTTTACAAATGAGGGAACTGAGGCTAACAAGGTTAAATGACTTACTCAGGGTGGCCCAGCAATTAAGTATCTAAGTCAGGATTGGAATGCATGTCTTTGTAATAATAATTGACATTTCAACAGTTTGCAAAACCCTTTTGCTTTGAGATTCACCACAACTGTAGGAAATTTTATTTTTCAATACTTTACAAGTAAGAAAATTGAGGTTCCAAAAAGATAAGTGACTTGCCCAGGGCCAGGTAGGTAGTAAGTATCTGATGCAGGATTTGAACCTGAAAGAAGTGCAAGAGGCAGGATCCACAGCCAAAGTCTTACTGTTTCCAAGTCCAACACTCTTTCCACCATGCCACCTACTTGCCTCAGCTTAAGACTTGTTTCTGACATATACTAGCTGTGTGACCCTGAGTAAGTCACTTAGAATTCTAGACAACTCACTAAGCCCATATCTGCCATGAAACTTATAATCTTACTTCTAGCAAATAACACAATAAGTTGAAGAGAAGGTGCTGACCTGCAGTGGAAGAGGGAGTTTCCTTATCTGGAAGTTTTCTATATCAGCAAGGGCCATTTTCTATCACCTATTTCTAATTTCCTGTAACTACTCAATTTTTTTTAAACAAGGCTTCCAATTACTTCAATGTGATGAACAATTCCATTCATCTCAGCTTCCATATTAGAAAGACAAGTCTAACTTTCCCACTCTCAAACAAAATGAACGGCCAAGCATCACGTTTTCCAAACACAGTCCCTCAAGCCCATCCCAGTGCACATACCCATGGGTAAAGCTGAAGCTCTAAAATGAATAAAAAGTACTTCATGTTCAAATCACGCCTCCAGGGTTGTTTTGAAACTGCAAGATGCCTGTTATTACTGTAGGCTTTTTTATCCCACCCAAGAAAATAAAAGTGAAATTTCTAAACACCCTGAGTTTTCTGGGGTTCATGAACAAAATACAGCAAAATCTCACTTGTGACCAAAAATAAAATAGGTTAGCAGCTTTTCTTTAATTATTATTTATGCCTTTTGAAAAGTGGCCACTAAATGAAGAAGAAGAGCACACTAAATTAATGTCTAGCCCTTTTCAACTAAATTTTTAAAAATCAATAACTTTTCACTCTAAGAAAAATTTGCCTACATTTGAAATTAGAGAAACAAAAGTAGAAGGCTCAATGGCAAAGTTACAAGACACAAAAATTCTTATAGATGGAATGGTGTTAAATTAACATTCCTGGGTCCGCCTGGATCTTGTTGGGCTTCTCCCAAAAGAATATGAACATGGATGTGGAAAAGATAAAGAAAATAGCAAGAGGAGGGAGGGAAAGGTAGGAAGAAGGATAGGAGGGAGGGAAAGGTAGGAAGGAAGGGAAGAAATAAGGAAGGGAAGGAAGGAGGGAGGGAGGGAGGAGGGAAGGAAGGAAGGAAAGAAGGAAGGAAGGAAGGAAGGAAGGAAGGAAGGAAGGAAGGAAGGAAGGAAGGAAGGAAGGAAGGAAGGAAGGAAGGAAGGAAGGAAGGATGGATGAATGGATAGATGGGTTGGGGGAGGGAGGAAGAGAAACAGAGGGATAGAGGAAGGAGGGAGGGAGAATTGGAGGGAGGGAGGGAGGGAGAGAAAAAGAAGAGAAGGGGAGAGAGGGACAAAGGGAGGGAAAGGAAAAGAAAGGAAAGAGGAGGGAAGAAGGGATGAGGAAAGAGAGGGGGGAAAGAAGGAAGGCAGAGGTGGAGTTTAAAATGATGAGACAGAGGGAGGGAAGGAAGAAAATTGAAAGAGAACTCAGAGGCCATGGGGTCCAACCTATATTTGAGCAAGAATATCCTCTACAACATGGCCAACAAGAGGTGCCAACCTTTGCTTGAAGACCTCCATGCAAGGGGAGCCCACTACTCCCCAGGGTAGCCTATTTGTTTTGGACAACTCTAATGATTTTGGAAGTTTTTTCCCAATATCAAGCCAAAATCTGTCTCTCTGAAACTCCCATCCATTATTTTAAGTTCTATCCTCTAGATGAAAAGCAGAACAGGGCAAATTACTCTCCCATGCTTTCTTCTGGGGTTAGGTAGAGGGGAGGGAGGAGAGTGCAAGGAGGCATTAAGGACTGGAGCTCCACAGCTCTAAAAAGATCGTCACCTCAGTGAAGCCAGGGACCAATCTCAATTTTGTATCTCCCCCAGCACCTAGTACTGTGTTCTTTACCAACTTTTTGTTTACTAAATGCTTGTTCAATTGATGACTATGGCAATCTGTAAGACAGCTCAATAAACAAATAGCAAGCTCTCTCTGGTTTTCAGTTTCTTTTTTGTACACAGAGTTTTTAAGATGGATTATAATAGGTGCTGAGAGTGACTGGAATTTTCAGAATCCTGTAATGCTTTGGGGTGGTAGCATCACCTATGAGAAAAACTGAAGACTGACTCTTTTGAGAGGGCAACAAAGAGTGAAACAGAACTTAGGGGTTCACCAGGGCCCTCAGGTCAGTTCATGAAATTAAAAAGTATGGGAACCATAGACACTGAGTAATAGTGTTTCATAATAAAAATGTTCACACAAATGAAGATAGAGTTCTATCAAAAAATAAAATGATTTGTGTCATTTATAGTTTCTCTTACTAGCTCTCAAGGTAATGGACAAAATGCTTTAATTAAAAATTATAAGCTTTTTAAGTTATCTGAAGAGAGTCCAAAGAGCCATTGGAATAATTTTAATTAGGAAATGGTTATCCACTAGATGGTGCTGCTAAGCACTAACCTGATACTGTTCAACAGGAAGGATCAGATTCTAGATAATGAAGTATGATTACTGTGGCTTTCCCTAACATGAATAGCTTCAAGCCTTCACTTACTAGCTTGCCCTTGGCACATCCCTAAAGAGAACAGATTTTGCTGCACTTTAGTCATTTGATTTTGGCATAATGGTGTTACCTACCCATAGCAACCAAAAGATGCACATTCCGGTATGACAGACAATGTTTTTCTCAGTATAGATGCAATAAAAACATCAAACAAATGCATAATAAAGCATCAATATGTGCCTGCACTCCATATCTGTGATTTCTCCTAGATCTAGGCATGTAAGCTATGTAGTAGTAAAGAGTCTACGGGTCGGCTAAAGAGGCAGAAGGACCTACAGTCGAGGAGAGACTGAATCAAAATTGAGTCTACATACAAAAGCTTTGGGCCAAGGACTTTGCAATCTCTTTCAGGGAGCTTTTGTATCAGTAACACTGCTATGAGCATCTGGGTGAGGGAGCAACAAGCCATAATCCCCATACAGCAGCTACATTCCTATGAATACATGGTGCTCCTAATTCTTTTGTCTCTTTTATGTTTATTCTTTTCTCATCTTAGGTCAATGAATATCTGGGGAAAGCATTGACTGAGTTATGACCTCGTGAGTGTCAAAAGATAAGAAGAGACATCAGAGGTTCCCTCAGCAAGTGGAATCAATGGCAAATGCCAGTAGAACCAAGACCAGAAGTAGTCAAATCCAGCGAGAGTCAGTATCAGCAGCCGAGTGACCTGCTTGACTTAGCCAAGCAATGGATCGACTCAATTGTCAAGAGCCTCATCATGCAAAGAACCAGCTCAGTGGAGCAACAGAGCACCTTACTCAAAAGAAAACTTAACAGGGTCTCTTTGAAGGGATAAAATGATTCCCAAAGCTAAAAGGTGAAAGGTACCTCTTGGCTCCACATGTTCTTTACATGTATTGTTCACTACCTTTGTCCTTTGTACATGCTAATTAGGTGGCACAGTAGATAAAGAGCTGGGCCTGGAGTCAGGAAGATGAGTTCAAATTCAGTTCAGATACTTACTGGTTGTGTGAGACCCTGGGTAAGTCACTTAATCTCCTTCAGTCTCAATTTCCTCATCTGTAAAATGGAGATAATAAGAGCACATATCTTACCATGTTGCTGTGAGGATGAAATGAAATAATATATATAAAAGCACTTTACCTTAAATCACTATATAAATATTAACTACTACAGATCCTCCAATAGGAATATATGCAGAAGAAAGCAAAGTTAGCAAGAAGGAAAGTGAGATTAGTGACATGACAAGGTGGAAGACTTTAAAGGCCAAATTGACTAGTTAAGATCAGCTCTATAGGATCTATAGAGATGATACAATAATAAGAGCTCATGTTTACTGAGTATATATGTACATATATATTTCCATATGCATGTACTCATATGTACATGTGAATAATATTATATTTGAAGGTTCACAAGGCACTTTCCTCACAATAAGGTAGCCATAGTATTTAGAGCAAGAGAGGAACTTATCAACTATTCTAGCCCCTTTATTTTACAGATAAGGACACTGAGACCCAGAGAGGAATTGACTTGTCAAAGTCACATAGGCGGGAAGTATCAGATGAGCTTTGAAACCAGCTCATCTGACTACAAATCCAGTACTGCAGGCCTGAGTCCACCCTGCCTCCCTATTATCCCTATTTTCCAAATGAAGAAAAGGAATCTCAGTGATGTCAGCAATTTGCTCAGAGTTGTGTATCTATTCATCATCCAGGCTAGGACTCAAACCCAGGTCTTCTGTCTCTAAGTCAAGTGCTCTCTGAATGGTACCCTGCTGGCTCTCATAAAGAGACCATGTCTGAAAAAGCATTTGAAGAAGATCATTATGGCTGCTAAGTCAACTTTTCTTTAGCTCTCATGCCACATCACAGTGGTAGGTTGATGGCATAGCAACAAATTCAAGACAGCCGTATTAAATACTGCAAGGGTTAGACCGAGAATTTACAGCTGCTGGCAAGGAATCCTCATGCATTTTCTTAATTTTAATACCTAATTTATTTTTTATTGTTGACTGAATTAGGCTGACTAATCCAATCCAACAAGCATCTACTAAACACCTGCAATGCACAAGGCGCTGTGCTAAGAGCTGGAGGGGAGACAAAAATGAAAAACAGCTCCTGACTTCAAGGAGCTTACCTACTCATAGGGGAGTGCCTGCATTGTGTTCTTTGTTCTCATCCTGGATGCCAAGCTTGGCAACAATTCTAAGAAGATATCCCACCAGGAGGATCAGAGATGTACTCCAAGTCCATTTAACTTATTTTCTTGAATCTTAATATCTTTCTAAGAACTGAACTCAATAGGAGGAGAGGTTGGAATTCTAGACTTTTTTTTTCAAGAAAGAAATCATAAGTTTTTAAAAACTGATATTGGGTTTTGTTTTTATTTTATTTTATTTATTTATAATAATCAACAAACATTTCTTAAGTGCATATTATGTGCCAGGAACTATTAGTAAGGATTGCTTCATTTTTGTGATGGTATTGGCAATTTCTAGTATGGTGCCTGGCATAGAACAGGCACATTAAAAAATGCTTGTTGACTGATTGATGGATAGACGGACAATGTGTTTTGTTCTAACTTCAGCATCTCAGAAAACAAACTCATCCCCCACCCCAGAAAAAAAAAATCTCTTCCTTCTACATTAATGACTTAACATCCCTACCAGTGGCTAGAAAACTTGGAGTCAACACCCCTCAATTCCAAAACTAAACCTTTCATCTCTACCACCCCTCAATCTTCTTGTTCCAACTTTGCTATTTCTGTTGATGGAATCATCTTCCCAATCACAAAAGCTCAACAACTAAGCATCTTTTTTTTTTACTTTCAACCTTCTCCTTCACCACCACTCCCATATCCAATCAGTTGCCATGTTTTATGAATTCTAACTCCATAACATCTCCTGAAGACGTCACTTTTACTTCACTCACAGAGTAGTCATCATTGTTCAGATCCTCATAACCACTCACTTGGACTTTTATAACCTCCTAACTGATCTCCTTACCGCTGATTTATCTCTTCTCCCATGCTAGTCTTAACCTGTCTAAAGCACAAGACTGATTTTGTCACTCCTTTGCTCAAAATCTCACAAGGGATCCTCATTGCTTCTGGGATAAAATGTAAATTCCATTGCCTGACATGTAGGGATCTCCACCAACTGGCTCCAAGCTTCATTTACAGCTTTATTTCATGTTACTCCATGTTCTAACCAAATCGCATCCAGTATGCCCCTTCTTGCCTCCTTGAATTCCTGCTGACCATTCTCCTATGTCAAGAAAATTCTACTTTTTTATCTACCTTTCTGGATCCTTCTCTTCCTTGAAGGTTCGGCTCAGATACCACCTCCTCTATGATGTTTTCCCTGAATGTGCTCCCTCCCTCCTCAAACTTTCTTGAAGTGTTTGGTGAATAATGAATGATAAAGCGTGTATTAAGCAATTATGTACAAGGCACAGTGCTAAGCCATGAGGATACACATAAAAGCAGATAATATAGTCCTGGCCCTCGAGAACCTTGCATTCTAGGAAAGAGACAACATGTAAAGGAGAGGTGAAAGGGAATGAAGCCAGCTCTAAATAGCTTGCTGAGAGGCAGTAGTTAAATTTTCAGTAATTGGCAATCACTATAAATCAGGATTTGGTTTTTTTGTTTTGTTTATTGTCTAGATTTAAGAAAGTGTTAATAATGAGGCTTGAACTTTTCGTAATTTTTTTTGGTTTGTTAAATATTTCCCAATAACATGCAAAAAAAATATTTCAACATTCATTTTTTTTAAATTTTGAGTTCTAAATTTTCTCCCTCCCTCCCTCCCCAACCTCTTGATAAGCCAAACAATATGATATCAATTACACATGCAAAGTCATGCAAAACATATTTCCATAATAACCATGTTGCAAAACAAAACACATACACACAAAAATAAGAAATAAAAGAAAAATTAAAAAAATGTTTCAATCTGCACTTAGAGTTCACCAGTTGTCTCTCTGGAGGTATAAAGCATTTTTTTTTATCATGGGTCCTTTGGAGTTTTCTTGGATCATTGTCCTGATTGGAATAGCTAAAACACCCTTACAGTTGATCATCCTTACATGCTGTTACTGTGTACAACATTTCCTGGTTCTGCTCCTTCCACTTTGCATCAGTATATAACAAGTCTTCCCATGTTTTTCTGAAATCATCCAATGCAGCTATTTCCAAACTATGAAGGCATAGATATATAAACAGGACAAATGAGATAAGGGGATATAAAGTAAAAGACTATATGAATGCCAGTTATTATTAATTATTATTATTAATTAACCTCCAGTCTGGTGATAACTTAATTTCCTGAGCCTCCAATTCCTTGGGCTAAGTTCAAGTGATGATAATAGAGCAATATAGGTGTCTTTTATGTTTAAGGTACATTGAATCATTACAGAAAAAAAGCAATACAGCTTAAAACTTAAAGTGTGTATATACATTTTCCCCCACAGAGCCCAATTGCTAAACATTCACCAGCATGCTTCTATATTACCCTTTTATTATTAGTTCTTCCTCTGGTTCTTACAATACTTCATAAATCCCAGGTCAACTCGCAGGATGTCCATCTGCTATCCCTTACTCTTACTATATAACCAGCCCTTCTCTCTTTTCAATCACATAAACACAGTCAGCCATAATAGGAAAAAAAACTCACATTTAAGTAGGGAAGGAAAAGAAACAAGCATTTTATATTTAACTTCTCTTTGCCTCAGTTTCCTCAACTCTAAAAGGGGGGTACTAATAGTACCTACTTTCCCAAGGTTGCTTCAAGATAATCTTTGTAAAACATCCAGTACGTTACCTGACACATAGTAGATGTTTGATGAATGTGTGTTTCCTTCTTTCAACAAGTATTTGTTATGTACCTACTTTGTTCAGGCAGTGCACCAGGTGCTGGAGTTATGAAGACAAAAATGAATCAATCTTTGCCCTCAAGAATATGACATTCTTTGGAAGAAACTTTTACATACCCATTTAAGAATATACCTAGTGTGGGACACTTTAGTAATATCTGGTTATTAGAGACTGTTGCCAAAAGCTTATTAGTCAAAGACAAATATTGTATTAATCTCTAAGATCAATGATGGGTGAGAAGAGGCTTAGTTTTAAACTCCCTGAGAAGAGAAACTCTCAGCATGAATGGCTCTTATTAGCAAGACATAGATGAACAGATTTAAGATTGGCTCAAGGGAATATCCAAATACCAATCCAAGTAACCTTGGGAAATGCAGCCTTATTTCCTGATCCAAGAGGAAGATATCTTTATTCAAGGAAGTACTTGGTAAAATGGAAGGGAATGGGGAAAGGTCACAGTGTCAGGCACTCTGAGCAATGACTGCTCTCCTCCCCACAAGGACACAATTTCCCCAAAGGTATTCTGATCAGGAAGAATAGAGCCATTTGAGTGGTTACACATGGTGTGTTCTCTTTAATTATTTGCGTCTTTAAACTAGAGGTAGCTAGAGCCAGCCCCGAATCACCTATCAAGAGCTAATTGTTAAATTTTCAGTGTGAACATTTATACCTTGTAAATCAGCAAACAGATGCAACAGGACTTGATTTCCTGTTCTGTTGATTGTGTAGACTTTAAAAAGTGATGAAGAAAATGTAAATAATGCTGATTAAATTGTAAAGTGTGCCGTATGTACAAGTTTCCCCCAAGAACCAGGAACCAACCAGTTGTTAAACATTTACCAACATACCACTGTTGTAAACTAAGTATCCATAAAATCTAAAGCAAGGCGAAAGAACTAAGGCACTAATTCTCAGATCTAGCCTGGTACACAGAGGTAGCAATAATAATAGCCCTAGCCTAAGTTGAGAAGTAGGCAAAAAAAGTTCTTTGAATTTCTTGAGAGGTGAAATAATTTTCACTTTTCTTGTCACTGTATTATCCTCTCTCTTGGTGCTTTCTCCCTTTCTCTTGGGCATCTCTTCTGTGTTCCATCTTATAAGGTCTTGTTCCCAAGGGTCCCAAATTCCCTGGCTGGATTCTTGGCTAAGGATTAATACCATTCAGAGGTATTTGCATTTTCATAGGACAGTGAGAAGCTAAAGATATAAAGAAATAAATTTCTAATAGTAAGATTTCAGACTGTTCAGGAAAAAAAATGTTTTGGATCACAGAGTCCTTTGTAAAGTAATTCAAATTGGACCACCTAGTTAGCTGCCTACTCCACTAATCCCAAAGGCCATTCTTAAGTGAGAAAGTAATCCTGCCTGCTCTTGCAGAAGGAAGTCTAGAATACCGTAGAAATGGTGAGCCTTTCGCTAATGTGTCAGCAACCCTAAGAACTAAAATTGTCCAGATATATCCAAAGGAGAATGACAAAGTCATAGAAGGAAACTGTCATGAGGATAATCTCAGAGCAGTTTATTCTCAATCCCACTCCATCTGGAATTCAGTGTTCAGTTCTGAGATTCACATTTTAGGGAAGATATCAATAAGATGGAGGGCATACAAAGGGGAGTGGAAAACAGTAGAAATGTATTTCTCTAATTTTTTTACAACTTTTTCAAAGTGGTGCTTCCAAGTATCCCCACTCCCATTGAACAAAAATCAGAAAAGTGTCCAAATAAATACCATAAAATAAATAGCATAGTAAATGTCTCCAAGATCATGTCAGAAGAATAGGTTCGGTGTCCTGGAGATTCTAGCTTAGAGAAGAGATGTTGTTCCTCCTTCATTCTCAAAGAAGACCAATGACAGTGAGGATGATGTCTTGACCCGCAAGTGAATTGTATTTAAGTGAGGCAGAGCTGTGCAAAGTCATCAGCTTCACTCTCTCCTCCAGTCACGAGAGTCCCATGGCAAGACAAAAGTCAAGACGGCTCAGAGAAGAGAACACTTGAAGCAGGAAAGATGATAGCATCTTTGGGTATTTAAAGGGCTATCACATGGAAGAAAGATAACACTCTTTCTGCTTGGCCCAGAATGGCAAAAGTGGGAGTAAGTTACACATTGTGGAAATTACAAAGAGGCAGATTTCAACTTGGTATTGCTGAGTTGAGAACTGCCCAAATGGGCTATCGACTAACACCTAATTTGCTGATCCTTAAATTTAGCACCCCATCTCCCACCTCCACCCCTTTGCACAGGCTGTCCCTCTCCCCCACCACCACCACAATGTTTGGAATGCACTTCTTCATTTTGACCTCTTAGACAACCTTGTCTCTTTCAAGTCTTGGTTCATGTTCCACTTCCTAAAAGAAGGCTTTTTAAAATCTGGTTGTTAATTCTTTCTCCAACTTCAAATTACTGTGTGTATAATTCGCTCTATTTGTATTGTTTCCCCCAGCAGAATATAACTTCATTAAAGGCAGCAACTGGTTTTTTGTTTATATTTGTCTTTATCTCTCAATGCTTAGCACAATACCTTCCTCACACATAATAGGTACTTAATAAATGTTTGTTGGATTGAAAAAGATTTAAGGAGAAACTTCCAACCAATTAGAACCAGCAAAAATAGAATAGACATCCACTCCAGGAGTAGCCTGAAGTAGTAGACAGAACATGGGACTTCAAGCCAAAAAGACTTAGGTTCGAATCTCACATCAGATGCTTACAAATAAGATCACTTGTGTGAAGTGCTTTGCAAACTTTAAAGCACTATTATTATTATTATTATTATTATTACTTATGGGACCCTGTGAAAGTTAGTTGTCTTCTCTGTTCCTCAGTTTCCTCTTCTTTAAAATAATAGACTTGCACTCAGTGACCTCTAAGATCCCTTTTAAATCTATCATCCTGTGATAAAAGTGACCCCATCTATAAGATGCAAGACCTCTTATTGGAGGTCTTTACATCAAGACTCTCTGACCTCTTGTCTGGAATGTTGTATAGAAAATTTTTGTCCAGAGAAAGACTAGATGCCCTTCATGACCTCCAAGGTCCCTTTCAACTCTGAGATTATGTGATTTTCTGTCATTCTGTGAAAAATCACAAGCTTATAAGCATTTGGAGAGGGCTAAGAATCAGATAGCAGCCGAGAGTTTCCTTCTTCTCCCCTGAACAATTCTAGAACAGTTCTATTCATGAGCGAGATTGCTGCTGAAGTTATTGCCAGTTGGAAAAAAAAAAAGTAATTGACCATATCCTTTCCACCGTTTTAATGTTCGGCCATTATAATCTCACATTCCAGTGGCCTCCTAACGGCATGGTTATCGTCTCCTTATACTTACCCTGAAATTGTTTTTCCATTGTTATCTTACATTACGGTCGCATCATAATGTCATGTTTAAAGGTTCCCCATACACTTGTAATGAAATCGTTCAGCGGTTCAGGATGGCATCCTATTGGCACTTTAACAGGGCATCCATCACCCCATATTGATAGTTTTCACAACAAAAACACCCTATTTTAGTGGCTGTGAACGCAAATAGCTGCTATGAGTGATCTCTTCTTCCATTTCAAACTTAAACGATCTCATCTGTTTTATTTTTACCTTGCAATTTTCACAGCCACCATGGCGTGGGCCAGCTTTCTCCTGGCAGCCTTCAACTGAGGGGTGTCCTTGTCATTGTCTCCCCTGGGTTCCTCTGACCAGCCACTGACTTTTTTGGGTTTTTTCCCTCAACCCTCCTGCTCTAGGTCATTCTACAATCTACAATCAATATATGCCAGGCCCTGCATTTGTAAGAATAATGCAGAGAAGTCTTCCTTTCATTACGATCTTTTTCCCTAATTTCATGAAATAAATTTTTTGGGGGGTGAGATACTGTCAAATCTAATAAAATGGATTTTTTTTCCTGGTGGAGTGGTGGGAGAAAGTCCATGCATGTGGTTTCATTGGTGTAGGTTACTTCCAGTATGGAAACTTCCTTTACCAGTAGTGATACATCTCTTTAACTCGTATCTAAAGCCTTCTTTGATCCCAGTCGCTACTTAATAACATCCTCCTGAAAAAAAAAATCAAATTACCCTGTATTTACCCTGTATTTGGTCTGCATATATTTTTTATCTACTGATATGTGTACAAATCCCCTTAGAGAATGTATCCCTCATAAGCTTTTCAAGGGCAAATTTTCTTTTATTTTTGTCTTTGTATTCTATGCCCTAGAAAAGTACCTGGTGTATATATGCTTATTGACTGGTTATAGTCTGACTTAGAATGCAGAAAGGTTAATGACTTGCCTATAGTCACATTTTCTGTGTATTTCAGAAGTAGGACTTAAAACCAGTTTTTTCTGACTCTGAGGACAGCTCTCTATCCATTTCTTCACAATAAAGTCCTTGGTATCAGTGTGAAGGGGGGAAAAAATGTACCTCTACTAAGATCTGCAAATTATTTTTCTTAGAAGCAATACCTGGCAAATTGAGAGGTGTTCTTAAGGCAAATGCTTAATTAAGGCAAGAAGTTTGAGGTGGAGAATGGGCTAGCTATTGCTTTATATTTTTATTGTTACTGAACATTAGACCTTTCTATTTGAAATGTTTAAAAAGCCATCTTCTTCATTGGAGAGTTCAACTTTAAGAGGTAACAATTTGGTTCAAATCACCACTCCACAAATTAAGTATTATCCAACCCAAAGCTAATCCCAGCTCCTTCACATTGGAAGTCAGCCAACATGGGTTGAAAGTCTCATGACAATACTTTCGCTTATGAGATCTTTCTATTCCCTGCTGTTAAAAGAGCTGTAACTGCCTCCAACACAACTTCTTTACTGTATTTTGGCATCTCTTTATGGGTCCAAGCTGGAAGTAAAGAGAACAAGAAGGGAATAAAAATGAACAAAATATGTGTGTATGTATGTACAAAAAGAGCTAGTCCACCTCACCCAAACAACAAAGAAACTTACATTCATAGAATTTAGAGGAGAAAGGAACCTTGGAAGAGATCATGTAGTTTAATCACCTATTTTACAGTTAGGGAAACTGAAGCCCAGAGAAGGAAAGTACCTTGCCTGAAGTCGCACAGCTTTTAAGTAGCAGAACTAGGGTTCAAGCCCAGTTGTTGTGACCACATATCTTTGTTTTTTCCACCATACCATTGCTGCCCTGCCTCATTTAAACCAAATTGGAAGAAAATAATCATTTATCAATCACTTTGACAAATATTATCTCATTTGACCTTAAGAGCACCAGGAGCCCCAGAATTTGGCATAGCTATACCCCAGGTCCTCATACTGCCTATTTCATAAGACCGTGGTGAAGAAAGCTCTTTACAAATGGTTAAGACATTATAAAAATGTAAGTTATTAAGATTCATATTCTTTGCTCTGCCCAGGCAATGTCTTTGTGAATTTTAATTCAGTTATGCAGCAGTTTAGCCTCCTCCTCAAATTTGTATCACATTCAGATTTGCTGGATGTTCCTTCTTTGCCTTCAACCGCATCATGGATAGAAAAGTTATTCCTAAAGTGTGGATCTGATCACAAAACTCCTCTGCTCAAGGGACAGCAGAGGCTCCCTTTTCCCTTTAGGATGAAAAACAGATTCCTCAACTTCACAGTTACACCCTTTCACAATCTGACTTCATGTCAGCCAACACTCTGAATTTGAGTGCTGAACGTTACAAATCTGCCTCATACAATAGACGTCATGGACTTTGACTTGCCAGGATCCTTAGTGACCATCCATTCCAATTCCAACTTGGCCAAGATCACACAGTTAGTAAGTTTCAGAGCTGGGCCACAAATGCAAGCCTTTTGCCCCCAAGTCCAGCGCTTCCTATATATAGCATCCAGCCCACATATCTTCATCTTGTCCATCAGGAAGGCATAATTAATCAATCAATCAACATTTATTAAGGAATGACTATATACCTAGTACTGTGATAAGGTCTTGGGATACAAAAAAGAAGCAAACCATAATCCTTGTCTTCAAGGAGCTTATGCTCTAATGGGAGGGACAACATGCAAACAAATCTATACAAAGCAAGCTTTACAGGATAAATAGGAAATAATTAATAGAAGGAAGGCACCGAAATTAAGAGGGGTTGGGGAAGGCTTCCAATAAAAGATAGAATTTTAGTGGGGACTTAAAGGAAACCAGGGAGTCAATAAGTAGTTGAGGAGGGAGACCACTCCAGGCATGGGGGACAACCAGAGAATGCCCAAAGCCACAAGATTGAATTTCTTGTTTGTGTAGCAGCCAGGAACCCAGCAAAGAGTACACATCTGGGAGTAAGGTATAAGAAGACTGGAAAGGTTGGAGGTAGATAGGTTATGAAGGGCTTTAAAAGGTCAAACAATATTTTGTCCTTAATCCTGGAGGTAATAGGGAGACAATGGAGTTTTGAGAATTTTAATTATAGCTTTAGCCAGATCTAGTTGATTCAGATTGCTATTCTATATAAACTCTTTTGGGCCATCCCAGTCTCTCTCCCATGTATTCCCATGCAGATCAACAAGTGTGAGTTTGTAGAGAGGTGACATTGTGTTAGTTCTCCTCTCACACTCATCAAACCCTAAGGAAATCAGGCTTCCAACTGAATATTCAAGTGTCATCAATGATCTCTTAATTGCCAAATCCAATGGCCTCCTGATACTCATTCTTCTTGGCCTTCCTGCAGCATCTTGAACCATTGGCTCCTTCTCCTCCCGGACATTCATTCTCTTCCCTGGGTTTTTGTTACTCTGACTCTACCTTTCTGACTCTTCAGTCATTATAGCTGGATCTTCCTTTGTGTCATGCCCACTAACTGTAGGTGTCACCCAAGATTCTGTCCAGGGCCCTCTTCTTTTTTCCCTCTAAACTTTATCATATGTTAGTCTATAATAAATGCCAAATATTCTATTTGGTTCTGGAGGTAATAGGTAGCCAGGGCTTTTCACAATCCTATCCCTTCTAATTTTTCCAGTCTTTTTACATTCTGCTCCCCTTCACACCCTTCTACAATGCAGCCATAACGTCCTACTCCTTGTTCTTTACACATAACACTTCATCTCTCACCTCCTTGACTTTGCATTGGCCATCGCTCAGCCTCTTAGAATCCCTAGCTTCCTTTAAGACTTAGCTAAAGCACCATCTCTTGCAGGAAGCCTTTCCTGGTGCTTGCTCCCCAAATGCTAGCCCACCTAATATTTCCTTCCACATTTTCTGATTTATACGCATTCATTCACCCATTAGGGTATGAGATTATTAAAGGAAGGGACATTTTTTGCCTTTCTCTTTACGTCTCAAGCATTTAGCAAATGGTGTCAGGCAAATAGGAAGCACTCTATAAATGTCTATTGATTGATCCACATTTTCACTGTATGCATATAAATTATATATACATATCACATATTTGGTATATTTATATATATATATATACATATATATATTAATATATTAATATATGAGAGAGAGAGACAGAGACAGAGACAGAGAGAGAGAGAGATGGAGTCAGGAAGACCTGAGCTCAAATCCAGCCTCAGATACTTACTAGCTGTGTGGCCCTGGGTAAGTGACCTATTTCCCTCAGTTTTTCCTCATCTGTAAAATAAGCTGGAGAAGGAAATGGCAAACCACTCCAGTATTTTGCTAAGAAAATTCCAAATGGGGTCACAAAGAGTCAGACACATCTAATTGATTAAACAATAACAAATATGGTAGTTGACTAAACAGAGAATCTCTGGATTTGTATGTGCCCATGCTCAGTCCGAATTAATCTGGGCCTATGAAATTTTATTATCGTCATCCTAATGTGTTTCAGCTTTCTTTCTCTGCAGAGATGGCTTACGTATCGAAATGTCCCAAAAGAATATCTTAGGATCATGGATGTAAAACTAGAAGGAACCACAGAGAATTCTGAGTTTCATGCCTTCATTTGACAAATGAGGAAACTGAGACACAGTTTAACTTCTGTTAAATGAGTTGTCCAGGGTCACATAGCTACTAAGATATGAACTTGCATTATCAAATGCAGCAAATATTTATTAAGCACTTATTCGTTACCTACCAGGCACTAAGGAATACAAATATAAGTAAAAAGAAAGATAGTTCCTACCCTCAAGGAGCTTATATCGGGAGCTCCCTGGTTTCCTTTGAGTCTCAGCTCAACTCTTTTCTTGGAAGCCTTTCCCAACCCCTCTTTCCTAGTTATCTTGTATATAGCTTGCTTTGTGAACATGTATTTGATGTCTACCCCATTAGAGTGTAAGTTCCCTGAGGGCAGAGACTATCCCTTGACTTTTTGTATATCCCCAACACTTAGCATAGTGCCTGGTACACAGTAGGCACTTAATAAATGTTTATTGACTGATTAATTGATCTAATTTGTATGTCATTGTTTTGCACATTGTCTCCTTTATTAGACTGTGACCTTGAGGGCACAGACTGTCTTTTGCCTTTCTTTGTATCCCTAGCACTTAGCACAACATCTGGCACATAGTAGGGACTTAATAAATGTTTATCGACTGGCTGATTCAGACCACATAAAAGAAACTGAAAAGCAAGAGGATTGGGGGAATGAGAGAAGGCACCTGCTTAGGAACATGGTGGAGAAAGAGGTCCTGAGAGTCAGGAGTGGTGCTGGGAGGGAATGCAGGTATAAGCATGACTCCCCAAGGGCATTTCCTCAAAATAGATGCTCCAAAAAGAACTGACCAATCAAAAGAGGGAGCTGCAGGGGCAGAGGGTTCTTCCAAAGGGAGAAAGTTGCTGGGGAATAGCTGGAAGAGAAATAAAAGAGTGAGCATGGCTATCTTGGGTACCAGAACCAAACTTACTTCCTGACTCCAAGTCAAGCACCCCATTCACTAGGGCGCGCTATCTCTCTTTGAAGGATGTCACAATATATTCACAAACAGAAAATCCTGTATTCTTTGACATAAAAAAAAATTGGAAAAAAAAAAAGAAATGAGTATGATATTTTGATGTACACTTGAAGAAGAAGGAACTAGATTCTGTATTTAAGCGAAACTGAATGAGTGGGCCAGAGGTGGAAATATGAATTGCTGGCAAGAGGGAAGGGCCCACAACTATGAGTCACCCTCAACATCTCAGACCAAATACTGTGAGGGCTGCCTATAGAGTGAAAGTCTGACCCATACCCCATCTGTCTCTAGCTATACCATAGACAGAGGTTCTAGAGTTTTCTAAACCTGGGGCCTGAAAATTTGTGCTTTCTTTTTTCGATAAATATATTTCAATATAATTGGTTTCTTTTTAATCTTATATTATTTATTTTATGCATTTAAACAACATAATTCTGAGAAGAGGTTCCTAAGCTTCTCCAGACAGCCCAAAGGGATCTAGGGCGGTAGACCTCCACTAGGTAAGGTTTTCTTTTCTACCTTTCTTCTCAAACTATACTTTCAACCTCAACTGCCCTGTTCTATTAATGGCAGAGGCAATAATATTTCTATTTCGGTTCTTTTCCATGAATAGCCAGGTTGTTTGAAAGAAAAAGAAAAGGCCATTTACAAAGTCTTTGGAGACTCTCAACTGGGATTAAATCAAGTATTGAACTCTTCCCTGGACATCCCCTGAAATCATTTCTATATTTCAAGAGACTTGGGGAATAATTGCTTGTAAAATTTTGCATTTAAAAAAAATCTAAAGCATTAGGATTGGTGAAAAGTCCTATTATTTTAACATTCTCCAATTTAAAAGAGAGTAAATCAATTTCAACTATTTTTGTTTAAAACGGCCTCCTCCTTCAGCTGTGCGCTCTGAGTGTTTGCCAAGTTTCAACCCACAGTGAATGTTAAGGTCTACATTATTAACCCTTGAAAAATGAGCTCCGTATTGGGAACAATGACAGACCTAGGCCCCCCAGGTGCAGCTGTGGGGGCTGACAGTCAGTCAAGCAAGAGTAATGCTTGGTTTCTTCATATGCAAATCACATAATATGTACTTACCTTTCAAGGGCAGTGTCAGATGATTGTAGAAGTGTGTTTAGATATAAATACCACTTTTTTTTTAAAGACCAAAATCATTTATACTGAACTCTCTATGCCTGACATACCATGATAAATCACCTCATTACACAGAAAGCTACAAATATGGCCATCGAGGATGAGGGTTATTCTAAATGAGGCTTTGAGAATTCGACTGGTGTGGGATGACCCTCCAGAAACAGGAGGCCTGTAGTTCATCACCATGGTTTTGCTCATAGCCATTTGCAAGCAATGGGCAGCCATGACCTCATTACCCAGGATGATGTCCTACAGAGGTATGTGAAGGTTGTGGAATAATTATTGCATTTTATTTTCAAATGGCTAAAGTGGTGGTGGTCTTGTCTTAAATAAAGCCATTTGGGGTATATTTCCCCAACACTTGTTGGAGTCACACAAAATTCTAGGTCATTTTCTCCACATTCTTAAAGTAGAAGTGACTTTTGGTGACTTCTTGTGAAGTTGAGAGATGCTAGGTGTAGAATATCACATATACTGTCAGACATGGATGATATGGTGTTTGGTTCTGCTGAATTGTTGGGTTTTTTCTTCCTTTTTCCCTCTTTGTTTCAAGCGATAGCTCACTGGGGAAAGGAAGGGGGAGAATTATATTCAGAAATTAATGTGATAGAAAAACAAAGAGAAACAGTATGGTTTAGTAGATAAGAAAATTGGATTCAAATGCAGGAAGTTCTGGTTTCAAGTTCCAACTCTAGTTGGTACTGGCTATGTGACCCTGGCCAAGTCCCTTAACCTCTCAATTGTTCTAGGACAGAGGTGTTGAACTCAAAAGCAGGAAAACCCTTGAATGCAGCTAAATAGATTAAAATGTAGTTTGGAAACATGAAAGAAAATAAATAAAAACATAGTAAAACATAAATAATATTAATTTGTAGTTTTCTAAATCACTATATGAGAATCCTTTTCTTTTTCAATTTGAGGTCACTGCTGTAGTCAACTCTAACTATATATTGTAGAGAAGGTGCCAATATGTAAAGGAAGTTTCCTATACCATTGAAATCACATATCCAGGCCCTATTTTTGTAAAAACAAACTCTGTCAGTAAAAATTTAAAAGAAAAAAGTAAAGGTATAAGAATTTACATCTTCAGTCCCAATATTCAGACCCCATCACTCGCCCAGCTAGGTGGCACAGTGGATAGAGCACTAGACCTGTGGTCAAGAAGACCCGAATTCAAATGCCATGTACATGCTTAATAACTGTGCGACTTTGACTGACTCCTTTAAACTCTTCCAAACTCATTTTCTTCTCTATAAAATGAGATAATAATATCACCTGCCCAACAATTGTTGTGACAAATACATGGGCTAATATTTGTAAAGTGCTATATAAATGTTAGTCATTATTATTTTCAAATAACAAGACCTTCGACCCTTTTGCCCACGAAGCTGGAGCTGCTCCTGTAGGTTGTCAATGATGGTTTTACTCACAACAGAAGGCTCAGGGTTAACTCTTGAATCCTCAACTTCCAAATCCCTCTGAATAAACAAATTTTAGAAATGTAGAAAGTTAAGAGCTGGATCTTGCCGATATGGGCTTGCTATCTCTCTCAATTGACAATTATCTGTATTGCAATTTCAAAAAGGTCTCTCTCCCTATTCTTCCTGCCTCCTTTCGTGCTGTGGCACACACCCCCCCCCCCATTAGAATGTAGAGCAGAGATTGTCTCTCTTTTAATTAATTCTACCCCCAGCACTTAGCACAGGGCCTGGTAATATAGTAGGTACTTAATAAGTGTGGTTGGATTGGATAACACAAAGCTTAGTCCATAATAAGGACTTAATAAATGCTGTATCTAATTATCTATGCTTCTAAATGGCTGATATCTTACTTCAAAAGAGCAAGCCCAAAGGACAGCAAGGAAATTTAAGCTAATGCCCAACGTGACCTCAATGTGAAAAGGCCATTTTAAAGACAAGAAACATTGTCTGATCCCTACTCATGACAGCATCCCCAGCCAGGCACAAGGCCTGAGTCATGAAAATTTCTCTAGCCTCATTTGACATATCGCAGGAGGTCAGGTAGATGGAAAGAGAACTCTGACCCAGGCAATAAATTTACTAAAACAACACTTGATATGCAGAGATAGAAATACAGGGAAATACAGCCCCTGCCAAAGTGTTGGAAATTCATACAAATGACTGAATGAGTTAGGGCAGATGGTTGAATTGAACAATCAGCAAAGCGACAGTGGCTAACCACGCCTCCTCCAAAACAAAGGCTGAACCAGGATGGGGAACCAGGAAGGAGACAAGTGATTGTTCTCTCTGGTAATAAGTAGATTCAGTCAATTCTAACAGTGCTGCATGGGACACGAGTAAAATTCCTGTGGCGATTTTTATACAGGTAATGAACTTACATGTGCCTCACTGAACATCTATGCTATTAAATCTTTATTAAGAAATGAGATGAGACGACTGGGCCATTTTGTGGGATGTATAACCCTTGCCAGGAGTTAAGGCAGGAATTTTGATCTCCGGCCAGGACACCTTATGACTTCCACTAAGTAAAATCAAATATAAACTGCCTCCTCTTTTCTCGTGTCCCACAATCCCCAGCTTCTAAACTTTCTTATTTAAAAAGAAAAGTTTTTAAAAGGAGAGCTTCAGTTCAATATCTTCTTCTCTTTCATCACTTCAATTCAACAAACATTTACTAAGCACTCAATTTGTGGAAAGCCCTGTACTAGACAAGCAGGGTATGAAGCCAAAAAAAAAAAAAGTGCCTTCAAGGAGCTACATTGAACTGGAGGAAGATAGAATATTTGTATACATAAGTAGGTGAAAGACAAAATGAAGAGGATGAAATTACTAAAAACTACAGGGAGATCAGGAGAGGATCCCCATAGGAGGGGGCCCCTTAGCTGTGCCTTGAAGGAAGTTAAGTATTCTGGGAGGCAGCGGTGAGGACAGAGTTTATTCTAAGCAGGGGACACTGCCAGTGCAGAGGCAAGAGATGATATCCCAAGGAGGAATCAGGAACAAGTAGATCAATTTGACTTGAACATAGAGTAAATAAAGGGGAGTAACGTAGAATGAATCTAAAAAATAGGTTTGAGCCAGACTGTGAAGTCTTTAAATGCAAAGTTGGGGGGAGAAGGGGAAGAAGTTGAGAGGGAGCGCATTTAATTGTCTTATAGGCAATTGGAAGGTGATGGAGACTTTTGAGCCAGAGAGTGATGTGGCCAAAGATAGCCAAATTCTCTATGTCCAGCAAGGAGAATCCAATCATAAACAAAATAAATGTTCTTTTCTTTTATAGCTGATGACCTTAGCCAACTCTAAAGATGATATGCAAATGAAACAAAACACATCTTTTGATGGCAATCAATATCTAATTAATTTCTGAGGAAGACAACTTTAGCCCATATCAGAAAGTATAATGCACTCTTTCAGGGAGCGAATGACCAGATTTTTCAAGAGTATAGTTTGGTTATTAACAATAGAATAGGACTTCCCCATTCCCATGGGATATTTCAGTTGAGTACAGGAGATGAACCAGTTTCTTTAATCGAAAGGCTGTCAAGCTGAAACATTGGTCGATCTGGTTCACATTTTCTTATTCTGAGGTTGTTGGACTCATAAATGTTTACTGCTTTCTGAATGATCATTTGACTTGGAAACAGGAAGACCCAGGTTCATACCATATCCCAGACATTTCTTAGCTATGACCCTAGGTAAACATCTTAATGTCTCTGAGACTCCGTTTCTTTATCAACAAAGTGAGGATTATAAAAATATCTACATCACAGGATCAAATGGTATAATATGTGTAAAGAGCTCCATAAACATTAAAATTTTGGTTATTATTATAAAAGAAGCAGGAAGGATGGGACAGAGGAAGAGGTCGGCTAATTTCTGACTTCCAAAAATATTTATCTATGGCTATGATGTGATGATGATGATGATGATGCTGGTGATGATGATGATGGTGGTGGTGGTGGTGGTGATGGTGATGATGATGATGATAATGATAATGATTATGACTAGTAATTACATAGCGTTTTAAGGTTTGCAATGTGCTTTACAAATATTGTTTCATATAACTCTCACAACAACCCTAGGAGGTAGATGCTATTGTTATCCTCATTTTACAGATGAGGGAACTGAGGCAGAGAGAGGTTAAGTGATTTGTCCAAGGGGAACACAACCAGAAAGTTTCTGAGGTAGGATTTGGACTCCAATTTTCTTGGACCTATGTCAAGTGCTCTATCCACTGTACTACCTAGCTGCTCCAATATAACTAAAAATGATAACTAACACATATGTAGTGCTTTAAGATTTGCAAAGTAATTTACACGTGTGTGTATATGTGTATACACATGTATAGAGACATGTAATCTTATTTGATCCTCACAGCCCTATTATAGGTAGTTTTCTCTTGTTAGAAAAAGTAAGGCAAGAAGAGAAAAGAGAAACAGTTTCTGACATAGTTCAGAAAAGTAATTAAACTTGAAACTAACCAGGAAAAAGTAAAAAGCAATAGAGCAGAATCAAAATCATTGGGAAAGGTATAAATTCATCCAACAAATATAGAGAACTGCACTTACACATGCAAGACAGTGTCAAGTGTTGTGGAGGGTACAAAGAACAGTCCTAACTAAGACTGAGAAACCTGGACTTTCCCCCAAGACAGTGAAATTTAGGGGAAGACTGGGTAATATTGACAATGCTTTTGGTTCTTCAGCAGTATGGAAAGTGGGGGGGAATGAGCTTAACACTTAATTAATCATAATAACTTGTCAAAAATAGGATGCTCATGTATGGTGGCTTCCTCTGCTGGCAGCCATGCCCTAGTCCAACCTCATCCTGCATCCTGGTTCATGACCACCCTAGAAGACCATTTGGTGTCTAAGGTCTTCACCGTTTCCCTGCCCCTCTAAAGAGAGAGAGAGAGAGAGAGAGAGAGAGAGAGAGAGAGAGAGAGAGAGAGATGTATCATATAATTTGCCCCAAGTTCAAAAAGTACTAGTTATAGCAACACTGGTCCCTAACCTCATGAAGCTTCCAATCTTCCTCTGTGTCCTTCCTCCTCTTACTTTCACTCCCTATGCCAAGCCAGGCTCCTTCCAAAATTCTTCCTGCTCTTCTAATCTTTCCACTATTCCCTCCTTCCTTCACCAAAGAAAATCTTATGCAAACCCAGTTTTAAAGTCCTTGAACTAAAATCATCTATCAGATAATTCCTTCTTCAGATTACCTAATTATCAAGTACAACCACTTGGACCTTTTGTTCTATTTCATTATAAGACATACAGATAGAGCAAAATTGGGGGTGAGGCAGAGATCGGCAGGATGGAGGATATCTTGGGGCAAATAAAAGTAAGGTTGGATCCCTTCCTCTTGTTTCCACAGAACCTCACTGTTCTCACCTTTCTTGGCAGATTGAAAATGTTGGCTTCCAGTTTTACCACAGGATTTATAGTCCCAGAAAGGATTCAAATGAAAATGAGGCAACATTCATGTGGGTTCAGCCTTAACAAGGAAAGTCCTACACAACTCTCATTTAAAGTGCATGCATTAGTCCTAGGCATGGTCATTAAAGGCTCTGCACATTCAGGGTCTTAACGATTATGCGTTTATTCACACTGATGTTTGATTTGCTCCCATGGAAACTTGCAATTAAAATGACATTTTATAGTTTATTCCAAATCCCTGTTGAGATGGAGGCAGAGATGACATCTTTGACTAGTCATTGACAGATTGGATTAAGTTCATGGGATTTCCTTTCAAGCTCATAGGATCCAGAGCTGGAAGAAACCTCAGAGATTATTAAGTCTCAATCTTTCATTTTATAGATAGAAAAACTGAGGCTCTATGAGATCAAATGACTTACTCAAGGTCACACAGTTATTGTCTGAGGCAGAATTCAAACCCAGATGTTCCTGAGTCCAAGTCCAGGCCTCTATCCACTACAACACAATGCCTCCCTTGTTTAGAATACTATGAGAGGCAGAATGGATGGTGTGGGGCATAGAATGTCAACCTCAGAGCCAGGAAGACCTGAATTCAGTCCCATCTCTGTATCATACTAACTGTGTGACCCTGGGTAGATTCTCAATGATGTAGGCAATGCTCTAAGACTATGCATTACAGAGATGGTGCCAGTCTGTATTGGTAGAGAGAGCATCCTCCATGATGAATTCTCCAAACCAATGAAAGCACAGATCCAAGATCTATCCCTTAGATAATCAAACCACATCCATTCAAGGACAATCCCCTTTTCCACGAAAGCTCGAGAGAAATTTAGAGGTACAGGTTGCTCTTTTTCTGGCTCAGATAAGGAAAGTGGGAATTTAGACAGGTTATCATCCCATTAGGCATAGTCCTCCTGAAGGTCAGAATTGTTCTTTCCAACAATGTTGAACTATTGAAGGAAGAGGAATCTTGACCCAAAAAAAAAAAGACAGATATAGATAGATAAATTTATGTGTGGGTATATATATAAATGTGTGTGTGTATGTGTGTGTATACAAAAAAACTGTTTCAGTCTTGTCCTTCAGTCAGGGTCTCTCTATGACATCTACCTATAAGGTTATAAGTTAGCCAATTTTTGAGAATCCACTTAATTCATAAGGCAGCTAGGTGGTGAAATGGATGGAGTATGGGGCCTGGAGTCAGGAAGACTTGAGTTCAAATTTGGCCTCAGATACTAACTGTGTGACTCTGGACAAGTCACTTCACCCTGTTTGCCTCAGTTTCCTCACCTACAAAATGAGCTGGAGAAGGAAATGGCAAACCACTGCAGTGTCTTTGCCAAGAAAACCCCAAATGGGGTCACAGAGAGTTGGACGTGACTGAAACAACTAAACAACAGCAAGAACCAGGGAAGTTTATGAGAAAATGGGTTCATGGGTTATTTGGAGGCCAGAGAGAGCCTCCCTTTCCATCGGACTCCAGACAAGCCAAGCCAGGAAATGTTGGTCTTCCCTGAACTTCCAACCTAATCCCCTCCACTTTTCTTTGAGGGTTAGTGGGAAGGATTTGACTAGTTCTCTCCTGCCCTCAAGCCTCATTGATGCTCTAATAAGCCCACTTCCCTTTCCCAAAAACCTATGGGAACTACACAGGAAAGATAAACCTAGAATGACTGTCAGTCACATTTATTAATTCAGTCAGCCAAATAGCATTTAAGTGTTTCCTCTGTGCTGGGGATCATGCTAGTTATTGAGTATACAATAATAATAGTTAGCATTTCTATAATGCTTCAAGGTTTACAATATAATTTACATTTGGTATTTGAACTTCATGTCAGCCCTGTGAGGTAGGCTCTACTATTATCCTCAGTTTACAGTTGAGGAAACCGAGACTGAAAGAGTTTAAGTGACTTGCCCAGGGTCACCAAGCTAAGGCAAGATTGGAACTCCAGTCTTCCTTCAAGGAGTTCACATTCTAATATGGAAGACAACATGTAAATAATTAGGTAAGTCCAAGATATATAAAGTATAAATGGAAATTAATCTCAAAGAGAAGTGGAGGGGAACCAAATCTCCTTGTCCAGCCCTAACCTTTCCCCCAAATTCCAGTCTCCCATTTCCAGCTACCTATTGGACATCTCAAACTGGACATATTGTAGACATCTTAAACTCAACGTGTCCAAAACTAAACTTGTTATCTTTCCCTGAAAACCCTCCCTTCTTTCTAACTTCCCTATTACTGTCAAGACTAGCACCTCTGCTGTGAGGGCTTGCTGAGCCCTTTTAAGGGCTTCTTGTCCACCATGGTGTCTACCGGGCGCTCAACTCTCACCTGTGGCTCCAGGAAGCTGTAACACGCACAGTGGACACACTTCGGTGAAACCGTCTGGGCAGATGGGCTAACCCAGGTTGAAGATAACCAACAGCCCCCAAACCCATCAGTGAATTGGGAAGGGAGGTCTGCCTTAAGCATGTGAAGACTGAGAACAATTTGTTCTAACAGTCATAAAGGTGGCTGAAGCTGGTGCTATGGAGATCTTAGAACTTAGTCAGACACCAAAGACACCAAGGTCATCCACTGCATCTCAGACCATCTTCACTCATCCTGACTTTCGCCTTGCCACTGGACTTTGATGACTCAGGAAGAGAGACTGAGGCTGATGACTATGCAGCTCTGCCTCACATAAGTCCAATTCAGGCTCAGGTCAAAACATGACCCTTAGTGTCATTGATCCTTCTCAAAAATGAAGGACAAACAACATTACTGTCAAGGTACGACCATCCTCCCAGTCACCCAGGCTTGCAATCCTGGTGACATCCCTGACTCCTCACTCTCTATTTATAATAATTGTCAAGTTCTGTCATTTCTATCTCTGTGATATCTCTCAAATACACCCCCTTCTCTCCTCTGATCCTGACACTATCCTGGTGCATGCTCTCATCACATCCTGCCTGGACCATTGCAATAGCCTCCTGGTGGATCTGCCTGCTTCCCATCTCTCCCCACTCCACTCCATCCTCCACTCAGCTGTCACATTGATCTTCCTAAAACACAAGTCTGACCATGTTACTCCCCACCCTGCCTCCATTCAATAAATTCTAGCAGCCCAGGATCAAATTTCAATTCTCTGTTTGGCTTTTATGGCCTGGCTCCTTCCTCCACTCCCAGTCTTCTTACACCTTCCTCCACCCCATGTATTCTAGGATCCAACAACTCTGGCATCTTTGCAATTCTTTACCCACAACACTTCCATCTCCCAACCAAGTATTTTCATTCCTGGAATTCTCTCCCTCCTCATTTCTGCCTCCTGGCTCCCCTGCTTTCCTTCATGTCTCAGCTACTTCCCACTTTCTTACTAGAAGCCTTTGCCTGAGACAACCAGGGAATCTAAGGGAGATTGGTGGTGCCATGAAATGATCATTGAGCCTGGAATCAGGAAACCTGAATTCAAGTCCATTTTCAGACACTTACTAGCTGTGTAACCATGGACAAGTCACTTAACCTGTCTTAGCCTCAGATTCCTCAACCGTAAAATGAAGAAAATGATAGCAGCTACCACCCAGGGTTGCTATGAGATATTTATAAAGTGCTTAGCGCAGGGCCTGGTACATGGTAGATATAAGTGCTTTTTTTTCTTTCTTTCTTTCCTGGCATTGGTGTATGGGAGTCCTGCCTTGTGACAGAGTACTCTTCCTAACAGTGTGATTGCAGGAGAGCTCACATAACATCTCTTAGCTTCAGTTTCCTTATTTATAAAATAAAAGCACTTATCGCACAGGGTTGTTATGAAGATCAAACAATACAATGTGTATAAAATGCTTTATAAACTTTGAAGGGCTATATAAATGTTAGCTATCATTATTATTATACCAGCCATCTCAAGAAGCATGCCCGAGGGTAGGCCTCCACCATGGCTCCTTGAGAAAGAGCATGCATAACCAGAAGCTTTTGCTTGGCCCCTACGTGTGTCCCTTCCCCAGCAAAAATACAGTGAGTCAAAGATGATTGGCCACTGAGTCAGGAAAAACAGTCCACTTAGTAAACTTTAGAAATAGTGACTTCATCCTCTTCCCATCTCTGCCCTTCTCGGCATGTTGCAATAGACTCTTCAAGACTCTCCCTTGGACTGCACATGAGTGGAGAGTTGTCGTGGTTCCTTACATAAATCAACAAGAGCCCAAGGCAGTGTTTTAAGACCTCAGAAACTCTTGCTGCTATGTGTCATTTCCCCTGCATACAGGGAGTCAAACTGAGAATGATGGGAGTTAGTTAACTTATATTAAGCACCTACTATGTGCCAGTCATTGTGCTAACTGATAGGAATACAAAGAAAGGCAAAAAAATGTTCCTGTTCTCAAGGAGCTCACAATCCAATTGGGGAAAAAACATGCTGACAATTATGCATAAACAAATATATATATACATATATATATATATACATATATATATATAAAATGCATGTATGTAATACATATATATGTATGTGATACATATGTACGTATGTATGTATGTATATACACACACATACACTTAAAGGATAAATTGAGGATAATCTTATGAGAGATTGATTTCTCTCTTTATTTAATTTTTTTCAATTAAAAATCCCCCAATGGAAAACAAAAAGAAAACCTTTTTAGTATTTATGCATAGTCAAGCAAAACAAATTCCTGCCTTGACCATGTCTGAAAAATAGACATCTCATGCGTGACTCTGAGTGTATCACCTCTTCTGTTAGAATATGGGAAACATACTTCATTATTGATCTTCTAGAATCATGGGTGGTCACTGTGTTGACCAAAGTTATCCACTTTCAAAGTTATTTATTTTTACACTATTGCCTTTATCATACATATTACTTTCTTGGTTCTGTTCACTTCATTCGGCATCAGTTCTTACAAGTTGTCTTCAGGTTTCACTGAAACTTTCTCTTTCCTCATTTCTTTTGTCATGATAGTATTCCATCACATTCATATATTATAAATTGTTCTGCTATGTCCCCCTTTGTTTTGAGCCTCATGGCTACCTTGGGTATTCAGGAATTCCTGAGTTTATCAATACAAGCGGTCTTATGAGAGGTGTTCCCTACAGCTACCATGATACTTCTCAGAGGAAAAGATGACCCAGAGGAGAATGAGCCATGCATGCCAGACTGATCAAAAGATCTGGACCTTGAGTGAGTTGCTCAGACAGCATATTTGAGGTTTTAAAAAAATGAAATGCCTGATCTATAATGCCTATAGATATTTGTATCACATTTTCAGTATTTGTCAAGGTGTGCTTATGAATCTTCTATATTTTAATCATTTCTTTTGTGATAGAGAAATTAAATAGCTGTCTTATACCTGATCTACCTTTACAATGAGTAATTTTCTGGAAGGAATCCTGTCAATTTCTGTTAGGGAGACCTTAGACATGAACCAAGCCTGAGATCTAAACAATTTTTTTTCAAGGCTACGGGCTGAAGGCATAATGGACCAGAGAGTGCAATAAAAGCTTGACTTCCTTCTTTGGAGCCAGGTTCTTTCAGTACATGAAGGCAATCTATGTGACCATACAGCAGGGGTAGGGAGGTGCGGGAGGGGGAAGGATGTGACATAAGTGCTTTATGTCTCTTCTAAGGTTTTAGAAAGAAAAAAACTTTCTACTTAATTAAGAGATCTTTCATATGTTAAGAATCCTGTTTAAAGGAATAATTTAGCATAAACTACCCTTAATTAAATATATCCTATGTGCCAGGCACTGTTCTAGGCGCTGGGGAAACCAAGAGAAAAATGAAGAAGCCCCTCCTCTCATGGGGGTTCCATTTTATTGGAGGATGAGGAGGAGAAGTTAATAACAAGAACAGAGATCAGAATAATATAGACTGAGAAGAGATGGGAGCAAAGGCATGACTGAAATGGAATACTCTAGGAAAACTTGAAAAGGGAGAAAAGATTGTCAACTGAGAGGATGAAAAAAACCTTCAAGGAGAAAGAGAAATATTCTGAAAGGCAGAGAGGAAGAAAGAGCTCACTCCAGGAGCTTAATAACATACAGTTTCATAAAAATCAATATTTTATCAATCAATCAAACTGTGGTGATTAAAAAGGTTCAAGAGACATAGTTTCTGGGTAATTTAATCGTTTTATTAATAAGGCCATCAATTAAAGGATAGTCATTTGGCCATCTCTCTTAGACTAAAGAGCCTTAATGGTGCTGGGGTCACAGCTTATATGCCCTTCAAAGAGTAGTTGTTCCCAAGGGGTTCGTAATCAGCTTTGATTAGTTAACACAATGAGAGGTGGGCTTTCTTGGGGTACATGATTTAGGTCTCTCAAATCTTAGTCAAAAAGACATCAATGTCCATATCACCTTTCTTGATAATAAGGAGAATCAATATTTTCCCAGACCTGTTCGAGCAAATACAACGAGCAGGAGTACACCCATTAGCCCAAACTTATAATTTCTTTTACCATCTGATTAGATCTTGGCCTCAGTAAATCTCTGAGAGAGATTTCTCATACTGGTTGGTTTCTGGGTGAGGAGGTGGAAAAAGGGGAAAATCTTGGTCCTAATATAATAATTAGTTATTAATATAAGAGAGAAATATTCATTTCTCACATTACAAAAGTATTTGTTAAGCACTGACTATGTATCGGGCTCTGTGTTATAAACAACCCTCTAACAATAAGTCTGGTAGTTAGCCCTAAGAGAAAGGAGATCTTAGAATTATGAAAGTGACAAACTAAAAAATGTAGAGGCTAAGTTGGGCCATAATAAGTGATGGAAGAAATGCTTTCTGAGAAACCTGGGAAGGCTTGTATGAACTGATGCAGAGTGAAGTAAGCAGAACCAGGAGAACAACCTATACCAGTGGATCTCAAACTTTTTGGTCTTAAGACAACTTTATACTCTTCAGCAATATTAAGGACCCCAAAGAGCTTTTGTTTATGTGAGTTTTATCTATCAATATTTGCTATCAGTATTATTACGAATAGGTGGCACAGCAGATAGAGTGCCAGGCGGCAGGAAGACTCCTCTTCTTGAGTTCAAATTCAGCCACAGACACTTATTAGCTATGTGACCCTGGCCAAGTCACTTAACCCTGCTTGCCTCAGTTTCCTCATCTATAGAATGAGCTAGAGAAGGAAATGACAAACCGCTCCAGTATCTTTGCCAAGAAAATCCTAAATGGGGTCACAAAGAATTGGATATGACTGAAAAAAGATTGACCATAAAGAATATCCTGAAAATGATTTTGTCTCATGGACTCCCTGAAAGGGGTCCCTAGAGGTCCCTGGGCCATACTTTAAGAATTGATATTCTGTACTATGACATCAACATTGTAAAATTGAACGATTTTATAAGACTTAAGAATGCTGAGTAACATAATGATCAACCCGGATTCCAGAAGACCAGTGATTATGTGTTTCCTGACAGAGTGATGAAAGGCAACATATGCAGACTGAAACACACATTTTTTGGATATGGCCAATATGGGAATTTGTTCTGATTGACTATTCTTATTTATTACAAGAGTTTTCTTTTTCTTTTTTTTCTCCAGGGAGGGGAAGGAGAAAAAGTAAATGCTTGACAATTGAAAACAGTCTTATTTTTTAAAAAATGCAGAGAACAGAAGACAAGAAAACACACTGAAAGATCTCAAATTAATAATGCATATAACTATTGCAAATATTTTTTAAGTCAAGAGCAAAAATCTTTCAAGGGGGAAGGGAAGAGAATCAGTATTTATTAAGTATCTACTATGTGCCAGGCATGGAGCTAAGCACTTTACAAATATCTCATTTGACCTTTCAGAGGTTATGTTTCTGAACGTATGATTTGTTTCTTAGTTGTAGATGATAAAATGTATTAGCTGTTTATGGCCTTCCGTTGTAGTGACAATTCTTCTATCTATTAACTAATTAATCAATAAGCATTGATTAAGTACTTACTATGTGCCTAGCACTGTGCCAAATTCTGGGAATACAAAGAAAAAGCTAAAATACTCCCTACCCTCAGGGAGTTTACTTTCTAATGGGGAAGATAAAATTTACTTTAAAAGATAAATACCAGATGCATACAGGGTAGATCAGAGCTATTTGGTATAATCGGAAAAATGTTAGGTCTTTGAGTCAAAGCATTAGGGTTGGAATCTTGACTCAGTTCCGAACTGCTTTGGTGGCCTTCAGTAGGTTATTTAATCTCGCTAGGGCTCATTTCCCCTGAACAAAATGAGGTCAGACTAGATGACTTCTAAAGTCCCCTCCAGTTCTAAATCTATGGTTCTTTAAATTGTGTTCAGTCATTTTCAGTCCTGTTTGACTCTTTATGATCCCATTTGGGATTTTCTTGACAAAGATACTGGAGGGGTTTGCCATCTCCTTCTCCAGTTCATTTTATAGATGAAGAAACTGAGGCAAACAAGGTTAAGTGACTTGCCCAAGATCACATAGCTAAGAAGTGTCTAAGATGAGATTTGAACTCAGAAAAATGAATTTTCCTGGCTACAGGCCTGGCACTATCCACTATAGCACCCCCTGGCTGACCTATTCTCTGAATTAAGTAAGTTTCCTTAACTTGACCTTACCCCAGGCCCTAAGACCTAACAAGTTGTCCTAAACCTCAGTGCAAGTGAACCACCAAAATCAGGCTTCCCATCTTTTAGTGTATTTGCTCTAAATATTTCAGGATTTGTGGTTTATACAGGTTTCCTTTCACTCCTTAAGACTTACCCAGCTTTGGGTCATTTCTTTTCTCACTTACAATCATCCATCTCATCCATATGAGAATTGGCAAAGGAAGAAGTGGAGATGAAAACAAAGTTCATAAATTCCATCAGATCATATAATCATAAGATTTGAAACTAAAAAAGGACCTCAGGAACCATCTAGCATAATTACCTCATTTTACAGATAAGAAAACTGAGACTCAGAGAGGTTAAATTACTTGCCCAAAGTTGCAAGTCTGTGTGTGACAGAACTGATTTCCCAACCCCAGATCCAATTCTCTTTTCACCACATCACTACTTAAGTAATGAAAATATGATGTAATAGGAATAACCTACATCAGAAGACCTGGTTTCAAATACCAAATCTCCTATTTAATAACAATGGAACCTTGGGCATGTCACAGTCTGTTGATAACTGACTAAACAATCATTTTATCGACATTCTTTGTTTTTATATCACCTTCATTTTCAAACATACCTCCCTTCCCCCTTTCTTGACCAGTAAGTCATAGCTTGTGACAAAGACTTTTTAAAACAAAGAGATTTTTCTGTACTGTATCTATTGTTTGTAGAGGTATATGTCATAGAATCCTGCCTTGGAATCAGGAAGATCTGATTTCACCTCTGCTACATAATGGCTGGATGAACCTGAAAAGTCACTTAAACTCTTTGAATCCTGGGTCCCTTTAACTCTCTATGTCATCCAGAGTCTAACTGTGATCTAAGTTAATACAGGGGGCTTCCTAACCAGGAGCTCCCTATAACAATAATATCACAGTTTAAGATAACATAAATTCAGGTTGTCCCAAAAGTCTTAGTACAAATCAAAGCTTTGCTAGTGCTCTAGGCAACTTCCTAAGACTATAAATTGCACAGAACTTCCCAATCTGCTTTGGGGGAGGGAATTTCCTCACCTGGGAGTTCCTAATAACTGATGAAATAATAGGCCCAGTCTAGATAGATAGGAAGAAGGAAGGAAGGAAGGAAGGAAGGAAGGAAGGAAGGAAGGAAGGAAGGAAGGAAGGAAGGAAGGAAGGAAGGAAGGAAGGAAGGAAAAGAGGAAAGGAAGGAAGGAAGAAGGGAAAAAAGGAGGGAATGAAGGAAGGAAAGAAAGAGGAAAGGAAGGAAGGAAGGTAGGAAGGAAGGAAGGAAGGAAGGAAGGAAGGAAGGAAGGAAGGAAGAAGGAAGGGAAGGATGGAAAGAAAGGAAGGAAGAGAGAAGAAAGAAGAAAGAAAGAAAGAAAGAAAGAAAGAAAGAAAGAAGAAAGAAAGAAAGAAAGAAAGAGAAAGAAAGAGAGAGAGAGAAGAGAGAGAGAGAGAGAGAGAGAGAGAGAAAGGAAGGAAGGAAGGAAGGAAGGAAGGAAGGAAGGAAGGAAGGAAGGAAGGAAGGAAGAAAAGAGGATGGATGGGTAGATAGAAGATACACACACACATCTATACATACACACATGCATACACATACACATCTAGCTAACTAGCTAGACTGCACCTATTATTTCATTGGTTGTATACATTGGTTATATATTGAGAGAGAGAGAAAGAAAGGATTTCCTTTTTAAAGGATCAATACAGCATAGGTAATATAACAACAATAAGAGAGCAGCCTAATAATAATAATTTTACTTTCATTTATATAAGTAATATATATATACTTATATATATTTACTTATACTAATATGCAAGTGATCTGTGAATTTTTTCAGCATGTGGTACTGTTGTTACAAAGACTCCCTACACCAGCCCAGATTGAACCAATGTAGACCCATTCATAATTTAGTAGATAAGACTTTGGGAGTTGCCTCAGGCACATAGTGATGAGTCTGGGATCATAAAGGCAATGTCAAAAGGGAGATCTGAACCCAGATCTTCTGGACTCAGAGCCATATGTTCTATCCACTTCAACTTGTCATCTACCTGTGTTATTAACAAACCATCAACTACTGCCGCTTGAACCTAGAAAGACTGATTCTATTCCCTCAAGTGAATGAAACTATAAAGAGACAAGTTAGGTATCTGTTTATCCTTTTATGGTCATTTTCAGAATGGAAGCAGCAGACTGGTAACTCCCCCAGACACAGGAGCAACTTCGCAGTGAAGGAATGGGAGATATAGGAAAGGAAAATAGCTAAATATGGAGCAAATGACACTTTTCTCCTACTTCCATAGTCCCTTTAAATAAGGAATTGGAAGTTAGGAGAGTTTTAAGAACAAAATAGCTTGTACCTCTACCTAAAAATTTGAGCAATGACTTAAAGTTTCAAGCTTTGTATATAAAAAGTCAATTTAATTCACTTATAGTTTTGAGGAGCTTTTTAAAATAAAATGCACTTCCATATAGGTATTTTTCCTCATCTTTCCTTTAAAAGCTCTGCTAGTTACTTCAAGCAACTGCATTCTTCAAGCCTTTCACAACACGTCCTCCCCAGTCTATGGTGAGATCAATAAAGCATTGATCAAATTATCATAAAATGATAATTCCTATCTTTCACTTAATGATCAAGTCCTTTGAAGTAATGCTTCAGCCAATGGTACTTTCCCCTGAGAACTGATCAATATTATAAAGTCCACGGAATCCACTTCATAAACATTACCAATCTCTTATCTCAGATACCAAATGGGAAATAAAGCTGCTTTTTTTTCTTAATAAAGTGTTTTATTTCAGTAGCCACAGTGTCACCTTTTGCTTAACAGGTTCAGTCATTTTTCAGTCACATCCAACTTTTCATGACCCCATTTGGGGTTTTCTTGGCAAAGATACTGGAGTGGTTTGCCATTTCCTTCTCCAGCTCATTTTACAGATGAAGAAACTGAGGCAAACAGGCTTAAGTGACTTGCCCAGGATCACACAGCTAGCCTTGCAAAATGGAGGGCAGACAGCTCTTTCCTTTCTCTCAAGATGGCGGGCAAAAAACCCCCCAAAGGAACCAAAGGAAAAGAAGGCCTAAAAGGAAAAGAAAAGGAGAAAAACAAGAAGGAAGATGTGGCTGAAAAGATGGCAAAAAAGCCTCGAAAGCACTGCAGTCAGAACCCAGTCCTGGCCTGAGGAATTGGTAGATATTCCAGGTCTGCAACGTATTGCTGGAGAGCCATGTGTACGTGCAGAAATACGCTGCACCAAAAACCCGGATTGAAAGGAAAAAGAAAGAGAAGGTGCCTGCTACTATCTCAAAGCCAGGTGGTGGTGATAAGAATGGAGGAAAAGATTCGTAAGATGCCGAGGTATTACCCTACTAAGGATGTGCCTAGAAAGCTGCTAAGTCATGACAAAAAGCCCTTCAGCCAGCACATGAGGAGACTTCGATCTAGCATCACCCTGGGCACGATTCTGATCGTGCTCACTGGCAAGAGAGTGGTTTTCCTGAAGCAGCTGGCGAGTGGCTTGCTACTGGTCACTGGACCTCTGACTATCAACCGTATTCCTCAGAGAAGGACCCATCAGAAATTTGTCATGGCCACTTCTACCAGGGTTAACCTTTCAGGTGTAAAAATTCCAAGTCACCTTATTGACACTTACTTCAAGAAGAGGCTCCATAAACCTAGACACCAAGAAGGAGAGATTTTTGACACAGAAAAGGAGAAATACAAGATTGTGGAGCAGCAAGGCTGATCAAAAGACAGTGGACTCTCAGATCCTGTCCCAAATCAAGAAAATTCCTCAGCTCCGTGGCTCCTGCATTCTATATTCTCTCTCTCCAATGGAGTTCATCCTCATAAACTGGTGTTTTAAATGCTTTGCACAAAACTCTCATTAAAATATTTGGAATAAGTTAAAAGAAAAAAAACAGAGGGCTGGCAGTTCAGGAAAGTCCTAGGGAGTTGTCTGAGGCACAGAGGAGTTAAGTGATTTGCCCAGAGTCTCACAGCTTCACAGCTTGTGGGAATCAAAGGTTGGTTAGGAACTCCATTTGCCAACCCATCATTCCCAGCTACAGTATCACATTTCTCCTATAAGGTGGTAGCCGTGTAATTCCATCACAAGAGAAAATAAGGTCCCAAAAGAAGAAATTATGCCTTTAATTTTTAAAATTTATTAACTAGTTAAATTAGTCATTGGTCAACTTCATCCATAAAAATCAACTACTCTTCAAGGCTGGTAGAAACATATTGTAAAACTTTAATTTTCCCCCCTATAGCTTCTTCACATGCTCGCCCCACTCCCAACTGTTTTGTTGGCTGGTTACCTGTATTCCACATCATGTCATTCTGTGCCTTATAACTTGAAGCAGGAAAGGTTAGCAAGATCAAGTTAAGTCATCTTCTCCAAATAGCTGTTCATTTTCACTGAGCTTCCTTTTTTATCACTTTAATAATAGCTGGCACGTATATGGCACATTAAGGTTTGCTTAGCACTTTACAAATATTATTTAATTTTATCCTCCCAACAGCCCAGGGCAGTAGGTGCTGTTCACCCAGCTAGTGTCAGAAGCCATATTTGGACCCTGGTCTTACTTGCTGCAAAGCCAGCACTGTATCTACTGTGCCACGCAACTACCTCAAAAAAAAAAAGTTAAAGTACTTTTACCACAATCAAAATGACAGCTGATATTTAGATGGCATTTAATGCTCGTAATGGAATATGAGCTCCTTGAGGGCATATCTTGTTTCACTTTTACCTTTGTATCTACCTGACTAGTGCCTACCTAGAACAGTGACCGGTACATAGCGGGTGATTAGCAAGTGCTTCTTGGTTGATGAATTAATTGAAAGGTATTTTATAAATATTTGTATTTGCCTAGGAGGAAATGCCCTAGAGGCAGCTAAGTGGTACAGTGGATGGAGTGCTGAACCTGAAAAGTAAGGAAGATTCATCTTCCTGAGTTCAAATCCAGCCTCAGGCATTAACTGACTGTGTGACTCTGAGTAAGTCATTTTACTCTACTTGCCTCAGTTCCTCATCTGTAAAATGAGCTTACTAGCTGTGTGACCCTGGGCAAGTCATACCACCTTTTTTGCCCCAGTTTTCCCATCTGTAAAATGAGCAGAAGGAAATGGCAAACCACTCCAGTAGCTTTTGCCAAGGAAACCCCAAATGGAGTCACAACTGAAAGGACTGAATAACAAGAAGTTACAAACATTATTTCATTTGGTCCTCGTAGCAGTCCTGTAACACAAATAAACTAGACATTATGAGCTTCTTTTTACTGATAAGAACAGTAGGGCTCAGGTAGGTTTGGTGGCTTGCCTGTGGCTACACAGCTACCTAGTAATTATCATAGGTAGTCCCAGTAAATAGCTAATTTTGTGCCTAAGGCAAAAACAGCAAATTGTATTCCCGGCCCACATCCCAATGGCACGGAGCACTTGGGAAAGCAAAGGCATATTTTATGATTTCTGTACCCCTCAGCTCTGTGCAGTTGAGGCACCTTACTTCATCACTTTTATGATTTTGGTCGAAGGTAACAAATCATGTCTGTCTCATTATTATTGTTAATAATAATGCTAATAACAATAATGGTTTATAGCATAATATAAATACATGGCATAGCATAAAGTATAAATAGTTTCTAGCATATTATAAATAGCACATAGCATTTTGGGGTCTGCAAAGCACTTTACATAATTTTTTCATTTGATTTGATCTCACAATCATCTTACTGTGTGGATTGTAAACTCCTTGAGGGCAGGGGCTATTTTTACCTTTCTTTGTATCCTCAGTGCTTATCACAGTGCCTGGCACATAAGAGGCACTTTATAAATGCTCGTTGACTTGACTGGACATAGGTATTATTCTAATCACCATCTTACAGGTAAGGAAACTGAGGCTGGAAAAGGCTAAGTGACTCTCCCAGGGTCACCTAGTTAGCAATTGTCTCAAGCAGGAATTGAACTCAGGTCTTCCTGCTTCCAGGCTTGGTATCACATACTAGCTTGGTACAACCCCAAGCTGCCTTTTGAGTACAATCTCATTCTCTCCCATCACACAGCAATTCATCGTCAGACAAGTAAACCAAAACCTCTTTAAAAACAATTACCAAGGGGCAGCTAGGTGGCGCAGTGAATAGAGCAATGGCCCTGGATTCAGGAGGACCTGAGCTCAAATCCGGCCTCAGACACATAACACTTACTAGCTGTGTGACCCTGGGCAAGTCACTTAACCCCATTGCCTAACCAAATAAATAAATGGTTTTTTAAAAAGACAATTACCAAATACAAAACAGAATTACAAAGAAAATTTTGGAAAGGGTAACTGAATTTCAAAAGAAGCTGAGTATCGAGGTTCATTACCCCAGAGTAGGGACTGACAACCTGAAGCACAGTAATCAGTGATGTGGGGTGGGCCAATTGCATATCAAGGATCCAGGATCTCTTACTCAGAAGGGACCTCAGCTGTCAGACTGGTGGCTGTCACTATGTTCTCTTTCTCCTGCAATGACAGAGCGTCTGACAGCAACTGGTGGCTTGCATGTAGTCAGCTTCCTTCCTTCTCCCCTGCTTCTGATAAGGAGTGTGCTATGGTAAGTGGTAATGTGTGTAATGGTAAGTGTGCTAACACAGAGGATCAAAGGATAATAGCATTTTTGAATGGGACTTCAGAGGCTATCTAGTTGAGCACTCTCATTTTATATTTGAGGAAACTGAGACTCAGAGAGAAGTTAAGTGTCTGCCCAAAATTCTCCAGATAATATCCGGGAAAGCTGAGATTTGAATTTGTTCTTCTTTCTCCAGATCCAGAGCTCATTCTGTTTCACCATGCTGAAAAAGGGAGTTATATTGACACATAACTTTTTAAAAGACCTGGAAAATCAAAATTCAGAAGGGGAAAAAACAACCACTTTTCTATTTAATTTTTTACTAATTTTCAATTCAGGTCAACAAGTACCAATTATGATATCTTACAATTTTAGCCTGACTTACCCAGACAATTAGATAATTAAATCATTTTTCACCCACTCAGATCCTCACAGTACCTAGAATTTTGAAAATAGGAAGGAGGAATTTGATCATTTATAACATAATGGCAGAAATAATATAAAGTGCAGTCAGAAAAACACGACAGTGAAAACATCAGATTACTGCAATGCCATCACAGGGTTCAATCATCACCAAAAGTCCAGACAACTGAGAGAGAGAGAGAGAGAGAGAGACAGAACAGAGACAACAGAGACAGAGACAGAGAGAGAAAGAGAGAGACAGAGAAAGACAGAGAGAATGATCATTCGTTTTTCCCTGATCCTCCATCAGACAGCAAAGCGGATGTTAGCCACTTAAAAAAAGATTCGTGATGGTTCTGAATTCTTAAACACAAAAGGGGATATGCAAATTAAGGGAACATATAAAATAAGATGATATGGGATAGACTAAAGGCTTGATTATACCCGAATGATAAGACATATAGTTAAATCTTGCTTATCCCCAGGCACACTTTGGATTATCTGTGGCAAATCTTGCCTGTAAGTTATATTGACATAATTAAGTCAAATAGGTTATAAAGTCATTTGTTAACACAATTAACTATCCCTAGTACACTTCAGCTTCCCCAATAACCTAGTGCTCAGCAGGGGTTCTTTTCAATCAAAACACTTCATTGCTTCCCATAACCAGAAGAAAGCATGAGAAATAAACAGATGCAACCAGCTCAGATGAGCTTATCTTAAACTAGCTACGAGGTTCCTAGGTAGTTCAGGGTAGTGTAGTGGATAGAGCTATAGACCTGGAGTCAGGTAGACCTGAGTTCAAATCTTGACTCAGATACTTAATAGATGTGTGACTTTGGGCAAATCACTTAACCTCAGTTTGCTCATATGGAAAATGGGGGTGCTAATAATAGGAACTCCAAAGGATTGCTGTGAGAATCAAATAAGATAACGTATACAAAGTGCTTTGTAAACCTTAAAGCACTGTATAAATAAATGCCAACTAGTAGATATCTGTTCTAACTTATTGTTGTCTAACTAGAGGCCTTATGATCCTCCAGTGTCTGGAATCACCATGTGGGGGGGGGCGGGGAAGAGGTCTCTACCTACAGGACCCTATTGCCAACACACCCTCCTGTACCCTGCCTTCTTCCCCCACTCCCACTCCAAATCCAACCCAAGAAAGGATTGGACTCAGTAGGGAAGGGATGGCCACCTCTACAAATCCAGCCTCTGCCACCATTTTGCCTCTTTGGTCCCTCAGCTGGGTTTGTCTTAGGTGCAATAATTCCTAATTACACCTGTGGTCTTAATCATCCAGTTTAGCATAGAATGAAGAGTTGAGTAGACTTGAGTTTTAGACAAGAGTATAAGACAGAGAAGCTAGATAATGTCCAGCTTCTTTTACTCAGTCTTCCCTGGTGTGGCTTCATCACACTGTTTAAATAAGACTAAAACTAAAGGGATTCCCCCTCTAAAAACAAAAATCACATTAGACTACGGATTATGACATTCCCACTGACTCATTCCAAAAAGGGAAATCTTAGTATCTAGAAGTTCAATCATGCTAGAAAACAGTATAGAATTACACGAGAAAAGTTACCTGCAGATTGAACTTTTGGGCATAGACCCCAAGAAGGTAAAGGAAGAAAGGTCCCATATATACCAGACCATTCACAGCCGCGTTTTCTCTCCTGGTGACCTCATCTGCTAATTTCACAACAGCATGCTTGCCCCGGTTCTGGATAATGGATGATGCTCTCAAGTTTTCCCAGTCACCACTGTAGTGAAACAAGGCTATGTGCTTGCTCCCAAGCTTTTTAGCATGACATTTTCTGCCATGTTGTCAAATGCCTTCAATGAGGATGAATGTGGCATCAAGGTCAGCTATTGCACTGTTGGTAAATACTTCAACTTGAAAAAGCTACAAGCCAAGACTAAACTGGAGGAAGCGTTGGTGCATGATTTTTTTATTTGCAAATGATTGTGCACTCAACGCAGCCTCCGAAGCTGAGATGCAAGGAAGTATGGATTGATTCTCTGATGCTTGTGCTAATTTTGGCCTAACAACTAACACCAAGAAAACACAGGTGCTCCATCAGCCAGCACTTCACCATCCGTATGTGAAACCATCAGTTACAGCAAATGGAGAAATTCTGAATACCATGGATGAGTTCACCTACCTTGGTAGTATACTTTCTAGGGATGTACACATTGATAATGATGTTGACACATGCATTGCCAGAGCTAGCTTAGTGTTTGGGAGTCTTTGAAGGAAAGTGGTAGGGGGAAAGAAGAGACTACCAAACTGAAGATCTACAGAGCCATTGTGCTTACCTCATTCTCATATGCCAGTGCCTTTCCAAGAAACTGAATCACTTCCATGTGAATTGTCTTAGGAAGATTCACCTTGCAGGATAATATTCTGTACTGCACCGAGGTCCTTTCTTGAACTAAACTGCCAAGCATTCAAACTCTACTGCAGAGAGCACAGCTCCAATGGGCTGGCCACTGCCAAACACATGCTTGCCAAAAAAGACTATTTTATGGAGAACTCACACAGGGCAAGCACTCACTTGGTGGTCAGAAAAATCGATACAAGGACACTCTCAAGGTCACTCTTAAGAACTTTGGAATTGATTGTGTGATTTGGGAAACACCAGCACAGCACTGTCCAGCATCGTGTGCACAAATCAAAGAAGGTGTTGTGCTCTACGAGCAAGCAGAATTGAAGTAGCTCAAAAGAAATGTGAGATGCACAAATTTAGAAAATCCACCCCAAATGTTCACATGGACTATTTGTGCCTGACCTGTGGTAGAGCATCCTGAGCTCGTATCAGGCTGATCAGCCACAGCTGGGTGCATTGTACCTTGACTCTAACAAAATGATGCCATTTTGGTCCCCTTCAAGAGCAAAGGACAACAACAAAGCACGTTTTCTCTCCTAGTGACCTCATCTGTTAGCATGAGTTCAAATGTCATCTCTACACAGATGACACCTAACCCTTATCTCTCACAAATTCTAGTTCTGCATTGTCACTTGAACATTGGATATTTCCAGCTGTATGTCTCATAGACATCTCATACTCTACATATCCTAAAAAGAATACACCGCCCCCCCAAAAAAAATCTTCCTTTCTTCTAACTTCTGGATTTCTGTTCAGAACCTCCATATCCTTATAGTACCTAGGTGCAAAATTTCAGTCATGTTAAACTCTTCCTTATCTCTCACCCTTCTTACCCAATCAGACACTAAGTCTTGTTGACTCTCCCTCCACAACTTACCTTATATCTATTTCTTTCATTCTACTCACCTGGCTCCCACCCTAGTTGAGGCTGTCTTCGCTTCTTTTTTTGTTTGTTTGGTGTGTGGCAACCAGGGTTAAGTGACTTGACCAGGATCATACAGCTAATAAGTGTCAAGTGTCTGAGGCCAGATTTGAACTCAGGTACTCCTGACTCTAGGGCCAATGCTCTATCCACTACAACACCTAGCTGACCCTGGCTGTCATTGCTTCTCAAATGGACTATGTAATAGCCTCCTAATTGGTCTCCTTGAATTGAGTTTTTCTCCTTCTCCATTCTATTCTGTATATACTGCCAAATTGATATCCTTCCTGTTATTCCCCAGCACAAAAAGTTCTAGTGGTGCTCTCCTGCAGATTCCTCAGTTTGGTATTTAAAACTCTTTGCAATCTGACTCCAACCTAACTTTCCAAGCTTAGTACAGTACCTGGCATATAGTACGTGCTTAATAATTTTTAATTGATTCTTTCACCCAGAACATTCCATCTCCTATCTCCACTGACTGTTCCTGTAATGCATTCCCTCCTCATATGTGCCTCATGGAATACCTAGCATCTTTTGAAGCTCAGCTCAAGGAACTCCACGTCCTATCTAAAGTCTAATCTAATTCCAGGAGTTTCTAATGACCTTCCTCCTCCTTGTAAAATATTTTGTGTAAGTTTTATATTTAGTTATCTGTATATAGAATGTAAGCTTCTTGAGGGGGAGTGACTCTTTTCTTTTTATCACCAGCACCTAACACCTTGCCAGGTTAGGTTGCCAGAGGATATACCATTTCAATCCAGACCTGCGATTTCAATGGCAAAGGGAAACTGTCTAGGGAAATTTCTTCATGAGGGTACCCCATCTAATGACACAAATCAGAAACCGCTGTGTAATTTGAGGTCTTGGGAGTTTCCTGGACTATTCTCCTTCATTTGGAGGGGGTGGTTATATTTTGGTAATATTGGAGGGGGGTAATATCCAATTCCGTGATATCTCTTCCCTTCTCCATGGTCTTGCAGAGATCACTAATAATGGCTCAGCCATCACTTTCAGAGCCTGAGGCTGTGGTTCATCTCACACTGAAAGGCTTGGACTTGTCCATAATCATAGAATCAGTATTTGGACAAACTTTTAATCCATCAACCCTAGATCACTGACTCCAAATTATACATTATTCCACTTTGCCTTTCTGTGTTCCAGCTACATGGTAGACTAAATGGTGGTAGCAGAAGCAGTAGCAGCAGCAACAGCAGCAGTGACTGTAGTAGCAGCAGTAGTAATAGCAGCAACAGCAATGGTAGTAGTAGCAGCAGCAGTAGTAATAGTAGCAGCAGCAGAAGGAGGAGGAATAGAAGCAACAGCAGTAGTAGTAGTAGCAGCAGCAGCAGCAATACTACTACAATAGTAGCAGTAGCAGTAGTAGCAACAGCAGGAGTAGTAGCAGCAGCAGCAACAGCAGCAGTAGAAGTAGTAGTAGCAGCAGCAGTAGCAATAGTAGTTTTGTATGACAAGGACAAAAGTACTACTACAATAGTAGTGGTTATCATCATCACACAAAACTACTACTACAAAGCTACACAGTAGGTACTTAAAGCTTATTCATTAGGCTGCTCTTTGTGAAGATGAGTACAGGGAGATGAGAAAATTTTTAAATTTCAAAGTTTCAAAAATGTTTGGAGGTTTTATGTTTTCCTAACTCGATGACTTGTGTGGCTTTAATAGTGAGTTTTAACCCCAAATACTCTCTGACATTGGAATTATTTAAAGAGAGTCTATAAGGAGTGTTATATAAGGAATATTTGTGTGGGGTGAGAGGTTGGCCCAAATCACCTTGCGGGTTCCTTCTATTCTAATACATCTATTATTCTAGAACATCAACTTGAACCAAATCTTTCTGAACTAAAAGAAATTTCTAAAGACCAAATACACAGTTAATTCAGGGATAATGATAGGTATGACTAGTCTGGACGGTTTCTTTTTTAAGTTAATAGAGAGCAAGTTATGGTCAGGACAGCGAAGACAGCAGCAGCCTCATTATTTTTGTGCTCTGTAGTTATGATAGCACCTCTCCTCCCCCTACCCCCCCCCAAAAAAAACTAGACCTTATGAGAGCATTAGATTTTTACTTGCTGATTAACAAAGTGTAAAGGAACTCTTTGTGAAACATTTTTTGAAGGAGCCAGTATTTAAATTTAGACTTCTGTTTGAAACATTGTGAATTCCTACATTATCAAACACACACGTATTCACAGTATATAGATTTAGAGCCAGAAGGGACATCAAATGTTATCTACTCTAACCCCTTCATTTTGGAAATCAGGAAGCTAAGGCTCAGGGAGAAGTGAGTCTTCTATCAGTGTCACACAGGCAGGGACAGAGGGAGGATTTGAACACAGGTCCTCTGTCTCTAGAACTATTTTCCTTTTACCTTACTGCCTCTGTAAGTTCAAAAAATATATATACAGAAACTGTCAAGAATAAAATTCTGAATAATTTTAAAACAAAATAAAGGGGAACAATTACAATGAGGAGAGAAAAACATGTCTCAGAAGACCAGTGTGGATACACAGAGAGCTCACCAAACTAGCTTAGATTTTTTTTTAATCTTTATCAAAGATAGAAGGAGTAGCTGGCCAAGAAGATGACTACAAAATGTGGCACAGTGCTATGTGAAGAGTGGCAAGAATGCTAAAGCTCAGAATAAGCTGAAGTGGGTGAGAAAACATGAGGACAGCCAAGAGGGTCTTTTTAAAAAAAAAAAACTATACCGCAGGAAAGGGGAGGATCAAAGTGGCAGCAGTACTGATTAATGGGGTGGATGGGATGATGGTAACTAACAACAGAAAGTGAGTGTTGTTTTCTCTGTCAAGGGGAATGAATGAGTGACTTTTGCACTGGAAAGGACAGAACCAAAGTGGATAACCTAGATAATTAGGGAGATAACAAGAGAAGATTTTTCTGTCCTTGATAAATTCAAGTCACCTGGCCCAAGAGCACTATGTCCTCAAGGTCTGAAAGTACTGTCAGTGAAATCTGCAAAAAAAAAAAAATGGAGAAGGGGAGAAATACCACGGGACTAGAGCAAGTCAACTGTACCTCCCCAATATGGAGAAGAATAGAATGTGGAGGGAAAGAATAATATTAAATAAATGACTAATCAACATCTAAAAGAAGACAACTAGGTGGTGCAGTGCATAGAATGCCAGGTCTGGTGTCAGGAGGACCTGAGTTCAAATCCAATCTCAGACACTGGCTGTGTAACCCTGGGTAAGTCACTTAACCCCATTTGTCTCAGTTTCCTCATCTGTAAAATAAGCTAGAGAAGAAAATGGCAAACCACTCCAGTATCTTTGTCAAGAAGATCTTTCTCGTGAAGCATCAGACATGATTGAAAAAAGACTGAACAACAACAACATCTAAAAAAGGAAAGACAAGAAAAATGATCATGTTTTTGCTATTTGGAGTTATGATTAAGGTCATACAAGTAACCAAGTTAGGGAAATATAAACCTCGAAGATTTTTTAAATTTTATTTCGCCACCCACACACTCCCATCTAAAAGGGACTGTTGTCTTTAAGAAAAACAAACTGGGAACAAATCATTTGTTCCCTTTATCTAATACCAGGGATAAGAACAGGCATTACTGAAAGGTGTCCCTTGATCTGTGTGAGCCCCGGTTACAATTCTCCTTTGAGGCTGCTGGCTAGCAGGGATGTCAGTGAAGGAGCAGTGGCTGGCATGCATGAACCTGAATAATTTTTGCACCAGACTCTGTTTGGGGGTGCTTAGCTGGGATTCATACCCCTTGATGCTGTTTCAGTTCTTTGCTATCATGTCTCTGTCATTCCTTCATCACCCAGTGACAGGTACATGTCTTGTCAATGTGCTACCACACCTTGCTGCCAGCATCTCTTCATTTCTGCTAAAGTGCAGGAGCAGTTGGTGCCTCCCTTCAATCATTTCCCTGTTACCAAAGCCTCATCAGGACACCTTTAGCGGCCCAAGTGGCATTGCATCCCACGGTACATTCTGGCAGGGTATAATTCCTGTGCTTGGTGAGTGCACCTAATAGGAATGACATCATAGAAGATACTTCCTGCCACCACACCATGAGCAAGGAAATAGAAGATGGGACAGAAAAAAGAGAAATCAGAAATTAGCTTGAAAAGCAATTTGAAATTCTCTGCACTGCAAAATGGCAAATCGTTTTCACCCAAAAAGTGTATCATATATTTAGAACTGACATTTGGCTGTAGTGGTTTATTGAGTTAGATTCTCAGGGCAAGTATTAACCCTAAGCATGTGTCATTAAAGTTAACGACTTGCAAATGAGGTTGTAATGAAGCAAGGTCTGGCCAGTCCTTTATTACCATTTTTTACAACAATAATGACAGGTTATGTTACATTTTAAAACACAAATGCTATTTTGGTCATGTTTTCAATAGAGGTGACTCATGGAGGTGGGCTTATAGTCAAGTCCCTTATAGAATCACTGGTAGAGAAATCAAAGTCTACAAGTTTCCTAGGCAAATGCAATATTTAAGAAAACTCTTAAATCATGGATCACCTTACATATTTATAGATAATAACCTAAGTGCTGGTTTAATGATAAATGCCTAAAATGCAGGGGTGCTAAAAGTACATTTAGAGTATTGCAGTTTAATTTTTTTTTATTTAGAAAGCCTCCTGTTGCCACCTCTCTCTCTTAATAGAAAGGTGGAGGGCTACCACTATGGGATGTGGTATACATTATACAATGTTGCTCTACCAATTAGTTTTGCTTTAATGTACTTTTCTTTGTTACAGGGAAGCATTCTGTGGTAGATGGAGAATAAAGGCAGATAACGGCCAAGTACAAATGAAAGGTAACAATGAAACTTTTTTAAAATGTTTTTTAATGTAACTCACTTATAAAAAATCATTGTTACTGTCACATTTAGAAAATTAACTGAAATATACTTTTTTTTTAATACTGGTGCCCAGCAGACTGAATCAAGAAACCTCAAAGATCCTTTATTTAATTTTTTCAAAAGATGAAAAAAAGCAAAGAGAGAGAGAGAGAGAAACAGAGAGAGAGAGAGAGAGAGAGAGAGAGAGAGAGAGAGAGAGAAGGGACAGACCAATTTCAGACACTTCCAGGACATTAATCAAATCCTAACAAACTGTTCTGGACTCTGACTGTAATGAGTCAGAAGACATTTACCAAACAAAACGGCCAATAGTTCTTTTTTCCAACCTGATTAATCAAACTTAATGAAACCTCTTTTAAAAATAAAGGAGGAATAAGGAGAAAAGGGAAGAAGAAGATAGCAAAGCAAGAGACAGCTCATATATTTCACAAGAGGAAAAATCTCTACCATCCTGAATTGTTTCATTCAAGGCCCTATAGAAAGTGTATTTTAGAATTTCTGCCTGACCTTGAATTTGACAAAACTCCCTGAAAAGGTCAAGCTTATAAAAGGACTTCAATTATAAGAGGTTATCTAAGTGGCACTCAGACTGCTTTTCAAGATGAAATACTCACTGAAGTTTGTATTTATTTCATAAACAACCATGTTAACCTTGCTATTTGCACAGTAGATGACATCTTCCCAACACTGTAGAATCCCTACACTATAAATCTTTAGAAGATAAGCTGCTCATTCCTTGTTTGTAAAAAACGTGGTAGGAAGTAAGACCCAAGAAAACAATAAAAGAACTGAAGCCCATCTGTACTGTGCATAGAAGATAAACACAATAATCCAACAATAGGGGAATGGTTAAATAAATAATGGTTAAATAAATTAACTTAGAGGAATACCATAAAACAATTAAGATGGACAAGCGGGAGGATTATAGAGAATTCTGGAAAGAATTTTACGAAATAATGTAGGATGAAAAAATCAGAACAAGATGGAGTATACATTAATTAACTATGGTCATAGGAGGAAAAATTAATGAGAATAATGATAGAGGGAGAAAATTCTTAAAATTATGATATACTTCACGCACTGAGATAACTGTATATTGTATTAAACAAACATAACAATTGCTCTTAATACTGAATGTTATTTTTACTAAAACAATTAATTAAATCAGCATTAGCATAGCACAAGGAAAAGGATGATGTGAAGTCAGCAGATCTGAATTCAAATCCCACCCCTGCCACCTGGGGAAGTCACAACCTGTCTAAGCCTCCATTTCCACATCTATAAAATAAGGAGGTTGGACCAGATGACCTCTAAGTTTCCTCCTATCTCTCAGGCTGTAAGTCTGGGATCCTGTAACATGCTCTATGGTTAATGATCTTTTACATTTGGGGAGAGCGGACCAGACCTATGATTTTATTGGCGCAGTTAACTCCTGGAGTGGAAATGTCTCCTTCTGCTGAAGAGCTGCGTGCACTCGGCAACTTATAGTCTAAGGAAGTTGCCCAGGGAAATGGTCTCCAAAGTTGTTTGTTGTTCTCGTTTTAATCACACACCCCTGAGCTTTAGGAAAATTGTTTTGACAGCTTTGTGGAGGATGGATTGGATACTATGGGAAATAGGCATCTCAAACTCAACGTGTCCAAAAGAGGATTCATTATTTTTTCCCCACAAGCTGTCCTGTCCTCCCAACTTCCTTTATGCTGTCAAGGGCACTGCCATCTTCCCAGTCACCCAAGCTCCCAACCTTGATACCAACTTGAACTGCTGATTTCTACTCACCCTACATATCTAATTTGTTTTTAAATCTTGTCATGTCTACCCCTCATGACATATTTCATATATGTCCCCTTCTCTCTACTCATATCCAATACCCCATAATAGAGGCACTCATCACCTTTCATCTAGACTACTGCAATAACCTCCTAATTTGGTCTCCCTCCCTTGTTTCTCATTATCCCAATCTATACTCTAAAATAACTTTCCTAAAGTGCAGACATGACTATCACCAACACCACCACTAAACTCCATTGGGTCACTATTGCCTCCGGGATCAAATATAAATTCTTCTCTTTGGCTTTTTAAGCCCTTCACAACCTGACCCCTAACTACCTTTCCAGTCTATGATCCGGCTACTTCCTGCTTTGGGCCTACTTTCTGCTCTTCACAAAAGATACTCCATCTCCCAACCCCCTCATTTGCACTAGCTGTCCCCCTCCCCCCACCATGCCTGGAATGCTCTTCTTCTTCACCTCTGACCCAGCTTCTCTTCAAGACCCAGCTCAGATCTCACCTTCTGTGGGAATTTGGTTCACTCCACACACCAACACCCTCCCTACCGCTAATGTTCTCCCTCTGACATTACCTTCCATTGTAGACATCACCTTGCATGTACATGGTTATTTACATGTCATTTCCCCCATTCGAATGTGATCTTCTTGAGGACCAAGACTGTTTTTGCTTCTTCTTTGTCTGCCCAACACTTAGCACAGTACCTGTCACACGTGCTTAATAAATGCTTATTGACTCACTGACTGTATTGGAGAGGACTAGAAACATGTATGGAGAGACAAATCGAGAAGATATCACAATAATGCAAGAAATAAGCAATAAGAACCTACATTTGGGCGGTAGCTGTGTCAGGAGAAGGCAGGGAAGATGGTGTGGAGGTAGAAATGATAAGATCTGACCACTGGATAAGTGGGGTGAGTGAGAGTGAGGTATGAAGGATAACACAGAGGTCACTGAAAGGATGGTAGTGCCCTCATCCAGGGTGGGATGCAACCCATCTTCCCACCCTCTGACTCATTGGTTACACATCTTTTGAGGTAATGTCATGGCCCCTCTGGTGGCCAGGGACCCCACTTTAGAGGACACTAGCCAAGGGCACTGAAAGATTAGGTGGTTTGCCTGGGGTCACACAATCAGCATGTGTCCAAGGCAAGACATGAACCAAGGTCTTATTAGCACCCAGGCCAGATCTCTATAAAACTACATGTGATACTTCTCAATCATTTTTTTACTACCCACAAAAGTAAAATGTACAAAGTATCAATCATTATTACCTGGAGGGGTGATCTGAAATTGTAAAACATAGCTCATGAAGGCAGAAGGGAACTATGGAAAGAATATTGAATTTGAAATCAGAAGGGCCTGAGTTCAAATCCAGCCTCTGCTTTTTATTATATGAGTAACCTTGAGCAAGTTATTCAACTTCTTTAGGTCTCAGTTTCCTCATCTGTAAAACAAGATATTTGGGCCAGATTGAGAAGTACAAGGAAAAGATGCCAGATTTAGAGAGTTAAACTCCCTAAGATTGAGTCCCTGTTCTGCTACTTACTTCCTATATGACTCTGAGTAAGTCATGTAACTTCACTGGGTCTCAGTTTCCTCATCTATGAGATGAGAGGTTGAACTAGATAACCTCCATGTTCCCTTCCAGCTCTAAATCTATGGTTCTTTATGTAAATGACCTTCCTTTCCCTGAAGAGAATCCATCAGGTACCAGTGAAATAAATGTTCCTGAAGTCAGTCAGAATAAGGATATGTCAACTGTTTCAATATGTGTGTTCAAGATACAGATATTACATGATATTATGATATTAAACCATTGGTGATTTTCAAAATATTATTGTCCTAGAAGCTATCCCCTGTTGCTTATTGGAAAGACTAAGCAATGAAACTTGCATCTTTTCTTTTCATCCCCATTACCTAACAGAAGAAATTTAAGTCAGATGAACTATGTCATCCCTGTCAACCACTCTGCTGCTGACTTGTCCCAAAGTTGTTGCCAGTGAGTCTACAAGAGATAAGTTTATATCCTGAGGGGGAGAGAGGACACAGGATGTGCCAGGTGCATCCAACCGTCTCCATTACCTCAACCACTTCCCTTCAGATGGTGGAGGAGACAGCCCAAAAGCCAGAATCCAAGAGACCCAAGTGCCTCACAGACTAGCATAGTGCTCGGCAGACTACCAGTCCTGCTTCCAGCCCAGCCCCACAGTCATCATCAAGGGGAGTAGCCCTTTGGAGAAAGATTCCTGCCATTGCTACCAACAACCACAACCAACTTACATTGGTCAAGTAAGTTTCAGAGCCAACAGAACAGCAGTACGCCCCACCCCACCCCAGCAGACCAGAGCCTTACGGCAATCAGACAAGGAAACACACTTGTGGAGACAGAACTTGTCAGCTTTCTCTGCAGGAGCTGCAGCCCCAACCTCTTCAATGGCCACAGATGCTGAAAATCCACGAAAGAAAGTTCTCACCACTAAAGTCCTTGTCTCTGTCAAATCACTCAACATCAGAAAAAGATAAGATTTTGCCAATAAAAATTACATTTTAAAAGATGCATTATCATCTCCATTGACTTTTCATTTGAACTGAATGTGAGCTCCTCAAGAGCAAGGTCTGTCAGTTAATACATTGTAAATACTATGTCCCCAGCACTTAGCATGGTGCTTTGCACATAATAAGCATTTAATAAATTCATTCACAAATACATGATGAGTTTATTTGAATCTAATCTTCCTGAAATTTCAGTGAAACATTTCACAAAATACAACAAAAATATTCTATTGGCAGCTTACTCTGGGGAAACAGGGTTAGTGCTTAAGAATATTTTTTCATTATCTTCCAAAGCCCTCAATGTTACCTCTCTGACAGAATCTCTGGAATGGGATATTCAGAATAGATAACAAATCTTCTCTCTACCACACAATTTTTTTTATTTTGTATGTTTTTTTGTTTCCTTGCTAATCTATGAACATTCCTCCCAGGAGACTGTAAGCTATTTGAGGGAAGGGACAAGGACAATGCAATGCTTAAGGAAGATCACTTTGGCAGTTGGGTGCAGAATGTATTGGAGCGAGAAGAGTTGAGGCAGAGAAACCAGTCAGAAGGTTATTGTAATAGTCCAATCAAGCAGTCCTGACAGCCTCTACAATGATGGTGGCTTTGTGCATGTCAGTAAAAGAACTTTTAGAAGAGGTGCTGTTGTTGGGGTGCCTGGGTGCTTATGCTTGGGTGCTTATGTTTGGGTGCTTGTACTTGGGTCCCAATTTCTCCCTAGCCTCAGAAACACTGTCCCTTGATAATCATTTAAGATCAATTGAGCCCCAATAAGGGCCAAAAAACCTAAATTAATCTTTTTCTCTCTGAGTGAACTAAAAACACCCCTTCCTGTGTCAGCAAATTCCAGGACCAGATAGAGCTGATCAGTATTCTTCCTATTTGTTATCACTGGGCCCAGGATGTCTGGGACCAGATACTCTCTTGAATAATGGGACTTTTCTTATCTTGAGTTTCAATTGAGAACTGACCACTCCTTAACCACTCCCTAATCCCACCCTGAATCCCCTAGTTAGCATATTTGACACATATTTTATTGCATTTTATCTTATATAAACTTTACCTGTACCTCTCTAAGGTTGCAGGATCCTTTAAGAATCCTTGCCCACTGAAAAGCATAACAATAAATCTTTGCCACCTTGAATTAAAGAATGCTGGAGTCTGTGAATTCTTTCCAGATGACCCGTCCTGTACTCCGGTCTTTGAGGGGTCACAACCTCTCAACCTCTCAGCCCGCAACACTGTGACTGTAGAAATAACAAGCTTTGGCAACGAAGTGGATATGTTGGGTGAGGAGTTGGAGATAACCCTGGATGACTGGATGGGTGGTGATGTCATTGACAGTAATAGTGAAGTTCTGAAGGAGGATGGGATGGATCTGGGGGCAAAGATAACGAGTCCTGTTTTAACATGTTAAGATTGAAATGCTTACAAAAGATCTAGTTCAATATGTCTAAGAGATACAAGTATATGAGATGTAAATTCATACCTCAGCAGAGAGATTGTGGCTAGATATATATATTCTATTCCTGTTTCAGTCAAATATGAAAGAGAGGTTAGGGAAAATTCAATTCAACACACCTACTATGTGTAAGACACTGGGCTAGGTGCTGGGGATACAAGACCAAAACAAAACAATCTCTGCCCTCATTGATTTTTGAATCCTACTGGGAGAATACAAGCACACCAGGAAATGTACCTCTAGTCTCTCAACCAAACACCAAGAGAAAAAAATCAGTCTATGCTCATTGTCTCCAGATCTTTATAAATGTAAAGTGTTTAGTGTTGTTCCTGGCACATAGTTAAGTGCTATATAAATGTTATTTTTTACTATTATCCATATCATGCTTCCTAACCATAAGTGTTCCCCAAAACTTTGCCCTTGTTCTTCTTCTCATTTCCCTCTTTACATTCTCTCTTGGTGACTCCATAAATTCCCGTGGGTTTAATGATCATCTCTATTCAGATGATTACCAGGTCTATATATTCTCTCCTCCCAAGGTCCAATCTCACATCACCAATTGCCTATTTGCCGTCTCACATGACATAGACCCTCAGAAAACAAAACTAAGCTCAGAGTGAGTGAAGAATTGTTCACTATGGTTCAGAACCTGGTACAACTCTCGAAAGAGAGTGCACCGAATACAAAAGCAAGAAAAAGTTTTGTACTGTTAAAATGCTGAGACTCCTCCCTTCCAGGCCAGGATTGGTCCGTTCCTTTCCAGGTTACAGTCTTACATGTCCACCCTTCCCATGTTCCCTTGACATGCCTTGTCATGCAACCCATGATTTGTTACTGAGGTTCTAATTTTATTTGGGGTATGCTGGTTAATATGATATTAGCTAGTTAAGCACGCGAAGTTCAAGAGGCCCATGCCCTTTGTCCTACTTAGGGTCAATTGAAACAGGTTCTGCCCTCTGGACTGAAAAGCAGGAACTTTGGAGTCTATTTTCAGAGACGAGGGTCTTTCTTATTGGCTGCTCTTTTCCCCTGTTTTCCTGTTGTTGCAAGATTTTGCAAGCTTGTTAAAACAGCATAACTTCTTTGCTGATGTTGTAAGATGTCAAAGGTTATCTCAAATTGTGGGAGCATGGTACCTTGTCCCTTACATCCTAGAGACATGTCAAACTTATGAGGCAATGGGCTGACTATGATCTAGCTAGTGGATGGAGCACTGGACCTGGAATCAGAAGATCTGAGTTCAGCCGCAGACACTTTCTAGCTAAGAAACCTTGGGCAATTCACTTAACTTCCCTCTACCTCAGTTTCTTTATCTGTAAAATGGGGGTTAAATAGCACCTACTTCTCAAGGTCTTTGTGAGAATTAGACAAGATACTATCTGTAAAGTACTTTGCCAATCTCAAAATGCTATTATATAAATGCTATTATTGCAACTCGGTATGTCTAAAATAGAACTCATTATCCTTTCCTCAAAACTATCCTCTCTTCCAAACTTCCTATTATTGTCAAGGATACTATCTTCCCTTCAGTCACTCAGGTTTACCACCTGAAGTCATCTTTGACTCCTCAGTGTAATTCACCCCTCCCCATATCCAACCAGTTACCAAGTCTTGTCAATGCTACTTCCACAACATTTCTTGAAACCTTCCCCCTTCACTCTATGAACACAGCCACCACTTTAGCTCAGGACTTCATCACCTGACGATAGTCTCCTAACTTGCCCCCACACATCCAGTCTTTTCCCTCACTAGTCCATCTGCACACCACTACTAAACTGACATCCCTAAAGCACAGACTTGACCTTGTCACCCCATTACTCAGAAAATCTCAGTGGTTCCCAATTTCTTCTAGAATCAGATGCAGGCTCATAAATTAGGCATTTAATGCCCTTTATCGCACCAAGCACCAACCTACCTTTCCAAACCTATTATCAATTGTTCCCCTTCAGGTTTCTTTGGTCTAGTCAAACTGGTCTTCTTGCTTCTCCCCACCTCCAAAGGCTTTATAAAGGCTAGTTATCACTATTATTTTGTATGATAAGCCTTTTCAGGTTCTATCACACTGAAAAGTTTTTTGTGGGGGCTCATAACCAAGAGATTAGCCAGAAGGTGATAGATTTCTTTTACTCTTTTTGAGTCAAGAAATAAATAAATAAATAAATAAATAAATTTTATATATATATATATAAATCTCACTCCTTCTTAAACACCATTGACATTTTTCATATGTGATCTTTGTCCAACAATCAATGTATAGTTGAAAGAGCTGAACAACACTTGTGTTGACATTCTTGCTATAAATAAAATCAGAAGATACAAGGAGCTAAATGGATGGATGGTTCACAGGATCTCCTCATGAACAAGAAGAGAAGGGCTGGTGAAGCTGGTTTCATCTATGCCCAAAATCAAGAGGAAACATTATTTACTTGGATACTGCATGGGTCATGACACTTTGTCCTGCTCACAGTGAGGGAAATCAATCAATCATTGAGCATTTATTGCACATTGACTATGTGCCAAGAACTATACTAAGATATAGGAATATAAAAATGAAACAGCCCCTGCCCTCAAGATGCTTATGCTCCATCAGAGGAACTCACATGCATTTGTATAAATTTATACAAAACATAAAGGTCATTTCAGGAAGGAGGACCAACACCTTAGTGAGAGTGGTGAAGGGGAATCAATGGGCCTTTATGAAAATAATTGCAGTTATAAAAAAAAAACTCTCAGATACCTAGCCATACAGACCACAGTGACCTCAAAGGATTGCTTTTGACAAACTCTGTTTTCTGACTCAGACTTATTTTTGTACATTTATATACACTAACCAGCTTCATAGTCCTGAAATTCTTTCTGTGCCCCTCCAATTTAGGTAGCTTCCCTCTGAACCTTCATGCCCAACTCTCCTGCTATGATTGGTCAAGCCTTAATGCTCACCTGTGATTGATCTCATTCTAATTTGTAATCTTCATTGGACTATTCCTTAATGCTGGAACCCAACCGGTATAAAATTTGCTCTTATTTGATGACTCTTTTTTTAAAATGTGTAAAGACCTGAACCGATAGTGAACCTACCTTGAATCATCTCAGCTTGAACTAGGCTGGATCACTTCCTAAGCAGTAAATGAGGATAGAGATTGGACCTGGGATTACACTGCTATAGACTCAGTGCTTTATGCACTGAACCACCTATCATGTGCAAGGAATGGAAATTTCTTCAAAAAAACAAAACTTCCCAATAACGCTATGTGGAATTGGAAGAGACCTCAAAAGCCATCTAGTCCTCCTTTCTGTGCCTGAACAAGGTTGTGAATCGTGTAACACCATAAAATCTGGAGGGGGTGGGGAATGGAAAATTCAAGGAGGCTCTAATATTTGCTATCTGTATGACTATGGGCACAACCCCTCTGAGCTTCAGTTCCCTTATCTGTAAAATGGGGATAATAATACTTGCCCTACCTACCTCCTACAGGGCTAGTTCTCCCTCCAGGGGTGGGGAACCACATGTAGCCCTCTAGGTCCTCAAGTCCGGCCCTTTGACTGAATCCAAACTTCACAGAACAAATCCCCTTCATAAAAGGATTTGTTCTGTAAAGGACTCAGTCAAAAGGCCACACAGAAGGATCTAGAAGGTCACATGTGGCCTCAAGGCTGCAGATTCCCCATCTCTGCTCTAAACAACTAAAACACCATGAAAATGTGAGCCATCATTATTATTACTAGGGGGTCTGCAACCACAGCCCAAGGGCCAGACTCAAGTTATTTTTAAATGTAACTCTTTGAAATGTAAATAAATGCAGTTGAACACAATGACGAAGAAATCACAAGTGTTTTGAATAGGGGTGACAAGTCACTGATAGAGCCTGGAAAGTTCATGGTTTTCCAGAGGACCAGGAGAAGCTACCTCAGCCTTTGAGATTCTAATCAATTTATAGACTGCTAACCATGTGACACTCTAGGAGATCAGACAGCTGCACACAATTCATTCCTTGGTTCTGAGAGGAGTAAATGACCAAACCCAAGGTGACATCAGGGACACTTTCAGCAAAGTGATTTACCAGACCCTTCCAAAAAAGCCCTCCTCATCTCATCATGGCATGTAAGTGACCCCAGTTCTTGAAGTCTGGAGGCAGCTCGGTAGTGCAGTGGAAAGAGCATGGGACTTAGAGTTGACCTGAGTTTGAATCCTAACTTAAACCCTCTCTGTGACCCTGGGTAAGTCATATAGCCTCTCTCAACCTCAGTTTCTTCATCTGTAAAATGGGGGTGAAACTAGCACCTACCTCACAAGAAATGTAAATAAGTACAGTTGTGAACACAATTATCTTAAAATGTAAAAAAACACTCTTAGCTAGCAAACTGCACAAAAATGGGCAGCAGGCTGGATTGGGTCTATAGGTTATACAGCTTGCTGACCCCTATTATTATTATTGATTAGCCACTCCGGAGAGGCTATAGTACTGCTCTATGGATCAGATGAAATAATACATGTAATGTACCTTGCAAACAATAAAACAATATATAAATGTTAAATATTATTGATAATATTTATTAATCATTATTATATTGCTGATATAATTATTAATCTTATTACCAATATAACTGTTCGTGTTTATTAATATTTATTGTAATACCAATATAAAAATCATTTATTATAATAACATAGTAGCTACAATTCAAGTTAGTTGAAATTAGATGGCACTCTTTCCTTAGTATAGTGGTGTAAGAATTATTTGGGACATCTGTAAAAAAACAAAACTTTTAATATGCAGTATGTCTTCCTTTTGCTGCAATCATTTGTTTTACATGAGTTGGCAATGAGTTTATAAGACTTTGACACATATTCTTTAATTCTTCATCATGAAGTCCCACTTTTATCACAGTGGATATGAAGCATACCTTTGATGAACAGTCCATTTTTCCAAGTCAAGCCTTGATGATAGCCCATAGATTTTCAATGGGGTTTAAATCAGGTGAGTTCCCAGGCCACTGAAGCATATAGTCATTTCCATCTCTGGAATAAATTTCTTAACTTTTCATGGTGTGTGACATGGCAAAAGGTCATATTGCGAGATTCCATCTCCACTTTGGAATTTCTATAATTCTGGACCAACTCTGCTCTTTTATATACGATGACAGCATTTATTTAGTGTTTTAGAGGTTAGCAAAGAGTTTTATATATTATCTCATTTGCTCCTCACAATAGCCCTGTGAAATAGGTACTGTTATGATTCCCATTTTATAGATGAAGAAACCGTGGCTAAGCGAAGTTAAACGACTTGTCCAGGGTTATGCAACTAGTTAAGTGTCTAAGGAAGGATTCAAACTCGGGTCATTCTCAATCCAAGTCCAGTACTCTGTCCTCTACACTACCAAGTGCCACTTGGTTCATCATCATTAGAACTTATCAGAGTTCGTAATTTCCTCAATAGAGACAAGACTTTCATGCCCGTGGAAATTTTTTTAAAGTCTCTAAAGCATTTTTTTTGTGGTGGATATTGTATAGTTTGATGGAGAAGCCTAGATCTCACAGGCTAAACTGGATGTCATCGAACAATGGTTTTGTTATAAAACTAAATGAAAAGTGAGTCTTACCAGTAAAAATGGCCTTGGTCCAATCATCAGTGCTCCAGTCTTTGTATCATCTTGCCCATGACAAGCTACCTCCCCACCCCAACAATAGCATGCCGCTGGATTTTGTTTGTCTCCTTTCTGTTCTTCTAACTTCAAGAAGGCTAATCTTTCATTGCAGAGAAATTAACAACAGCTCCTTCAGCTGCCAGGTCCCTCTGAAAGTTTTTTTTGTTTTCTAAGGATTAATTGGGTTATTTTGCAGCAGCATCATAATAGTTCTTGGCGTTTTTTTCAAATTTTCAACTGTACTTTCCTTTGTACTGTGGTGAAATTTGCTTTGTTTTTCATTGTAGACTTGAATGATACTTGCAATACTTGACTTCCCCTTCTCCCACCGACATCCATCACAATATCTCTAACAATCATTGAAATGTGCTCTTTAAGGTCTATTTCGTGGAGTACTATTCATGCTTAAAAAACACAAAATTTAAAACTCAGCAAAAAAGGGAAATGAAACAAGTGAGTGTGTGGTCCCAAATTCAGCAATCAGTGGGAAAACAAAATCATTCCAGTCATCTGATCAAGGTAAGACATGCTGAGTCAACCTATTCAGTAGAAGAAGAAGAAAAAGTATGTACGACCGACCATTGATGTCATAAAGTGAAACAATATCAAAATCATTGTTTGTCTCCAGTAATTCACATGCCAATACAGCCAATCATCTTCATAGGTGCTTATAGGTAGGAGCAAATGTAAATAAACAACAGATGGAAGGCAATCAATCTTTGAGGAGAAGGCATTTGGGGGTTGGGGAGACAGGGAACTGGGCCTGGCATCAGGAAGACCTGAATTCAAATTTGGGCTGGGACACTGACAAGTCACCTAATCTTTCTCTGCCTCTCTTCCTCCAAATGGGGATCAAAACAGCACCTACCTGACAGGATTATTGTCGATCACTGGAAATAATATTTGTAAAGTTCTTAACACAGTACATAGCATACAGTAGGTATTTAATAAATGTTTGTTTCCTTCTTTCATTTTATTTTAGCTGATCCTTGAAGGAAGACAATAATACTTAGAGGAAGAGGTGAGGAGGGGGAACATTCCTGGCATGGAGGAAGCCAGTGAAAATTCAGTCAGGGCCTGGAGTAAGAGGAATAGAAGATAGGCCAGTATGGTGGGAAGGAAGACAGGAAATAAGCATTAATCAAACTTCTACTGCTCTGTACCAGGCGCTGGGCAGGCACTTTGCAAATAGTATGTCATCTGAGCCACACAACAAGCCTGGAAGGTAGATGCTATTACTATCCCCATTTTACAAGTTAGGGAACTGAGGTAAACAGAGGCTAAATATCTTGCCTGGGGTCACACAGGTAGTAAGTAAGAAGCTAGATTTGAACTCAGGTCTTCCTGACTCCAGGCCTAGTGCTCTATCTATTGCACCCCCCTCACCCAAAAGACTAGATGGGTAGGAAATAGCTCCGTTGTGAAGAGCTTTAAATTTTTTTTAAGATTTTATAGTTGATGTTCATGGTAATAGGAAACCACTGGTATTTGTTGAGATGAGGAGTGGGGGGGGGGTCCCCAAGAGGTGACATGTTCAAATTTTTGCATAATGTAACTAAATGGTATCATTAATTCTTTTGGACTTTAGTGGTTCCACGATCTCATCAATGTGGATAATTCTTCCAATGCAGATTATAATCATCCATACTATCTCATTTTATGTAACTTCTGCCATAGGTCTTTCTGTAAATCTTCCCATAGGGAACCTACCCAAGGCATCAGAGACCTCCTTCCTCTTCTGTTCCTATGTTGCAGACACCAGTACAATATTGAATGATCCATCTGTCATCCCTCACTCTTGCCATTTAACTTCAGTGCCTTCCCTCTGAGATTACCCCCAAGTTATCTTGTCTATACCTGGTCTGTACATATTGCCGCCTCTTCTATTAGATTATGAACTCCTTGAGGGCAAAGATTGCTTTTTGCCTTTCTTTGTATCCCTAGCACTTAGCACAATGCCTAGGACGCAGTAGTTGCTTAATAAATGCTGCTTGACTAAGTGACTACATGATATGCCTACCACCTTTTCTGGTCCTAAGTTTGCCTATTGTCTTTTCTGCCACATCTCACAAATGAGTTATTTATTGTTAATAATGCACTACACACACACACACACACACACATATGTGTGTGTGTGTGTGTGTGTGTGTGTGTGTATCTCCCATATGTTTTCACATTTCACTTTGGGTCCCTTAGATAGTGACTATTGAGAGACAGCTTTGTGTAGAATGTAAGGGCATGCAATTTGAAGTGGAGAAGACCTCGGTTCGATTCCCCCCTCAGGTTCTTACTAGCTTTGTGACTGTACACAAATTATTTAACTTCTCTTGCATCCATCTATAAAATGATAGGGTTGGATTCAGGTGGATCCCTTCCATGTATAAATCTCTGACCCTAGGATTCTTCTAAGTACATGGTGCTCCATAATTTGCAGGCACATAGGGTCCCTGTGAGAATATCAATGTTTAAAAAAAAAGATGGGCTTTGGTTGTGGAAAGCAGCAATATCATTTCCCAAATGCAAAACTGGCCTAACAATGGCCTCCCATTCAATTCTGGATCTAACTCGTAGCGCCTTTGCCACATCTGTCCAAGATGGTGGACTGACTCAATTGCATGCCCACCCACAACTGCATTTTGACTAGACCTGAGATTTCATTGGCATAGGAAACTTTAGAGTGATTAAACTCCCTTTGTCAATGCAGGTCAGTACTTTTTCTGCAGCTCCTAACTTTAGAGAGTTGTTAGAGCACTGCGGGGCAGCTGGATGTCACCATAGTGTATAGAACATGAGACCTGGAGTCAGGAAGACTCTCATCCTGAGTTCAAATCTGGCCTCAGATACTTTCTAGCTGTATGACCTTGGGCAAGTCACTTAACCCCTTTTGCCTCAGTTTCTTAATCTGTAAAATGGGCTGGAGAAGGAAATGGCAGACCACTCCAGTATCTTTGCCAAGAAAACTCCAATGGGGTCACGAAGAGTCAGGCACAATTAAACAGCAACAGCTAGAGCACTGAGAGGTTAAGGCAGTCATCCAGCGTCACATAGTCAGTTAGAGGTCAAACTTGAACCCAGCTCTTCCAGGCTCAGAGACCAGCAGCTCTCTATCTAATGCCACACAGCCTCAAGGCTATAGCTTAATGAAAAAAAAAAGGGCTGATTACCAGTAAGGGAGTTATTCTAGTATCCACTGTCCATGTGTGTAGTAAGAACTGCTTAGGGCAAAGGTCAAAATTACAGCAAAATAGAAGAATGGATAAAAATGAAAAGACCCCACATGCTTTAACCTGATACATTTAAAGGAACTGCTAACTCAGTTAAAAAACAAAAAACCCTAAAGGAAATGAATGAAAGCAAAGACATCAACTCTATCACAATTATTTAAAGAAGTCTAACTGATATAAAACAGTTGCCAGAATGAGGCCAAAAGAGTTCAAAAACCGCTTCAGTCAGCAAACATTTGATCCTCACTTTTGTATGCTCTAAAAATGCTCTTCATTTCAAAAATATTAATATAAATTCAATAACCACATTTCTACAGCAACCTAACACAGTGCCTCATGCAAAGTAGCCACTCGATAGATCTTTGCCAAATGAATGGAATGAATGAATATAAAATCACTAAATGATTTCCCAGATGGTTACAGTCCTTTGGCCTTCTCCACCATGCTGCAGAAAACCTCTTTTCCCTGCAAAATCACATCATCTCCAGAACTCAAACCTTATTCATTATCCTCTGCCCCGTGGATCCCTCTGATTGGAGGAGCTCCTCCCAGAACCTCCAACTAAGGAGAGTACCCAGGCCAGCAATCTCTTCATTTCCCATTGAGCTATGCTCTTCTGAACTTCTCCATCATCCCCAATGAGTATCTTCCCTCCCTGTTCCCTTTTTCTGTGTTCCTCCGCTAGAATGTAAGCTCCTTGAGGGCAAGGACTATCTTTTTTTTATTCCCAGGGCTTAGCACAGTGCCTGGCACATAAATACTTAATGTTTTTGACTGAATTCCTGAATTGTAATGAAGAAGCAATAATTTAATAATTACCTATGTATTTTCTAGATCCCAAACATATTGTCCTCTGTATTATGTCCACTTGAGCTCAAGCTGGGAATAAGGAAGTGATTTTAAGGACCAGTTATTTCTCTCCTCTTTTTCTTTAGGCTCTGTAACCTCCAGAACTGCTCCCTTTATTTCTGATTTGTCTTCATTCAGCTGGTAAAATCATACAGCTTTGTTTCCCCAAACTGTTTTTTTTTTCCATGTGGTTATCCTAGGCTGCTACTTCAGCCTGTCCTTGCTTGGACCACTACTGCCAGCTAAGGGGTAAGAGAGGCTTTTAAGAATCTAAGTAATGGTCTGGCCATATAGTTTGTCCAAAGAGGCAGAGAATAGAACATAGCTGTGAATGCAAGGAGCAGAAAAATGTTCAGTAAACTCAGGGCGTTTTATTTCACCAGGAATTGGTCCATAAAGCGTGGGACAAAAGGGCAGAATTGCCCCGAAAAGAGCAGACAGAGAGTATTAACCAATTCACCCAAGTACAAAGAAAAAATGAGAAATTCAAGGAGGCTAAAAAAAGTTTTATAGAACATGCAAACAGTATAGGCTTTCTTTCCTGAAGGATATTGGAAACCATTTGCTTCTGAAGCCATTTGTCTCCCATGCCTAGAATGCATTCCTTCCTTGTCTCTGCCTCTCAGGATCCCCAACTTCCTTCCAAACTCAGTTCAAGTGCCACCTTTCAGATGATATCTTTCTTGATCCCTCCAATTCACTTGACCGTGTAAGGCTAAGTAATCTTGGCTTGCACTGATGTCATCCCTCCTCCTCGGCGCCCACTCTGGAATCTGGCTCATACTTATCATTATTGGATAATCAAGACTATTTCTAGGGTAGGAAGGTTCCATGTATACTCTTCAGCCCTCCTAGTCCACCAAACAGTTCTTGAGAACCTAGAGTTTCCTGTGTAATGTCAGATAGCACCCAACTACTAATCTATGCCAAGGAGAAATAACCATTTATTACCACTCTTCTAATAATGAAATACATGCAGAGAATGAAGCCTGGGAGCAGGGTCATATTCCTTTTGTTTATTCCAGGACAAATGAGGGGTTGTATCTTAAAGTGACAGGTCACATTCTCCCTCTTGGCAAAGACTAAAAAATTTTGAAATTTAACTGCGAATCCTGGTAATCGAAGTCCTAAATACAGAATATGGCTTTCTTTCTGCCCTGAGAGAGAAATTGACTTGAGACTGAGTTCCATGATTCAGTGGGAGGATAAGTCAAAACATCTAGGTGAAAGATTTAGTTTTTAGTTTTAAGTACCTCTAGGACCTTGAATAGGGCCACTATGTATTATGGGGCCTGGAGTCAAAAGACCTGAATTCAAATCCAGCTTCAGATTCTTACTAGCTGTATGACCCTCAGCAACTCACTTCATTCTGTTTGCCTCAGGTTGCTCATCTGTAAAATGAACTGGAGAAAGAAATGGCAAACCACTCCAATATCTTTGCCAAGAAAAGCCCAAATAGGATCACAAAGAGTCAAACATGACTGAAACAACTGAACAACAATAGGGCCTTGAACACAAGTCATTTCTATCAATTAAATTGTAAATAAAACTTATGTTTTGAGCCTTGTAAGCATGAGTGCTTGTAAAGGGAGCTGTTGGCTACATTTTGATGGAGTGCCAATGGACTGACAATCACAAGTCCCACCCTACGTGGGAACAATAAGCCAGAGAAGTAAAAGATCCCAAAGTAAATACAGGACCTCTGTCAGGAAAACAAGGGTCAGCTTTGATTCGGACTTGACCTGAACTAAAATCAAAGCCCAAATATGATGACTTGTCCAGCCCCTCGATCCTGTGATTCAAAACAGAACTGAACATGAGAAGAATGTGGTCCCCCATTCTTTCTTCAGAAAGTTTCTCCTTCTTAAGGGAAGAACTTTCATTTTTGTCTTTGCACACCCAAGGCCTATCCCAGTGCCTTGCACAGGAGAAGGGCTCAATTAATGTCTGCTGAATTTTACTGAAATGCAAATTAAAGCAATCCAAAGATTCTACCTCACATTCATCAGAGTGTCAAATATGACAAAAAATGGAAATGATCAATGTGTGAGGGGCTGGGGGAAGAGAGACACATTGTTGATGGACTTCTGAATAGGAACAACCACTATGGAAAGCAATTTGGAAATATACACAAAAAAGTTACTAAACAGTATTTGTGCCCTTTGACCCAGCGCTACAATTGCTAGGCTTATCCTCAAAAGAGAACAAAGGAAGAGGAAAAGGTCTTTTAGGTATAAAAATATTTATAGCAGCTCTTTTTGTGATGGCAAAAAAAAAAGACCCTGGAAAGTAAAAGAGTACTCCCCTAATCAGTAACCAACTACTTTCAGCTCATTTCTGCCAAAATTTGAAGCCTTCCTATGAATATTTTCAGACAGTTGGGAGTTTTCTTTCTCCCTTTAACCTCTTTACCATATATGCCCAGCAAAGAGATCTTTAGGCCAAAGGGTACAGGTATTTTAATCACTTTTTTTAAGCATAATTCCAAATTGCTTTCCAGAATGATTGGATTAGCCACAGCTCCACCAAAAGTATATTAATATGCAAGTCTTTTTGCAGCCCTTCCAGCACTGACTATTTTTTTCTTTGGTCTTCAGACTTATTTTGATTCAAATTTGTCCCAGTATTAGTGATTTAAAGCAATCTTTCGTGTGGTTATTAATAGTTTACAAAACTTTTTTTCTGAATTGTTTGTTCATGGAAGCAGCTGGATGGTGAAGTGGATAGAGCACTAAACCTGGAGTCAGGAAGACCTGAATTAAAATTTGTCTTAAGACACTTACTAACTGTGTGATCCTAGACAAGTCAGTTAACCTCTCTGCCTCAGTTTCTTCATCTGTAAAATGGGAATCATAACACCTACCTCTCAGTGTTGCTGTGAGAATAAATGAGTAAATGTTTATAATGCACCTTGCATGCCATATGCACTATGTAAATGCTTATTGTTATCATTGCTATTATTATATTCTTTGAGCATTTATACGTTGGGGAATAGCCTTTGGTCATACATATTTATTCTAGTTGATTTCCTATAAATCTTAGATTTTAAACTCTTATAAGAAATATTTAATGCTTCTTTGCTCCAGTTTCTTCCTTCCATCAGGTAGTACAAGAATGTGCCCTAGGATCCTGAGCTTCTGATTGTAAACGCTCATATGCACCCAGATCCACCATAGTCCTCTCCAGCTATCTCTAGACAATGTAGACTATGAGTGAATCCTTCCATCCCTCTCTCTACTTTCCTGTTCTACCTCCAAGAATAGTAATCAAATCAACCCACCAAAACCCTTCTTTGTGATTACTCTCCTCTATGTGTTGTCTTCCCTACTAAAATGTAAGCCAGGGCAGCTAGGTGGCACTGTGGATAGAGCACTGGGCCTGGAGTCAGGAGGACCTGAGTTCAAATCCAGCCTCAGACACTTGATACTTACTAGCTGTGTGACCCTGGGCAAGTCACTTAACCCCAATTGCCTAGCCAAAAAAAAGAAAAGAAAAGAAAAAAAGCAATGAAAAAGGAAAAAAGAATGTAAGTCCCTTGAGAGCAAGGTCTGTCTTGTTGGCTAGTAATTATATTCTCAAAGCTGAGCACAGTGCCTGGCACATAGTAAGAGCTTAATAAATGTTTTCCATTCTATTCCATGTTGTGGAGGTAAAATCAACAAGACTTGGAAATTAATTAGATACAGATGGTGAACAAGAGAGAAGAGTCACAAAAGACTTCCCTAAAGACACCCACAACGCAGGGGAACATATAGATATACATACCTATGTGTGCTGTACATACAGTCCCACATACATGTCACCCCAAAGGGCTACCACCTGGCTTATTACCTCTTCCCCCTTCCACCGCTATCTCTTCTGAAAGAGCAATCTAATGAGCCAATCTTTGCAAACACCAGCCAAGTGCTCAGTCTCTTTGGCTTTCTCTTCCCTTTTAATGACTATTGGTAGCCCCAGGATGCACTTTAATAAGACCTACCTCCTAGGGTTGTTGTGAGGATCAGATAAGATAAAATTCATGAAGCGCCCAAAGTGCTATGTACATGATAGCTACTATTATTATTAGCCAGAAAGAAGAGGGTTGGGGGGTGGGAACTAAGAAAGAGCTAGTTCTAGTTATTTGTGTGCCTGCAGACCAGAATTGATTAAAAGATCTCTCTTTGGAACTCTGTATTTTTCTTTTGGATTGCTATGGAATTCCCCACTATGTTTCCTGTAATGCTTAGTAATCACCCCTTTAAAACTCCTAAAAGAGTGGCATGCTGTTTTCAGGGTGAAGAGGTAAGGAAGGCTTTCTTCTCCTACAAGTATAGCTGGGATTTGGGAGCACCCAATCCAAAAAAGAAGACATAATGACAGCCTGGGTCAGTAGGGAGCACCAGTGAGCCAAGTTTGGGGGGTTTGGAGCCATAGAAATGTAGCAGCAACAACCCAGGTAGGTGCCTAGAACATCTGTTGGCCTGACAATACAATGACTGTCTGTTCCAAAAGTCATTCTGTATCTTTTGTAAAAGCCACAGTCAAGGATATTCTTAACCAACACTCCACCTTCCTTTTACAAGGTCAGACATGATACATTCTAGCGTGATTTTAGATCTTGGGGGAAAAAACAAATTTGCCTTTACAGACGACTTGTGCTCTATAGAGGAATTGCAGGTGTACTTTCCCTTGCCAGAGGTTGAGGAGTATATCATCTGTTTCCCCCAGCTGCCCAAATGTTTTCCTAAAGTATAAGTCTGGCCATGTCACTCTCCAGCTTAGCAAACACCGATGTCTCCCTGTTACCTGTAAAATCAAATTCAAACTCCTCTGCTTGTTATTTAACTCTAACTCTATCTACCTTTCCATCCTTCTTAGACCTTACTCCCCTTCCCACACTCCATAGTATTAGCCTTCACATTTCTTCTCTCCTCCCTTACTTTTCCCTGGCTGTTTCCCCATGCCTGGAATGCATTCCCTTCTTACACTCCAGAATCCCCAGTTCAGCTCAAACAAGAGACCTTTCTTTCCTGATCTTCCCAGCTATGGATGTCTATAAATGCACCACTTCCCAACCCCACCCCACCCTCCGCTCCAGCATCCCCTAGGAGAGATTATTAAACTATTAAAAAGGGCAGGGACTATTCCCCTTTGGTCTGTGTTTCCCTAGAGCTTAGCACAGTACCTACTGCGTGCCCAACACTGTACTAAGTTCAAGGGACACAATGAAAGATAAAAGACAATCCCTGCTCTCAAAGAGCTCATAGTATAATGGGGTGGATGAAATAACATGCAAACAACTATATACAAACAAGAAATGTTCAAATAAATTGGAGATGATGAACATAGGGAAGGGATTGGTATTAAGTGGAATTGGGTAAGGCTTCCTCTAGAAGGTGGGATTTAGCTGAGAAAAGAGGTAGAGGCATGGCAGGAGAAAATTCCAAGCACGAAGAACTTTCATGAATATACCTGGAGTCAAAAGATGAAGGGTCTTGCCATGTTCAAGAAACAGCAAGGAGAACAGTGCCATTGAAGCACAGAATATGTTGCAGGTGGGAGGGGAGGGAAGGTATAGGAAGACCGGAAAGGTAAGAAGGGGCCTAGTTATAAAGGCTTTATATGCCAGACAATTTTATATTTGATCCTGCAGGCAATAGGGAGCCAATGGAGGGAGTGGTAGGAACCTACTCTCTTTCAATAGGGGCTACCCTATCTCTCCAAGACTCTTTCTTCTAGTCCACTACAACACAAAACTTCTTTTGTTTCTAGGCTAAATCCAACCTCAGCTCTCCAAGACTTGTGGACTGAGAAAAGAGAGAACCCACAAATCTATAGGTTAGGTAAGATTAGAGCTGTGAGAAATAACTTTTTATCTGATAATAATTCTCAACACCCGTTTGGTAACATTAGTGTATCTCTAGTATCTCAAAGGTGTCAGAATATTCTTTAGTTAAAATTGATTTTGGGGGCAACTAGCTGGCACAGTGGATACAGCACTGGCCCTGAATTCAGGAGGACCTGAGTTCAAATCCGGCCTCAGACACATAACACTTACTAGCTGTGTGACCCTGGGCAAGTCACTTAACCCCATTGCCTAGCCAAAAATAAATAAATAAATAAAATTTAAAAAATAAAAATAAAATTGATTTTTATTCATTAATATAGATTTGCTATAGGATACTTTTTTTTAAAGGAGGAAGATGTTGTAGTACCAAATTAATGACAACAGGGTCTCCCGTCTCAAAGAAGTTTAAGATACCCTAGTCCCCTTCCCTGGGATGAGGGGAAGAAACCACAGTGATAAAAAAAAAAAAAGACTATTATAGCTGCTTGATTTGGCCTTCGTGAACATAGCTATTTTTGCTTCTGGAATCTGATTACAATCATTACAAGCTTACCATCTCCTTATGAATTTCCTCTCTTAAATGACTTTTCAAGGATTCATAGAATCATAAAATCATCTAACCTCAGGGCTGGAAGTTTTCCTGTCTCTTGGAAACAAGGGATTAGTAGCAGAGGCAGAGGCCTCCTCCGATGATAAGGTTTAGGGCAAAGGGAAGTGATCAGTGAAGGAAATTCTTGGGAAACATTTCCAAGACTATGATATGGTTGGGTAGTCTGTAAGTGAAGTGAACAAATAGTCCAAGGTAAGAAATTAGAGATTGCAAACAAACAGAGCCTATGGCATGAGTCCAGGGCGAGATTCAGAAAAGTGGGTCAAATGCTTCAGGATGGTGTCCCCACAGGATAAGGTTCCCCTCTTCACTTCCTTCTGAGCACATAGCTTACTGGTCCCTGCTTAACCAACGTCCCCTGCCTGCTGCAGATTATCTAGGGGTCTGATACGAGAGAGCTGTGAGCTAATCCAATGCCACTCCTTCCATTCTCACTGTCTCACAAGAGTGAAATGATATCGAGTCCCAAATGTGTTCTGTCTGGCTTGAACATTTCCAAACTATGACCATTCTTACCTTCTTGTGGTTTGAGGATCTGAAAACTAAATTTTAGAAACCATGAAGACTCATGATGTGCCCCAGCCCACTGTTAAATTACTAGCCCCTTATTCCCCATTCTGGATTTATTTTTCTCCCATAAATCAAACAGTATGATCATAGTGTGGGCTGAGGGGAAGTTGGGCTGTGGGTGTAGGTGTGAGTATAGGTGTTGCTAGCTAGTAACCACAAACACTAAAGTCCTGCTTTTCAGTTAATGGTTGAAGACTAACATAGTAGAGGACCTTAAAATATCAAAACCATGATGGTATGCTACCTATCTTGGTTACTTTAAATGATTCTTGCTTTGAAGAAAAGAAAATATATTCAACATAAAACTAAGAATTTTATATTGTTTTAGAAATAGTTTTACTTCAGTGGAAAGCATTTATTTCCCTGTTTTATGTCTGTCTTGGTGTTATTAATCAAATGATCATTAAACAAAGTTATCTCTGATGTTACATTGTCAAACAATCTTGTGTGAATGTAAGGTCTTCAGTGGAAGACCCCATGCTAGGGGAGGACCTCCAAGGCAAGGGATCCCAAACTTGTTCAGTCACTGTTCTTGTTGTTTTTCAGTATACATTCCCATCCCCCCTATTCCATATGGAAGGAAATAAGAGTTTACCAGGCATCTGAACACAAATTATTGGTCATTTCCCTAAGTCACTGCTTCCCCAACCTCTATTATCAACTACTGTTAATTCAGGGGTCTGACAGAAGGCACATAAAAATAAAAGAAAAAGATTAATTTTTCAAAAAGAAAACTTTAATCAGTAAATAACAATTTTTAGTATCATGAAGGAAGAAAATAGGCATTTATTGAGCCCCTATTGTGTGCCAGATATTATACTGAGAGCTTTACAAATATTATTTCATTTAAGCCTCACAACAACCCTCAGAGGTAGCTGCTATTGTTAGCCCAATTTTACAGTTGAGAAAACTGAGGTAAATAGGAGTTAAGTGACTTGCTCAGGGACACACAACTAGTAAGTGTGTGAGACTGTATTTGAACTCAGGTCTTCCTGGCCCCAGGATCAGATCTCTATCCACTGTGCCACCAAGCTGCCTCTTGGCAGCTATCATAACTACCATGAAGTTATTCTCTCTCCAATCCATCATTTTTTTTTTTGCATTAGCAGGACTACTTCTGGGTTATTTCAATAGGATAATATCATTATTTACCAAAGGTTCCCCATTCCCTTTTGTCAAGCTTCTCTTTTGTTCCCAAAGGAGGGGGGTGAGGGAGACAAGGGCCTCATTTGAATCAACAAGCAGCCCGCATAAATGTGATCAAAGTCAAGAAGCAATAAGTACAATGTGGTGTTACATTCTTAGTACCTTTCAGCCAACTCTGAGGCTATAAAGATATGGTTTGCTATAAAATAATATGTGTAAAAGTCTGCCTCCTTCATTCTCAAATCTTTGTCGAGGGTGAATGTGATATCTGTGTAAATTATTCCCGTGAAGATTTTGAAGATGAGAAAAGTAGCATGCGAATTGGTAATTATTGAAGTTTTCTTGGTCACCTATTTTTGGTAATGAAGTCCATGATTTTTCCAAGTGTTTGTTATTCTCCCCTTTTTCAGATTATCCTGCGAACATATCACTCAATACCCTAAAAACTATGTCATCCCCAGTGTGGACCTCTTCTTTGTATGCTTGGTCTAGTCTACCTGTGTTTCCCTGATGTATTTTCTTTAATGTTATTTTTATTTTCTCACTAATGACACTGCCCATAGAGAACTGTGACATTGATTCTGGATGGGGCTGTGACATTGAATCTGGATGGGGCAATCCAATCATCATTGATGAAGACTTTGTCTTGAAAATCATCACATCTTTTGCATATTTTATTTGTTCATGTTCCTCCATCCAATGTCATCCTCTATGCCTTCAGTTTGCTTAATTGCATTTCCCATCAAGCTTTCTGTAAACATAGTTTTTCTCTTTGCTTCTCATTGGTCTGTGAGGCAGTAATGTTCATATGATTCTACTATGCTTCTCTAAGATTTTACAACCAAATTTATATTCAAAACCATTGTTGTTCTTTGCTGAGTATCTCTCTACTTGGAAATGATGTTGAATGTTTGTTGACTGAGGTGGTTTCTAGGCCTTTTTTGATTTTCATTGTAATGATTGATTTACATAGGTTAAACTTATTTTAGGAAACTGTAATACTCGGTGTCAATGACTGTTCTTCTATCCATTTCTCATGTTTTTCAACATCAACAGTTTGTTTAAATGGTTTAGGAGGAAGCCATCTCTATTCTGTCTCCTATCATCTTCCTGTAGCCTCATACCATATCATCATCTCAATAATTTTATTCTTTGTTCAGATTTACTATTGATTTTGACCTTTGCCATACCAAGTTGGTGGTCTAACTGTACACAGAGAGCTGGTTTGCTCTGTGGGGCAGCTAGGTGGTACAGTGGATAGAATTTTGAACCTGGAATTAGGAACATCTGAGTTCAACCAGCCTCAGATATTTACTAGCTATACAACCCTGGATAAGTCACTTAACTTGTATCAGCCTCAGTTTTCTCATCTATAAAACAGGGGTAGTATTTGCCTTGCAGGGATCAAATGAGATAATGTTTGTAAAGCTCATAGCACATAGTAAACGCTATATAAATGTTAGTTATTATGACGGGGCAGCTAAGTGGCGTAGTGGATATAGCAAATATACATTCAAATCTGAGCTCAGACACATACTAGCTGTGTGACCCTGGACTTAACCTCAGTTTGCCTCAGTTTCTTCAGTTGTAAAAGGAGGATAATAATAGCACCTACCTCCCAAGGTGTTTGTGAGGATGAAATGAGATATTTGTAAAAGCCTTTAGCACAGTGCCCATCACTTAGTAGGTATTATGTAAATGTTAGTTATTGTTAACATTAATATTATTAACCCAGAGGTTATGTGACATATCCAAGGTCACACGGAAAGTTAATACCAGAACTGGGACTGAAAAACTGGTCTCCTGACTCTTCTCCCACCACCTTTGGACCCTGCCCCTCAGACGCTGTCCCTGAATGCTGCTGGTGGGCTCCAAGTGGAAGCCCCCCGGGAGACTCACTTTGGGGAATGTGAGAATTCTTCAAAGCTGATGTGCTAGTGAACATCAGCCCTATCTCAGCACTCAGCAAAAACAAAGTCAGGAGAAGCGAAGAGCGTGTTATTGTGATTTGTCGTGGTGCAACGGAGAAAGCGTTGGATTTTGAATCAGAGCTCGTGAGTTCAAATCCACCTCTGCTACTTGTTACTACCCAGGTGACCTCGGACAATCACCCCCTCAGTCCTCAGACTCCCCCCCAAAACCTAGAATTCTACAGTGACAATCCTTTTGGTAAAACTCTAACCTGGCATGACCCTCGAGCATTACTGTATGATCCCAGGAAATCATATGGGTTTCTTTCCCTCCCAACTTCAAAGTGGGGCTCAGGGCCTAACCTCGAAGAGTACACAGCCTACCAACCCTCCCCACAACAGCTAGTCTTAAGACTTATTTCCAGCACAACTATGCCTCAGCTAATCTCCCAACACTCCCCCGTTCCACAGCCTTCCTCTGCTGCACAAACTTCCTCTGACATTGATCCCTCACAGCAGTCGTAACCGTTATTCAGGCACCCACAGTAGTTCCTATGTGGATGCCATTAGGAAAATTCTTCCCACCCCATGCCCCTCAAATCACCTCCTCACTTTGGCAGGCGCCCCTGGAAAGGTGGGTTCTGTGTCCTCTAGGGAAGTGGCTGGTGAGTAAGCCTGCCTGCCTTCATTTTATTTTGGTGAAACCAAGTAAAGTCACAGAGTATGTGCAGGCGTGGATGGCTTGTAATTCACATTGTACCTCTCATCACCATATACGTCCCTGAAAACTGATCTCTCTTCCAAAGTTCTCTGTTACTATTGAGGAAATAATAATAGCTAACATTGATAGCATTTCCTATGTGCCAAGCACTGTTCAAAACACTTTACAATTATTCTCATTTAATCCTCTCATTAACCCTGGGAGGTGGGTGCTATTATGATCCCCATTTTACAGATGAGGAAACTGAAGCAAAACAGGGTTAAGTGGCCCACTGAGGTTCACACAGCTGGTAAATGCCTGAAGCCAGATTTGAACTCAGGTCTTCGGACTCCAGACCCAGCAGCTCCACCCAACTGCCCCCATCATCCTTCCACTTACCCAGCTTCACAGCCTCAACATAGTCTTCGATTCCTCACCCTTCCACCTTATATCCATCCAATCAGCTGCTGATCTGGTCATTTCTGCCTCCTTATCTTTCGCGTCTGGACCACTCTCCCTATTCACACGGCCATTCCTCCTTTAGCCTTCAGACTTCCATATGACCCTAACCGGCACCCTTGGCTCATGGCTCTCCCCTCTCTAATCCACCCTCCACATATCCTGCCAAAGTGATTTTCCTACATCCTAGATCAGATCGTGGAATTTTCCTGCTCAACAGACTTCAATGGCTCCCTACTGGATTAGATATTCATCTTTATGTAACCTTTTGATGTCTTTTTTGTGTATTTTGTAATGTGCGTAGTGATCAGCCTGGTAGTAGGTGTATGTAATGTATACATAACTAAATACAGGCATAGCAGAAATGCATGCTCACATTTTCCTTACTGATATAGGGGCAGCAGTTTTTAAAAGAACGGAGATCTCTACCCTTGTTGTTCAGACACTTTTCAGTCATGTTGGGCTCTTTGTGATCCCATTTGGGATTTTCTTGGCAAAGATGCTGGAGTGGTTTCCATTTCCTTCAGTGCATTTGACAGATAAGGAAACTGAGGCAAACAGGGTTAAGTGACTTGTCCAGGGTCACAAAGCTCATGTATGAGGCCAGATTCGTACTCAGGAAGATGAGTCTTCCAGACTCCAAGCCTGCTGCTCTATCCACTGAGCCACCTACTGGCCCCATGTGACTAGATACCCCTGATATTTCTAAATGCCAATCCCTAAAATATCTATGTACACCATTGCTGCCTCTAGAGAGTTCAGGATGGGCAGTGTAAAGATTGTCCTTTGTGATGGCTGTTATTTGAGAGAATCTAGTACAACAAATATTTATTAAGCACTTATTACCATTGAGGCAGTGAGGTGGCTCAGTGGTTAGAGTGTCCGGTCTAAAGTCAGGAAGACTTGAGTTCAAATCTGGAATATGTGACCCTGGGCAAGTCACTTAACTTCAGTTTCATTTTCCTCAACTACAAAATGAGGGAATTGCAGTAAAGGACATTGAAGTCCCTTCCAATTCCAGATCTATGATCTTATAATTTTATGGCACCAGACAGTAGCCTCTCAAAGCCACTGATACCCAATGTGCCAGGAGCAGTGTGAGAAGGCATCAGAACTGTAAGCAAAGAAAAATCTTCCTCCCTTAAAGCCTCCAACCCCCACCACACACACACACACACACACATACACCACCACCACCACCACCACCTGCACCACACAACACACTGACTCTGAATGTGAGTCATCCTAAGGAGGAAAGGAGATATGTTATCACTCCTTGCTTAGCTAGGTCAGGGTCTGGGGTGAGGGAATGAAAGGTTTTTGTTTCGTTTTGTTTTTCAAGAAAGAATGATTGCCTACCCTGTGACCTGGTCTTGTTGGAATCCCAGAAACTCTGGGTGGGACTCCAAACTAGGTAGACATTGAACCACAAGTAAACCAGCAAACCTGAACCTGAGATTCCTGACAGAGGGTGTCACCCAGGAAAGAGGGTTACCAAGGGAAGTTGCCAAGAGTCCAAACCCAGAAACTAAACAGTACCTGCCCTGTGTCCTACATGAAAGCTGTAACATAAATGCCTTTTCTTTCAACAGTGCCTTGCACAGAATCTTCTACCTAGTCCAAAGAAAGAGAGGCTGCAAGGGACTGGAAAGGCCATTGAATTTTGCAATAAGCATTTATTAATCGAATAGAGTTCAGGGCTTGGAGTCAGGAAGACTTGAGTTCATGTCCAACCTCAGACATTTACTAGCTATGTAACCCTGGACAAGTCACTTAACCCTGTTTGTCTCAGTTTCCTCATCTGTAAAATGAGCTGGAGAAGGAAATGGCAAACCACTGCAATATATTTGCCAGGAAAACCCCAAATGGGGTCATGAAGAGTCAGACATGACTGAAATGACTGAGCAACAACAAAAGCACCTACTCTGTGTCAGGCACTATGCTAAACACTGAGGGATACAAAGAAAGGTCAAAAATGTTTGACTTTTAAAACCCGTCATAACCTGAGGCCTTCCTACCTTTCCATTCCTCTTATACCCTACTCTCTTCCACATAATCTTCGATTCTGTGACGCTGGCCTCCTGGCTCTTCCTCAAACACGACTCTCCATCTCCTGACTCTTTCGCTGGCTGTCCTCCCATTCCTGACCTATTCTCCCTCCTCTCACATCTTAGCTTGCCTGGCTTCTTTCAAGTCCCGACTAAAGCCCTATCTTCTTCGAGAAGACGTTCCCAGTCCTCCTTATGGCTAGCACCTTCCCTCTGAGACCATCTCTAATTTATTCCATCTACAGCTTGTTTTTCTGTAGTTGTTTTCATGTTGTCTCCCTCACCAGACTGTGAGCTTCTACCTGGGGCTAAGGGTTCGTTTGTCTGTTCTGCCTCTATTTTGTATTTGTGCACTTGGCACTTTTGTCTGACACATAGTTGGTGCTTAATAAAAAGCTTACCAACTTCATTTGAAATCCTTGCTGTTGTTCAGTCGATTTTCAGCTGCATGTGACTCTTCCTGACCCCATTTGGGGTTTTCTTGGTAAAGATACTGGAGCGGTTTGCCATTTCCTTCTCCAGCGCATTTGACAGATGAGGAAACTGAGGCAAACAGGGTGAAGTGACTTGTCCAGGGTCACACAGCTAGGAAGTGTCTGAGGCCAGATTTGAACTTAGCAAGATGAGTCTTCCTGACTCCAGGCCCAGTGCTCTATGCACCGCCTCATATAGAAGAAATGCTGTCCATCATTTAAGACTCAATTCTGGTACCACCTCCCTACCTCATCACAGAGCTTTTTCTGATCCCCATTCTGGCTAGAAATAGTCTTTGCCACCTATAAAAATATAAATTTAAAAAACCAGAACTATCTATTTCTAACTCTTTAAAAGTACTTATCACATTCCACCTTGAGTTAATAATTTGTGTGTGTAGATATATATGTATATACATACGTATATATACATATACATGTCTGTATCCTCTCCTAGCTTGGTAATTCACTGAGAACAGGGACTGTGTCTCATTGACACTGATATTTCCCAAAACCCCCTCAAGATAAAGCCCTTAACAAATACTTCTTTGATGAAAGAAGGCATAAATGAATGAATGGTAGTCAAGTTGATGAATGAGAATTAAGGTGGTGCAGCAAAATTGAGAGTGGGATGTCTCTGAGTCACTATCACTAGCTCCCTCTAAATCTGACCCAATGTTATTACTGAACACAAAGAAGAAACTGAGTTAGAAGGGACTTTGGGAGTCATTGAGCCTACAGGTCTTATGGCAGCAGGCCACATGAGGCCAGTACTGTGTGGCCCAAACCAGACCAAATGTAATTGTGAAAGTTTTCCTCTGCTGTCGTAGAACTACAAAGTTCCTGGCGTAGAAAAGGCCTTAAAGAATTACAATAACTCTAGTTTACAACAAGCATTCTCAAAAAGTGTTTTTCTTACATCCCTGTGAGATAGTTAGGTCAAATATTCTTATCCCCATTTTACAGAAAAAGAAACTAAGGTTCTCTGAGCTCACACATCTTGCCCAGATTGGCCTAACTGGTAAGTACTTGGAACAGGATTTGAACCCAGGTGTCTTAGCTCTTAGTTCAGCCTTTGAATTATCCCTACCATCCAGCTCATCTCCCCAGGTTCAGTCAGCATTCCACTTAACACCATCCCACCAGAGATGAGGAGCTGTGTTATTTTTAAAGACCTCCAGATGAGAGTCTTCTTCTAGCTCACTCAATAACCAGCCCATGCTTAACAGCCCTCCCTGTCAAGAACTCCTTCCATGTATATAAACCTAAATCTCTCATGCCACAGCTGAAATCTGTTTCCTCTTTTCATTGCTCAGTTGATATTGAGAACAGCAGTTCAGCGTCCTCTGGGCAGGAGTCCTTCACAGCCAGCGTGAATGTGAAGTAATGAGGCAGATTGTCCCATGCGGCCTTGTAATAGCCTTGAGCCCTTTCTTCTCCAGCCTGATTTGTAATCTGGGATCCTACCACTTAATCATGTCTATGGCTCTTCTCTGTGTCCTACAGCTCAAGTGGAGGATTTTATTTAAAAATCTCAGCTCAAGTTTCTTCCATAGGCACAGGGAGTGAGGCCACTTCTCAGTCCTGAGATGGCTCCCCAGGTGCCCCTTGCTTTTATGCCTTGCTTCCATTGCCCAGAATTCATTGGATTCAATTTAATAAACATTGATTAAGCAGCTCCTTAGAGGTCATCGAGTCCAACCTTAGCCTTTTGCCGATAAGGAAAATGAAGCAACTAAGTGACAAAATATGGCCACCGTCTTGGTAGAGGCCCTCATCACCTCACACCTGAACTACTGAAATAGTTTACCAGTTGGTCTTCCCGCCACAAGTCTCTCCCTACTCCGGTCTCCCCTCCAGTCATCTGTCAAAATGTTCTTCTCAAGCACAGATCTGAACGTGTCACCTCTACTATAACCACCACCACCACCATTCAAGAAAGTCCAACAGTTCCCTATTATCTCAAGGATCAAATGTAAAATCCTGTTTGGTTTTTGATGTCCTTTTTAAGCTGGGCACTTCCTACCTTTCCAGTCTGACTCTGCACACTTCTGCCTCACTTAAATCCAATTCATATACAAGTCAAGACATCACACTGTGATGTCATTGGCCCTCTTGGAAACAAAGGATGAACAACAACCCATGTACTATATGATACAGTGAAACCCACTTTCCTACTGTTTCTCATCCAAGATATTTCATATCTGGGCACTTGTCATTTTCTCTGACTCCCCCCCATGCCTGGAATGCTCCCCTTCTTCATCTCTACCTCCCAGCTTCCTCCAAGTCTCATCTAACATCCACCTTCTACAATGAGCCTTTCCTGGTCTACTTTAATAGTGTCACCTTCCCTCTGTTGGTTACCCCAACTTACTGTTTACATCTTGTTTGTGCTCAGTTGTTTGCATTCTATCACTCCCATTAGATTGTGAGCTTCTTGAGGGCAGGAACTTGTTTTTTGCCAGATGAAAAATAAGACATTAAGCTCAAAATATAGCTAGAAGGCCAATTTGGCAAGAATACAAAAAGTACTAAAGGGGAATAAGATGAAATAAATATTTAAAAGTAACCCAGACTGTGGAGGATTTTAAAGACCAAAAAGAAGCATTTGCATTTTTGCTCTGTAGGTATTAAGGAGCCTTATGAGCAGAAGGGTGACATGGTCAGACCTGTGCATAAGGAATATTAATTTGGAAGCCACATAGGGGGTCAATTAGAGACGGGCAAGACTGGAAGCAGGGAGAGCACTGAGGAAGCTATCACTATAGTCCAAGTAAGAGGTGATGAGGACCCAAGCTAGAGCAGTGTTCATGTTCTTGGAGAGAAGTGGACTCTCTACTGAGTACCAGTCTACCATCATCACCTACCTGCTAGGCATCTCCATCTTGATGTCCCATAGGCATCTCAAACTCAAGATACCCAAAACAGAACTCATGATCTTACACACACACACACACACACACAAACACACACACACATACCTTTGCACCTAGACTTTTTTTCTGTCGCTAGCATCTTTCAAGCCCCTGGGTTTGCAACCTAGGAATCATTTCTGGCTCTTCCCTTTTCCTCACCACCCATATCTAATCAGTTGCCAATTTTTATTGATTCTGTTTCCATGTTTCTCAGATGCATCCCCTTCACTCCACTCACATGACTACCACCCTAGTCAAGGAGTCCTTTACATGTCACCTGGACCATTGTCACATCTTTCTAATTTCTCTCTACCTCCATTTTCTTCCCTCTACAATCCAACCTCCACACAGCTGCTAAATCAATATTCCTTTTTTCTTTTATTTACTTAATTTTTAACATTGTTTAAATTTTGACTTCCAAGTTCTCTCTCTCCTCACCCACTGAGAAAGGCAATCATGGGAGAAACAGAGCCAAGATGGCAGAGAGGAGAGAAGGACAATCAACTCCTAAGGAACAGATCTGACCACGTCACTCCCTTATTCAAAAAGCCCCAGTGGGTATCTTTTACCTCTAGGAACAAGCACGGTAACCTATGTTTAGCCCTTCAAAGTTTGGATCCAACCATATCTTCCTCATATATCTCACATTATGCCCTGGCACACACTTTATGTTTCAAACAAACTGGATGGTCTTTTTGTCTTTCATACTCTACCTTCTAGTTCCACAACTTTGAACAAGTTGGAATGCTCTCCTTCTTGGAATCCCTACAAGGTCCAGCTCAAGTTCGATTTCGCATACTGGTCTTTTTGGAACCCACTTGGTTGGTAGACCTTTCCTTAATCTCCTGAGTTAATTTGGTATATATTTTATATTTACTTTTATCTGTGTATGTTGTTCCCTCTCAGTAGAAAGTAAGCTCCAGGAGGGTAGGGATTGTTTTATTTTTGCTTTCGTGCCCATTGCAAAACTGAAATATAGCAGTTGCTTGATAGATGCCTCTTGGATAGAATTCAGTTTCTGTTAGGTAGTTTCTGATAGGCAGGCTATCTTAGACATCTATTGGTGGAAGTTTCAAGCATAAAAACCACAGATGTCCTGAGCCAGAGCAGAAGATGCCTACCTATGGATATAGCCATCCAGAATCTGTTCTTGAAAATCAGTCATTGAGCAACCAGCAGCTTCTGGACTAGGCCTCCAGAGAACATATTGTGGAGATTAATCCACTGAGTTTTGAAATTCTACCCTGGGGCTCAGCTATCCTGATTGTGTGTAGGTGAAGGCAAAGTAGAGGTGTGCTTAAGCCAACTCCAAAGGGGAAAGCTGATTATTAAATTTTCAATGTGACATTTACACCTGCTGAGTGAGCAAACACAATAAATCAGGGCTTGATTTATTGTTATGTTGATTGTCTAGACTTAAGAAAGTCATGCAGATTAAGCTTAAAGCATGTTTGTTCCTGGGGCAAGCACATCTAGCCCACCATATTTAGCCAGCACCATACAATGCCTTACTTCTCATCCAACTATCCACCATTTTTTCCACCTTCCTTTGAGAACAGTGATCAGATCAGTCCTACAACTGATATTGCCTTCCACTCACTATCTGTGTGATTCCTCCAGGCCAAATTTCCTTTCCTGGCCATCACTCCCCAATGTTTGTTGTGTGAGAGATGATCTCTCAGAAGTGAAGCCTCCTGGGGGGGGGGGGAGTCAATGGTTCTTGTTAATAGTTCTTGATTGTTGCTTTAAACCCCCCCACCCTGTTTTTAAATGCTTAGCAGAAAGACTAGCCCTGCCCCCAACCTGAAGGGCTTGCCCCTGAAAAGCTTCCTCCCTTTTCTTGTCTCTGGGCAAATTTGGGTCTCTGTGAATAGATTGTACCCCCTGAAAGCCCAGCCAATGGGATAAGGGGAAGGGGGGTTAGGGAGGAGGAACTCGAGTTAGGGTATAAATAAGCCTTTGTTTCTGTAAGGAACTCATACTTTCCTGGCCTGCAATGGTGACTAGGAGGGTGCCCTTTCTCATGAGAAAGCAATAAACTCCTTTCTACTTTCAAGTTATCTAAGTCTTTGTTTTTATTTTTGAGTAAGTGGTCTCTGTCCCACACAATTGTCTCTCACTACGAGAATAGAAGTTCCTACTGACTCGCTTTCATATTGGTGTCCCCAACACCTAGCACAGTACTCAGTATATAGCAGGAGCTTAATAAATGCTTTTTTTCATTCATTCATTCATTCATTAAGAAATAGCAGTTGGTCTTTATAAAAATAATGCTATAATAATTACTTATATTGGCAATAACATTATAACTTTTACACCTAGAAATTCACAATTAGCAAATGTCTCTCTAAGAGTTTTTCTATTGAATAAGAAAATTGAGTTATGATATGCCTGGATCTGGAACTTATACTAAAAAGGAGGTTTTGCCTTTATCTGTTTCCTTAAGTGACTATTTTTTTAAAAAAAAAAATTTGAAAACTATTTATCCATCAGATTCATAGTCTAAAATTTTGAAGTAATTCATACGTTTATCCCTTTGCTCTTTTAGGGTGGTTCCTATTGGCTAGCCAGCTTAAGATACCCAGGCTTTCTATAAAATCTTTATGGCTTAGGCCCATTTTCAATTCTCTTTGCTCTTCTCGCATCATTTACTGAGAGAATAAAACTTATCCTTACTGTGTTTCAAGTTCTGTTCAGTGCTCTCTCTCCTCCTGACTGAGTTATCTAAAAGTTAACTGGGTAGCTGAAATCTCTCTCCCATCTCCCTGGATTGAGAGATTAGACCTTGTTCCACTTCATCTTCTCTGACTTCCTGATTTGGAGATCTGTCACATTCCCCTGCTGTGAGATCCTCTTTCTTCTCTTCTCCTTTTATCTTTACCCAGAGACTTTTAAGAATTTTCCTTTGTTCCTCCTATTTCCATAGTGACTTTGGCGCTTGAATATCCTCCTATCGCCTTCTCCGGCAGACCTTACACAGGGATTTTATGGGAGTTTAGTTTGAACCGAAAATGAGAGATGGGCTACTTAATAATCAGTGCAAAACTCATCCTAGACAGCTCCCTAGCTGACCATATTATATACCCTCCTGTATTCATTATTTTTACTATGCTTTTCCATATCATTGTGTTTCTCAAAGACTAAACTAGTCAGTTTCTTGAAGAAAAAAAAGGTCGTAGTCATTCCTGATGCCTTTGACTTTGATTTATTTTTCATCCAAAATCTTTATTGTTTTTGCCTACCCTTCTACAACTCTTGTTCTTTTCTATGATAATTACTTAGTTTTGCTGTGCCCTCATTACTTCAATCCCCTCTGACCAAGTTTCAGCTTTCTTTTTTCTCGAAAGAACAAGTAGCAATCCCTTATCCCTGCAACCAATCAATCAGCAAATGTATCAAGGCTCACTATGTAGCGGGCTTTGTGCCAAACACTAGGGGCACAATACTAAGAAATGGGACAAACAGTGGGCAAAAATACGAGCCCTCTACAGCAAGAGTTGGAACACATCTTTCTTAGCGTCTCCCTAGATTCCTTCCATTTCTCCTGCCATAAGCCCTTCCTAGACCCAGCTGTTATCGTTCAGTATTCACCTCACGGCAAGGCAGAAAAGTGTTAGGCGAGAAGAGGGGGACCCCAATAACAGAAGATAGAAGAGAGAAACTTGACTTTTTCAAAATGTGGAGATTTGGGTTAAAGAAAGGAAAAAGGAAACATTTTGCCCCCTTCAGTCAATAAACAAATTTGGGGCCTTTATTCTGTTCAAGCTAGTATTTGGTTACTGGGGAAACAAAGAGATCTCTAGGAGTGAATCCAATGCCTGACTTCTGGGAGCTTATAGTCTAACTATAGAGAGAGAATAAATATTTAGGATTGTGGATTTATGTGGAAGGGACTTGAGGCCATTGAATACAACTCCTTCATTTTACAGATAAGGAAACTGAGGCACAGAAACTTTAAGTGACTTGCCCAGGGTTATACAACTAATAAATGTCTGAGGCAGGATTTGAACCCAGACTTCCTGACTGCAAGTCCAGAGCATTATCCACTATATAATGCTGCTTCATACCATTCATTGATAGATAACTGACAATGCTTCCATATTCCAAGGATCCATGATTTCATTGACATGGGAATTTTTTCCATAGATACAGATCAGAACTACTCTGTGACTAGGTGGATAATCTTTGATGACTGCTGGGGCTAAAAAGAGACATATCCTACAATCAACATGGAGACTGGATTGGCTCAGGGGACTAAAGACCTGGCTATTGGCATCACTTTCTGGTCACCTGAGTATAAAATAGCCATGAGCCATTGCCAGTACCCTCACTGATGGTTGGCTGATGGAAAAGAATGGGCAAGGGAACTTCCCACAATTAAGTCAGTTGAAGGTGCATATCCTTATTGAATATCCTTCACCTGCTATGGTGAAGTAAATCTTCTCTGGTTAAGTGCTGAATGATTTTTTTCCAATATCGAACATAGATTACCAGGGGATTGGCCTCAGCCAGGCCTAGTCCAGAATAGCTGTGGTCAATTCATTGTTGGGCCCATACTCAAAGCCTTTCCCAGTAGCTTAATAGGACCCGCAAGAGCTAGTGCCCTTTTAGCGCAACCATCTGGAGGTCAGGGATCAACTTCTGCCATGATAAAGTATTGGAGGACTTTGTTTCCATTTAGGATTCAAAGAAGCATAAGACAAGTGTCCACTAAGGAGAACAAAGTCTTTGGAAGGACTTCAGGGAAGGGAGACAACACTGTGAACTGGAAAGTCTAAAAAGGATTTGGGGAAATGAGACTTGAACCAAGGCTTAGAGGGTAGATAGGAATCACAAAAATGAATACTTCCACTGTGGGTAAAATAATCACATCTCTTCTTGCAAATTCCAAACCTCTCTCTGCAGCCTCAGCCTCTCTCCAGTCTTTCAGCCACAGTCTCAGTTTTCCAACTTAACGTTGAATTTCTCCAACTGGGTAGCTTGCCAGTGCCTCAAATTCAATGTCATCTCCCTCCAAAATAGCTACCTTTCCCACCAAGTTCCCTCTTTCTGTTTATGACCCTGTAATCTTCATAGCCACCCAGGGTTAAAACTTGAAGGTCATCTTTAACTCCTCATCCTAATCCCCTACATAGTTGCCAAGTCTTATTTACTCTACCTTTCCATTATCTTTCTTCCTTTCCACTCCCATTGCTATCACCTCATTCTTGCTCATGACCTCTTTTTGTCTGAACTATCACAATAAGATGTCTCCCATCGTTCAAATGCTGTCCTCTTCAATCCATGCTTCATTCCACTGCCAAAATGAGCTTTTTAATGAATACATTTGATCATCTCATTTTTCCACTTAAAAGTTCAGTGGTTTCCCATTGAATCTTGACATGCAAGGGCTATTCTTCTTCCATAAACTCACTCCATCCTCTCCTACCTTTCCAGCCTCTTCTCTCATTACTAAGCATCACATAATCTATACTCCAGCCAGATTGAGCTGCTCACAACCCCATAACCCAAACAACCCCTATTCTTAACCTCCCAACTGCCCTCTTGGAAAACTATGCTAGCAACATTTTAAAGTTGTAAATGACCTCAGAGACCATTTAGTCTAATCTGTATGGCAAAGAATCCTGTCCTCAACATCTCAACAAGTGGTCATCCCTTTGCTTGAAGATCTTTAGTGAGAGGAAACCCACTATTACATAAGGCAAACCACTTCCCTTTTGAATAGCCCTAATTTTAGGAAGATTTTCTTAAATCAAGCCTTAATTTTTCCTTTGTAATTTCCACCCTTGTTTTAAATTCTGCCTTCTGGGCTATGCAAAACAAATCTGATGCCTAAATGCTTGAAGATCACTACAGTGTTTCCCTGAGCCTTTTCTTCTCCAGGCTAATGACATGACCACCTTGGACCAGGAGTCAGGAGACTTGCGTAAAAGTACAAATTCTGCCCTTATCAGCTGCTTGTCTATGGATAAGACCTGTAACCTCTATGCATCTCAATTTTGTCATCTATAAAATGGTTGTCAACAGAACTAACCTAACCTACCTCCGTGGGATTGTTGTCTTTGTAAGAGTGCCATATAGATGTGTGTTGTCATTGTTACAAGAAATAGTTTGAAGTGCCTTCAGTGTAACAAAGTGCTTGAGTTCAATTTGCAGTAAAGTGCCTACTGTGTGCAAGTGTAGGAAGCATGGATTTTTTTTTTATGTAGGCAGCAGAAACTCACTGATAGTTTTTCAGGGGACTGATATTATCAAAGCTGCAATTTGGTAAGGCTAATTTCTCTGTGCTGTGCAAGATGGATTGAAGGGAGCATGGACTAAAGTCAGAGAGATCAGTTAGGAGACTATTGCAGTCGTCTCAGAGAGAAGTGATAAGGGACTAAACCAGGATAGCAGTGAGAAATCAGAGGAAGGTGCAGGTTTATAATAACTAGGTCCTTGAAAGCTCTGGGAACTTTGGCTCTGGAGCTCCCAGACACTTTTACCAACTTCATTATGTGCATTGTGGATGATCAGTTATGCAAATCACAGCCCAAGCCCCCATCCAGTAAAGCACTCTTTATTACTGGCCATGCAATAGACACTAATTCAATAACAAAGACAAAGGGAGAAAAAACTTGTAATTAAGACTTCAAAACAATAATGTAATTAGGAATGCTAACAAGAAGATGAATCATTCTCAGCCGCCAAACAGTCACTAAATGGATGGAATGCTATCTCTCCTGAAGAGGTGGTTGGAATAGAAAATTCCCAGAGAAAACTTGAGTAAAGAAATTGTCCGTTGTTCCCTCTCTCTCTTCTCAACATTTTCAGGAGCCATTATGAAGATCTGCAAACTTTTTGGACAAGGTGGAGTTGGTCAAATCCTCTCTGCTTTTGGTTCCAGGACTCCTGGGTTCAAGGATCCATGATTTCTTCACTACAGGTTCTCCCTCCACTGGCAGGTATCCTAACTCCCTATAACTTTTTAGATATTCAAAAATTAGTGTGGCTGAAAAATTCATCACCCTGAAGTCAACCGGGTGAGGAACTTCTCTAAACTCAGAAGAGTCCTCAGGCAACATCCAGTCCTCAATCAATCACCAGAATTGTACTTAAAGCCCTTACGGGGCAACGAGGTGGCACAATGGATAGAGTACTGGGCCTGGAGTCAGGAAGACCTGAGTTCAAATCCAGCCTCACACACTTACTAGCTGTGTGACTCCAGACAAGTGACCCAACATTTATCTGCCTCAGTTTCCCCAAATGTAACCAAACCTAATAATAGCACCTACTTCCCAAGGTTGTTGTGAGGATCAAAATGAGATAATGTTTGCAAAGCACTTAGCACAGCACCTGGCATGTAGTAGCCAATTAATAAAGGCTTGGTTCTTTCCTTCCTTCTTTCCTTTCCAACCTAGTATGACCAGCCAGAGGTAGTGATCCACTTGGTCTAGTTTTCAAGAACTGAGGACCTGGGGGCAGCTAGGTGGTGCAGTGGATAGAGCACCAGCCCTGGATTCAGGAGGACCTGAGTTCCAATCTGGCCTCAGACACTTGACATTTACTAGCTGTGTGACTGTCTTTGAGATTCCCAGTTTGCAATTTCCCTAGTCAGTTACTGATACTGGATTGGAGCCATGTAGCAACAGCTGGGAAGGGAAGTTATTTCACCTTCACTCTATTTGTTGTTAAGCAATATGATTACCAGATCCGACTGAGAATAGAACTCAGATTTCAAAGAATAAAAGAATCTCCAAATTGAAAGTGATGGCATATTTGTTTTAAACCTCTACCTGAAATATGAATCCCCTTTACAGAATTCCTGACAAGTGGCCATCTTGCCTGTGCTCAGAGACCTCTAGCATCAGCAAACATATGACTTTGGGGGGGAGGGGGGGAGCGCCAGCATGTTCCCTTTCCGTATAGTTTCAATTATAAAGAAGTCCTTCTCTGTACTGATCTGAAATCTGCCTCCTTGTGGCAAAAGAAGGCAAATCCCTCTTCTCTGTGACAATATGGTATAGTAGAAAAAACATGGAACCTACAGTCAAGAGAGCCCTGGGATTAAATCTTGCCTGGATAAACTTACCATCTATATGATCAGAGAGCTCTATGAGTTTCAGTTTTCTCATCTGAAAAATGGAGGTAATAATAGCTGTAGTAAATCTTCCCAGATTGTTATGTAGCTCCAACATTAATAGGATCATAGATGTAGTGCTAGAAGGGACCTTAGTCCAACTCCACCTTGTTTCACTGATAAGGAAATGAGATATCTTATGCAAGTACTTCAAAAACATAAGGCACTCTACAAATGATAGCTGTTATAATTATTATAATACTATTTCCAGTATTTATAGTCAGGGATCTTGTCTCCTATCAGCCTTCTCTCCTTTAGGCCAAGTGAACATTCCTAGTTCCTGAATTCAGGCCATCATCAGATAGCTTGGCTTTGAGTCTCATGATCTTCCCAGTAATCTTTCTCTAGACAAACCCTAGCTTTGAAAAGATCCTTCCTGAAATGGGATTTCCAACACTAAGGCCAGATGGGGTCTGACCAAGGCAGAGTTAGAATCATTGACACCTGCTTCCTTCTCCTATTAATATAGTGTAAATCTGCTTTAGATTTCTTTTGGCTATGGCTTCAAACTCTTAACATCATATTGGGATTTTCTGAATCCTAGTCAGAGATTTATCTTGAGGTCAACCCCTTAAAATTTAGGACTTGTATTTCAGGTCCCAGGAAATAATAATTCCTGGAGACAAATAGCTCTCTTCTCCTGGACAAGTCACATAGCTGCAGGAAGTCTCAGCTTTCTCATCTGCAAAATGAAAGCATTCAGATGTAATGATAACTAAAGTTCCTTTAGGCCAGGATTCCTTAACTTTTTTGTATCACGGACCCTTTTGGCAATCTGGTGAAGCTGATGGAATGCATTGAAACATATAAAAACAGTATATAGGATTACAAAGGAATCCCAAGATTAGTGAAAATGGAGATACAATTTTTCTGATTCAAATTCACAGAACCCTAAAAGCTATCTATGGATCCCAGGTTAACCTCTAAATCCTATATTCTTATCCTAAATGCTGAAGAAATCTAACATGTAATGAATTTCAAGGATATATTCTCTTAATTTTAATTCAGTTTAGCAAAGATTTATAAAACACTTATTACATGCAAGCCTTCCCAGAGGATGCAAAGTTGAAATAAAACACAGTATCTGCCTTCAGGCAGCTTATAATAAAATGGAGGAGAGAAAATAACTGAATAGATAACTGTAATAAAGGGCAGAATATGAAATCTGTAATTTGGGAGTAAGCACAGGGTTTCTCCCACCTGACTAACTAGTTAGGGTTTGTTGAGACAGAAAATGATCCAAAGGGACTACATATTTCGACATAAGCATTCAGTAGCCATTTGAAGCGTAAACGTGATTCCTTACAAAATTCTAGACAGTATTTAGAAGGAGGGTGGACCAGCCCACTTAGAGGGCTAATATTAGAGAATATTAGGACTTTGAATTATCCCACCTCACTTAGAGGAAGTGATGAGATGTTATGCCCTGATAAAATTGATCAGTTACAAACCTATCCAGATTATTTACTAGGTTGACTAAGACCTGAACCCCTCACTAGGCTTGTTATGTAGTCTACTCAGATTAGCTGAGATACTTGGTCATAGGTCTCTGGGGCATGTCTAAAACCACTGAGCTACTGAAAAGGCCTCATTTCTAAAATACATAAAGAACTGAGTCAAATTTATAAGAATACAAGTCATTCATTAATTGATAAATGGTCAAAGGATACGAACAGGCAGTTTTCAGATGAAGAAATTAAAGCTATTTATAGTCATATAAAAAAATGCTCTAAATCACTATTGATTAGAGAAATGCAAATCAAAATGACTCTGAGGTACTACATCACACCTATCAGATTGACTAACATGACAAAACAGGAAAATGATAAATGTTGGAGAAGATATAGGAAAATTGGAACACTAATGCATTATTGGTGGAGTTGTGAACTGATCCAACCACTCTGGAGAGCAATTTGGAGCCCAAAGGGCTATAAAATTGTACATACCCTTTGATTCAGCAAAACCACTTTTAGGCCTGTGTCCCAAAGAGATCATAAAAATGCAAAAAGGATGCACATATACAAAAATATTTATAGCAGCCCTTTCTGTGGTAGCAAAGAATTGGAAATTAAGGGGATGTCCATCAATTGGGGAATGGCTGAACAAGTTGTGGTATACGAATGTAATAGAATACTATTGTGCTGTAAGAAATGATGAGCTAGAGAACTTCAGAAAAACCTGGAAAGACTTATATGAACTAATGCTGAGTGAAGTGAGCAGAACCAGGAGAACATTGTACACACTAACAGCCACATTGTACTATGATTGACTTTGATAGACTTAACTCTTTTCAGCAATGCAAGGATCTAAGACAATTCCAAAAGTCTCATGATGGAAAATGTTATCCGCATCCAAAAAAAGAACTATGGAGTTTGAATGCAGATGAAAGCATACTATTTGCTCTCCTTTTCAATTGTTGTTTTGTTTTACTTCTTCAGTTTCTCCCATTAGTTCTGATTCTTCTTTACATCATGACTAATGTGAAAATACGCTTAATATGAATGTGTAAGTAGAGCCTATTTCAGATTAAACACCATCTTGGGGAGGGGGGAGGAGAGGGAGGGAGAGAAAATTTAAAATTCAAAATCTTAAGGAAGTAAATATTGAAAACTAAAAAGAAAAAGAATTATTTAAAAAAAAAAGAAAAAAAAGAAAGAAAGAAAACCACCAAGCCAGTTGGGATCAGAAATAAGAGCAAATTGCTCCTTCTTTGTTTCCAAGAAGACCAATGACATCACAGGGTGATGTCTTGACTTGCACGTGAATTGGATTTAAATGAGGCAACATTGCACAAAGTGTCAGGCTCTCTCTCTCTCTCTCTCTCTCTCTCTCTCTCTCTCTTCTCTCTCTCTCTCTCCTCCAGTGTCATTGAAGGCCAGTGGTAAGTCAAAAGTCAGAATGACTGGCGATGGCCCAGGATTCAGTGGATAACCTTGGCATCTCCTATATCTGACCAAGCAGTTATTTTCAGTGCCTGAATCAGGACCTGAGAACCGACTGGATGAGATGAACAAAGATCCAAAGCTCTATAAGGAGCTCGGAAGAAGAGCTACCCCATGCCTAAGGGAGACATTTTGAGGAATCCACAAAAGGATTTCCAGGAGCTCTTAGTGACCCTTTTGCCGTAAGTGTTCTTTCAACTGGAACCCACTTTCCCCTAGACTCAGATGGGAGAGATGGGTCCCAGACTTTTGGAAGATATTTGTGCCAGCTATGCTTATTATACTACCTTAGGAAACATACTTTAAAAAAATACCTAATTATCTGGCTAACTGATAATTATGGCAGGAAGCACACAGATGGGAGCTTGTGGGGGCTATAGCATTAAAAAAAAAAAGCTTCCAACCCTTCAGGGCTAATACTAGAGCCCTGGCTAGAGCCCTAAGGAGATACAGAAGCCATATTCTTTTTGAAATATATTTTTATTTCATTAAACATTTCCCAATTACATGTGAAAAAATAAACTTAAGATTCATTTTTGAAAATTTTGAATTCCAATTCTTTCCCTTCCTCCCATTCCTTCCTCCTCCTTGAAAAGGCAGGCATTTTGATATCAATTATACATGTGAAGTCATGCAAAACATATTTCCATATTAACCATATTGCAAAAGAAAACAGACAAAAAAACAAGAAAATTAAGAAAGTTAAGAAAGTCTGCTTCAATCTGCATTCAGATTTCATCAGTTCTTTCTTTGGAGGTAGATAGCATTTTTCATCATGGGACCTTTGTACTTGTCTTGTATCATTGTCTTGATCAGAGTAAGTAGATTAGAAGCCATGTTTTTGAGACCCAGCTCATCAGTGGGAGTGGGATTTGGGACAATAGCTTTGAAGCATTATGATTTTTAAAGGGGTAGTTTCTGAGCATTTAGAAAGGAAAGCCAACATGGGTTTAAGAAGTCATGTCAGACTATGTTGTAAACACAATATATGTGGAATTCAACAAGGTATTTGACAGAATCTCACTAACAATATCAGAATATGGATGAATATGAGCTGAATAGTACTTGAGCGGATCCTGACTGGAGTAGATGAGTAGACTGAAAGAATATTGATTAATGGATCAGAGTCAACCCTCAGGAAGGTCTATAATAGAGTGAATGCAGAGTTCTACACTTGGTCCTACTCCATTCAACATTTTTATCAATAACCAATATGAAAGACTGGGTAGTATGCTTATCAAGTTTGTAGATAACACTAAGTTACAATATCATATTAAAAGACCGGGTGGCCTAAAAGTTTTAGTGCAATTGTAAGCTTTAATAGCTTAAATAAACTTTAATAGCTTAAAACTGTTCTAAGACTTTGGCAATAGTCCTGTATGTTGGATAAGACAGAAATGAGATCCCAAAATATGCTGGCAGATTAGAATGATGGGCTGGGTTAAGAAAATAAAATTTAAAAGAAACAAGCCTTATACTTGGATCAAAAAAAAAAACAACTCCACAAGTGTAGGGCTGGAGAAATATGGCTAAATTGAAAATCATTTGGATACTTAAATTTTTTATTTATAATTTTTAAATTATTATTATTATTTCTTTTCAGTTTGAATGTTGACTTTTATAAGATTTTGAGTTCTAAATTTCCCCTTCTATTTCCTTCCCCCTTCCCATGATGGTGTATAATCTAATATGCATTTTTTTTTAATTTAAGGTTTAGTAGACTGGAAGTTAACTATGAGTCAGAAATATAACACAATGGTCAAAAAAAGCTAATTCAATTCAGGGCTATAATATGGAAGTTCAGCAGCGAAGACTAGGGAAGTGATAATCTTGCTATATTCTGTCCTGGTCAAGCCATATATAGAGTATCGTGCACAGTTCTGGGTATCTTAGTTCAGGAAGGACACAGACAAAACGGAGCCTCTGCAAAGTCACCGAAACACAAAATCTCAGAATTTTAGAGGGCAAAGGGACTTCAATAGTTATCTAGTCCATCTGACACCCAACATAAAGAGCCAATGGGTGATTCTCCAGACTCTACCTGAAAACCTCCAATGCTAGGGAGCTCACTACCTTCCAAGGCAGCCCATTGCATTCCTGGATAGCTCAGGTTATAAGAATGTTTTCCTGACACCACGTCAAAATGTTCATTCTTGCATCTTCCATCATTGCTCCTGGTTCCATACTCCGGGGCCAAATAGAACTAAAGTCTAAAGATGATCCCTCCCTACAAGAAAGTCAAATACCTGAAGATAGCCATCATGCCCTACCCAAGTCTTCTCTAGGCTAAACGTTGCCAGTTCCTTCAACCAGTCCTCACAGTCAAGCCCCTTAACTATCACAGTTGCTCTCCTCTGAACTCTCTCCAGTTCATTCACATCCTTCTTAAATTGTAGTATTCATAACTGTGCACAATACTACTGGTGGTCTGACCAGGGTAGAATACAGAGAGACTATCGCCTCTTTATTCCTGGAAGCTATGCCTCTCAATGTGGTTCAAGACCCCATTAGCTTTTTTGACTTCCTGATCACACTGATCACACTGTTAACTCAACGTGTGGTCCACTAGGACCTCCTGTTCTTTTTCAGAAAAACTACATGCATCCCCTGTTCTGTATTTGTGAGGTTGATTTGGAGGGAGGGGTGTTAAGTTTGTTTCTATTGCATTTCATCTTCTTTGAACCCAGTGCTCTAGCCTGTCTCAATCTTTTTGTATCTTGACTCGGTCAAACTATGTGTTTGCTATTCCTCACATATTCTTGCTATATGCAAATCTGATGAGTGTGCAACAGGTACATTTTTCTAAGTCACTGATAAGAACATTAAACGATATAGAGCCAAGCACCAGTACCTGAAGCTGTCTCCTGGAGACCTAGTGCCAAGTTAACATTGAACCAATACCAGCTACTCTTGGAGTCCAACCACTGAAGGTATCACATAGCCCACATCTCTCCACACTTTCTAGAATAGTAGGATATTTATCAAATGTTTTACCGAAAACTTGATTAGGAACTAAAATCAGAGGTGAGTGACTAGAAACAGGACTACAAAAGGATCACTTAAAGAGCAAGTTCTTAGTGGTGTCCATGAGCTTTTTTAATATTTTGATATAACTATCTCAATATAATCCTATGTGTTTTAGTTTAGGGGCATTTGGTTGCACAGTGGATACAGCACCTGGCCTGGAGTCAGAAAGACCTGGCTTCAAATTTCCCTCTGGTACAAACCAGCTATGGCACCATGGACAAATTGCTTAACCACTCAGTTTCCCAGGCAACCCTTCCTGGCAATTCCACACAGTCTACATCAATGGAGAGCGTTTCCAAAACAATAAAATCACCAACGCAAGCTAGCAGGGGGAGAGGAAGGAATGAGAAATGAATAGGATGATGGTGATGTCATTAACAAAAGAAGAAAAGTAAGGATAAAATTCAAGGGAAGGAAAGGAGTAAGGTGGAGGAACAGTTCAGTTTTGGACACATTGAGTTTGACTTACTGGTGGAATATCTAGGTGGAGATAGTCAACCCAATAGAAGATGAGATATATAGGCCTGGAGCTCTGGGGAGAAGGCAAGGTTAGAGATAAAGATTTAGGAGTCATCTTCATGGAAGAGATAATGGAGAAGAGATCACCAAAGAGGAAAAAAATATAGCAAGGGAATATAGAGAGCTAATGGTAGAACTCTGAATGAAAAGGTGTTAAAAGATGGTCTTTCTTAAGTTATTTTAATAGAAAAGAAGGGCAGCTAGGTGGCACAGTGGATAAAGCACCAGGCCTAAAGTCAAGAAGATCTAAGTTCAAATTTGGCTTCAGACATTTACTAGCTGTGTGGCCCTGGGCAAGTCACTTGACCCTTTTGCCTCATCTGTAAAAACTGGAGAAGGAAATGGCAACTCACTCCAGTATCTTTGTCAAAAAAAAAAACAACCCAAAAGGGGTCATGAAGAGTCAGACGCAAGTGAAACAAGTGAACAATAATAGAAAATAAACATTGCCTTTGGAGAATTAGTGAAAAGGAATTTGTGATGGGGAGGGAATGAGCTTAATAAGATGCCTGTTTGGAAAAATGAAGAGTATTACGTTGGACCCAACCAGCCAAGGGTGTGCTGAAGCTGGTGTATATGGACTCTCTAGATCTGATTGTTAAATTTTTAATGTGAGCATTCACACCTTGGGAACGAGAAAATGCTACAAATCAGGGCTTGGTTTGTTGTTTTGTTGATAGTCTAGAGTTGGCAGGGGTGGGGAACTGTGGCCCTCCAGGTCCTCAAGTGTGGCTCTTTGACTGATTCAGTCAAAATTCAGGTTCCCCACCCCTGAGTCTCAAGAAAGCTATAGATAAAATGTCAATAATGAAAATTAAAGTTCAAAGTATATTGGGGGGCAGCTAGGTGGCACAGTGGATAGAGTACCAGCCCTAGATTCAGGAGGACATGAGTTCAAATCCAGCCTCAGGCACATAACACTAGCTATGTGACCCTGGGCAAGTCACTTCATCCCATTGCCTAGCCAAAAAGACAAACAAAAAAAAAGTACATTGGGAGAGTGGCAGCTAGGTGGTGGAGTGAATAGAATACTGGCCCTGGAATCAGGAGGACCTGAATTCAAATCTGACCTCAGATACTTATTAACTGTGTGACCCTGGATAAGTCACAACTCTAATTGCTTTCCCCCCAAAAAAAAGTGGGTTGAAAGTATATTTTTTCCCCACAGAGTTGTTTGTTAAGTATTTATCAGCACATCACTGGACTCAATGCAAACAGAAGCCCTTTCAGGTTCTCTCATTCTCTAGCTAAATTCTTAGGGAGGCAACCTGGTATACTAGAAAGCAAGTGGATCTGACCCATAGTCAGTGACCCTGGGTTTGAATCCTTCCTCTGCTACACCCAGCCATGTGACCTTAGGCATGTCTCTTTATCTTTCTGGTCCTCAGTTTCCTCATCCATCAAATGGAATAGTGTCCCAGGGGATACAGCTCCATGACTCCCATATTAGGCATGTGGTTGAAGTAATAGGGATGGTCATTCAACTTCAGGTGAAACGTTCCCCTTCGTAGTTTGCCAAGACATATCATCTAGTTAACCCTCTTCTGGTTCAGATTCTCAGGATCAGCAGAACTGACACCTTCTGTAAGATAGCGTAACAACTGACATGGCTACCCATTGGCCACTGGCATATCAGTGTCCAACCCACGGCTCAACAATGTCAATTTCTCGATCGAGCTTCTGATGATTCTGGGATTCTTAGGGTGGAGAGCCATCCTGATGAGAGATTCAGCAGCATGTGGGTGGTCACAGACCCTCAAAAGAGGATATTTTAAAGCAAAACTATCTCCTTTCCCCAAATGCATTTTTTACCCACTAATTTCTAACACTGGCCTAAATCTCTTTGTTACCTAAAAATAAAATAATCTACTCAACTCAACTTTCAAATGAACCAGCGCTTTAAAATTTGCAAATTTCTGTACATACATCATATTATTTGATCATCACTACAATCCTGGGAGGTAGGTGCTGTTATTATAGCCATTATTAGCCCCATTTTACAAATAGGCAAACTGTAAACTGTATTATATCAATATAGCTATTATTATAATACCCATTTTACAATGAGCAAACGGAGGCAGACAGATTAAATGGCTTGGCAAGGAGTATACAATTTGTATCAGAGGCAGGATTCAAACCTAGGTCATCCTCCCTCTAGGAAGGAAAAAGGAACAAGAATTTATTTGTTTTTGTTGAATCCTTTTCAGTCATGTCTGACTCCTCATGACCCCATTTGGAATTTTCTTGGCAAAAATACTGGAGTAGTTTGCCATTTTCTTCTCTAGCTCACTTGACAGATGAGGAAACTGAGGCAAATAGGGTTAAGTTGCCCAGGGTCATACAGCTAGTAAGTGTCTAAGGCCGAAATTGAAATCAAATGAGTTTTCCTGATTCCAGGCCTGGTATTCTATCCTCTATACCACCTACCTGCCCAAAAATTTATTAAGCACCCACTATGTGCTAAGAGTTTTATAAATATTATTCATCTAATCCAGGAGCATCACTCTTGCCAAGACACCACAGTGCCGCTCATATATCTATACAGTACCAGAGCCCAGGAAAGAGGTCACCATTGAGCTCCACTGAGGGGATTTGGGTACTGGTGAGCTGACCCCTGGGCAGCAAGCAAGCTAACTTAGGGCTTCTCATCGTGCAAGCAAACAACAGCTGCTTGTACCCAGAGACCTTTGTAGGCAAAGGGCTCATTTCACAATGGTGAGCCAGCTGGGCCCTACCAAAGAGGGATAGAATTGCTGACCTTCCTTTTAGCTCCAAATTTATAATGCTATTTAAAAAAAAAAAAGGAAACCTGATTAAAATCATTTCTGACTTCCTGATTCTCCTTTCCCCATCTGCATTTTTCACCCACTAATTCTAACACTGGCCTAAATCTCCTTATTGCCTGAAAATAAAACAATCCACCCACTTCAGTTCCTAAATGAAATATGGCTTCTAAATGTCCGTATTAAATACCAAGGTGGATTGAGGAAGAAATCACCAGTGCCATTAAAATGATTTGTCAGAGGTTTGATAAGTTAACTCCAGATTTCTAAGTGGTCATTTTCATTTTCTTTCCACAAAAATGGATATTTATGATTTACATAAGTAGAATAACATTAAGATATAAATACAAGTTTTTAACTCGGATACAATCTTTTAATATAACAAAATCAGCTTCCCACAGTTATACAACTGTTCACCACTAGGTGGCGAAGCTAAATTCTAAAATGATCCCAGGCCAGTTCTTAGGTGTATCTGTTTGGAAGTTACTGATTGTGAACTTTAACATGTTGTTTTCCGAATCATTTTTTTTTCTTTATAGGATATTTGGAAATACTTTATAGACCTCAGCAGAGACCACTTAGTCGGAAAGTGATATGAATAGTATTATCTAACCCATCCCGACAGGTAAACTACAGGTTTAAATTAAACAGGTAACTAAAGGTTAATTGAGGTTGAGATTAAACCTTAAAAGGTGACCAAACAGATAGATGACCTCCTTCCACCCACCTCATATATACATATACACATGTGTATATGTGTATACGTACATACATACCAACATACACATGTATGTATATTTATGTGTACATATATGTGTGCGTGTGCTGTGTATGCATATGTATATGACAATACTAAAGAAAATCTAAACCTTTTAAGTAGATTTCAATAGCCTTAGGAAGCTACAGTCAGACTCTATATCTATAAGAGCTGGCATTTCTATGGTTCTTTAAAGTTAGCAAAGTACTTTACAAATATTAACTCATTTGATCCCTACAACAACCTTGCAAAGTAGGTGGCATTGTTATTCATATTTTAAGGAGAGGAGAGGGAAACTGAGGCAAACAGATTTTATTTGCCCAGGATTACATAGCTACTAAATGTGTGAAGGTGGATTTGAACTTAGGTCTTCCTAATTCCAGGTCTAGCTTTCTAGCTATTACACCAACCAGCTGACTAATAGTTCCTATGTAGAACTCAAAGCCTAGGTTACTGCCTTGTACATTCCGGGCACTTAATAAATACTTGGTGAATTGGATTGCACTGAATTCAGCTATCTGGCAACCTCACTAACAAGAAAGATATCTGAGAACCAGAAGGTTAAGGGGGGAAAGAAGACCACTGAGCAACTAAAACGAATGACATAGAAGCCAACATATTTTATTTAATTTTCACTCAAAACTTTTGACTCTTTGTATACACACAACTCTAACAAGTTTAGCGATCTGTAGTTATCCCTTCCACATTGTCGAGGTTAGGAGTGTGGCGACCCTTGACCTAGAAAATCCTTGTAAAATATTTTTGGCCTTCCCTTCCTACCAGAGAAAAAGTCTGAATTTTTTCTTTTTCTCTTATGGGGTGTTTGTAGTGTCTTATCGTAAAATTTGGGTTGATATTATACAATACTATACATATATTTTATACATTACTGAGTTTCTAAATTTTGTGTGTGTGTCATTGGCACCTTCCACAAAACCCTCAAAATTTTCCTATTCAATTTCTTATACTGACCCTCAATATATAGAAACCATGATTGGGAAAGTATCAATGTGGAAGGAATAACTATAGTTTCTAAGCCCATAGCATGTAGCAGTCAGCAAATCAGAAGGGAAGTCGAGCCAGTATACTGCTCACTTCCATTTTTGTATGCCATGAGTTCCAACCCTGGGAAGTGGAAAGAGCCCTAGAATTCAGAAGATGTGATAGTGGTAAAATGTGCAGGCAGCAGCCTTGAGGCAAGGGAGGGAACAGGAAAAAATAAAATAAAATAAAAAGTAAACACAAGATCTTATCAAATATAGTAATCTAGGACTGTGGCAAATAATCCTCCATACCTCCTTGGGTGTGTTAATGTTCAAAATTATGGTGTTCAAGAAAAAATTAAATCAAGGACTAGCTATTTCTGTTTAGGCAGCTAGGTGGTGCAGCGGATAAAGTGCCGAGCCTAGAGTCAGGAAAACTTATCTAACTGAGTTCGATTCTGGCCTCAGACATTTACTAGCTGTGTGACCCTGGGCAAGTCACTTGACTCTGTCTGCCTCAGTTTCTTCATCTGTCAAATGAGCTGAAGAAGGAAATGGCAAACCACTCCAGGATGTATCTTTGCCAAGAAAATCCCAAATCAGGCCACAAAGAGTTGGACTTGACCAAAACAACTGAACAACAAAAATTTCTGTTTAAGAAGGTAGGGAGCACATGCTATATTTCAGAAGAATTCCTTTAAACATTTTTAAAGCTACCTAAAAAAAACTTGCCCATCATCAACAGCAACAAGCATTTATTAAGCACCTATTGTTGTTCAGTCATGTTTCAGTCATGTCCGACTCTTCATAACCCTAGGGACCATACTGTCCAGGGGGTTTTTCTTGGCAAAGATACTAGAATGGTTTGCCATTTCATTCTCCAGTGGATTATGGCAAACAGAAGTTAAATGACTTGCCTAGGGTCTCATAGCTAGTATCTGAGGTCTGATTTGAATTCAGATCTTCCTGATTCTAGGCTCAGTACTCTAAGCGCCACCTAGCTGCCTATTAAGTACCTACTATGTGCCAGGCATTGTGCTAAGCACTAGAGATACAAAGAAAGTCACTCATTATTCAAATATCATGCGTCATATGAGAATGATTTATAATCCAAAGGATTGATAGGACCATAAACGTAGAACTGGGAACAATCTTACAGGACATCTTGCCCAAACCCTTTATTTTACAAATGAAGAAACTGAAGCCATAAGTAGTAAAGTGACTCAGCTCTAATGTCAGTCAGTTAACATGCATTTAGTAAGTACCTATTATATATCAGGCACTGTGCTAAACTCTGGAGATATTCTAAAAGACCCCTCAAAAAAGCCACATAGTTACAGTTGGCAGGCAGGATTTGAGCCCAGTGCCTCTGCATCTTGTCTTCCTTGGCTTCCTTCAAGTTTCAGCTAAAAATCTACCTTCTACGGGAACCTTTTCCCAAACTCCTTAATTCTAGTGTCTTCCCTCTCTGTATTGGTTATTTCCAATTTCTCCTGCATTTATCTTGTTTGTACAAAATTTTTTTGCAAGTTGTCTTCCCTATTACACTATAAGCTCCTTGAGGACAAGGGCTATCTTCTGCCTTTCTTTGTATCCATGGTGCTTAGCATAGCACCTGGCTCATAGTAGGCTCTTAATAAATGTTTATTGACTGACTAAATAATGCTGTCTCCCCATTAGACTGTAAGCTCCTTGAAAGCAGGGCCTGTCTTTTGTCTTTCTTTGTATCCTTAGCACTCAGCACAATGCCTGGCACATAGCAGACTCTTAATAAAATGTGTATTGACTGACTGTCTTCAAATCTAGAAGTCTTCTTTAAGGAAAAAAAAATCCAACTCTATAAAATACATGACAGATCCATCTTTATTCACAAAAAAGGAAGGAAAAACAGAAGGAAGTTTAGTTGGCCAAATAAGGAAGTGAACAAAGTAATGAGTCCAAACAAGGAATGTTTAGAAATCAGAAGGTAGGGCAGGTGGCCAAGAATGTAGAGAAGTCACAAGTTAAATCAGAAAAGCCACTGAACGACAATTTGCAAAATACATAAAGTTAAAGAGAAAAAAAAACTTTTTTTCACTTTTATCAGATAAAGGAAAATGAGCTGATAATTTAAAAACAACAAAAATACTTGTTTTTAAAATAAGCAAAACTGAGACATAGGGATAGGCATGTGGGGTCAGCTGAGGAGGCCCAGACTGGCAGGGTGGCAGTCCTTGGCTTCCCTTTCTTGTCCCTCATAGGTGGCAGGCTGTCTCAGCTGAAGTCTCAGATTAGGTCTACTGACTTCTGACAAAGCACAGGAAGTCCTGCTCCCTCTCCAAAGAATAGGCAGCTGGAAACAAAGGCAGGAAGAAGCAGACAAATTGTAAAGAAGTCAATTGCATCTGCAGACCTGAGGTCAGACTCAGCACCTCCCATCATAAGGCAGCATGGTGTATTTAATACAGAGCTGGCCCTAGAGTCCTGCCTCTGACTCACACTGGCCTTGTGGCCCTGGGTGAGTCACTGAACCTCTCACTGCTTCTCAGTTGTAGAGAAGCTGCCAACCTGCATTGGTAAAGGAAGGAAGTTTCCTTACCTGGGAGCTTCTAATATAATGAAATTACACATGCAGTCCCTATCACTTACCATAAATTCTAACAATATTGGGTCACTTAATTATCTATAGCAGAGGTTTTTATCCTAGGATCCATGTACTTATTTTTTTTAATATCTTGATAAACTGTATTTCAATATCATTCATTTCTTTTGTTATCCTATGTATTTTATTTTATCAACTTAAAAACATGTTTCAGAGAAAGGTTCTGTTATCTTCACCAGACTTCCAAAAGGGTACACGGGACAAAAAAAAAAAACAGTTAAGATCTGTAGGGATGATTGCTATTAAGTTATTGTTTGGAATGAATAAGGCTTGGATGATTTAACATTAGTTCATTTTTTTATATCAACTTGCCTGGACAGATCCTATTTTTCAGGCCTTCTTGATGAAGACTGAATTTACAGTAGTGATATATTTGAAGAACTGGTTTTAGTTTCAGGGTCTCTCGGTGACTGTTTAAAGACTACATACAAAGAAAGATGCTATCTACATCCAGATAAAGAACTGATAAATACAAATATGTATAGAATAATTTTACATATGTGTAATATGTATGTGTATATATATATGTGTGTGTATATATATATATATGTATATACCTATTTGTGTCTAATGATAGCTGTCTCTAGGGTGGAGTGGGAGGGAGGGGAGGAGGGAAGAAAAAAAAGAAAACAAAGAAATTTATGTCATAATTTTATTGCATATTTAAAAGGAATAGAAAGTTGTACATAATAGATTTGCAGTTTCATGTACAATCATCCTTTTTATTATACCGTGTTATAGAAATGCTTGTTTTATTCCATAAACTAAAAATAAAGTAAAAAATAATTTTAAAAAAGATTACACTGCAGGAATGTGCAGAGCACAAGGGCATGAGGCAAGATGACACCAGCTCTGTGCACAAAATAAAAAGTCAGGTGTTTCTATGATAAGAAGAAACGGAGACCCAGACTCTCGGATTACTTGCCCAATATCATTTAGAGGATGTAGGAAATTACTGCTATGAGAAGACTCACGAAATAAAGTCTTACCAAATCTGAATGACTCATACCCTGCTACTGAACCATGCTCTCTACCAGAAGTTGGAAATCTATAGTCCTCAGAAATTCCCACAAAGTCGCTGCAAGAAATGGCCAGATTTGATGGTGATGATTTCATTAAGCTGTTGCAATCCATCCACCCTGACTCGTCAGAGTACAGCAAACAGAAACAAAGATTCAGTTTTGGCAAAAATCTCCCGGTGCTTGATGGTTCATTTGAGTTCTGTCAGTTATCCAACAACGGATTGGTGGTGAGTATGGTGGAGCTTAGTAAACAGCAGATAGACATAATGTTAAAATTGGTACAGGAACTACGCCAAGCCAAGCCTAAGCTTCTGACTTCTGTTACATCAACAGCATTGATCTGGCTATCTTGGAACTTTTAAAGTACCCACCAGAGGGTGCTGAATATTGATACTGACATTCACTATAAAAATAGTGTGGAAGAGACTTTCTGCACCACAGACCCAGCTACTGTAGTCACTATTAATAAGGACAGAGTATGGTTCCTCAGGAAGGGCTAGGCAAGAGCTACAGGATATCAGAGCAGGCAAAGGCAAATACCGCAATGACAACTGTTGTCTCTGTGTTGAGATTGCTAATGAGCCTCAAAAAGTCATCTTCAAGGTAGTAATGTCCAAGGTGATAGAGCCCCTTTAGCCAGTGGTCTTGGTATGGTTCTGACTCCCCATCTGAGGACCAGTCAGGGTGTTTTAACCTGATCATCAAAGGTCACACCAGGTATGTGGAGTTTGTAGAGAGCTTCAATCTATCCATGCTGAAACACCCACCATGTAGCCAGGTACTAGAGACGGCTGGTTAATAGAGTCAATAGCCTGGAGTCAGGATGAACTGAGTTAAAATCTGGCTTCAGACAATTACTAGCTGCGTGACTCTGGACAAGTCACTTAAACCTCTGTTTGCCTCAGTTTCCTGCCTGTAAAATGGGAGAGTTCATATATGAAAGGAACAGTACCTTATATAAGTCATAGAAGGAATACAGTGGATGACTTTAGTGTCTTTGCTGTCTGACCAAGTTCTAAGCACTCCAGGGTGTGTCTGCTGCCCATGCTACAGCTCCTTGGAGCCACAGGTGAGAGTTGAGTGCCAGATAGACCCCAAAGGTAGATGAGAAGCCCTGAAAAAGGCTCAGCAACCTTTATAACAGAGGTGCAAGTCCTCCTTCTGTATAAAGAGATAGATATACTAGGAATTCATTGACCAAATTACATCTTTAAAAGACAGGCAGAGAAGCAAGAGTAGGTAGTGGAGGATGAGTATAAAAGAATGAGAGCATCCTATAAGAGCATCAGAAGTGCTAAATCTCAGAATGAGATTTGTTGCCGTTTGACTGAATGGTGATGAATTTTTCAACTATAGTGACTCTCAAAGATCATCTGAGTATACCCAGAATCATGGTATAGAACTCTCATTTTCTTTCTTTGAGCTAGTTTACACACCCAATCCTATACTCACACTGACAGGTTCGAAGTTCTCAGAGAGGGGCCACAAACACACAACTACTCTTTACTACTATTGTCTCTCACAGTACTAAGAGCAAACCTGATGAGCCTACTACTTGATACTAAAGGTGCTGAGCCCCAATTGGTGTGCCTCCCATTTACACAAAATAAGTCACCATGACACTATCAAATCTTAATCATAAAACAGTTGCTAAACCATAAAGCAGAAGCAAAAATAATTATTACATTTACTCATTTGAAGTAAAAAACAGAAACAAGTATAACTTTTATTGAATAGAAGGCAAAAGTAAAAATAATCAAAACATTACAGTCTACTAATGAACTTGGGTCACCAATGCACACATTATTCATGAGGGAGAGTGACTATACACTTATAGGAATCAAGCAAAGGGGCAGCTAGGTGGTGCAGTGGATAGAGCTCTGGCCTTGGAGTCAAGCGGACCTGAGTTCAAATCTGGCCTCAGACACTTGATACTTACTAGCTGTGTGACCCTGGGCAAGCCACTTAACCCCGACTGCCGAAGGAAGGAAGGAAGGAAGGAAGGAAGGAAGGAAGGAAGGAAGGAAGGAAGGAAAGAAAAAGGAAAGAAAGAAAGAAAGAAAGAAAGAAAGAAAGAAAGAAAGAAAGAAAGAAAGAAAGAAAGAGAAAAAGAAAGAAAGAGAAAAAGACAAGAAAGACAAGAAAAGACAAGAAAAAGAAATCAAGTAGAGAGACATATAAATGTGAATATCCAAGTGCTCAAGACAACTCGCAACTCTGGACCACAGGCATGTCTCTGGTTCCTTCAGGAGCAATCTGCATCACATGAATGTGCTTCTCCACTAGCTGCTCCCCTTGTGGTCTTAATCATTCTCCTATTGGGCAAAGCCATTCCCCTTCTCATCTTGATCCAATAAAGCAGTGACAAGATCTTTCCACTCACAGACACTCTTAACAGAGCTCTGGTAAAATATGTTATGCTCTTTCCCATAAGTCAGAGAACTGCCATGCTTCTCAGATCTGCAAATGGCAGAGGATTCTGCTTTATACAGTTGGATCCAATCCACTTTTCACAGCAAAACACATATTACAGCAAAATGGATGCAAAGCCTGCCTTTCCCCCTCTGTTTCTCTCTATAAAACCAGACAAGGCAGTAGAAGAGAACACCAGCACCTCTGAAAAGGTTCCCCTTTTTCAGCTGTAGATGGCTACGGAGAAAAATGACCCCAATAATTCTTCATAAAGCAGTAGGATTCAGCTTTCAGTCAGTTAGTTTCCAGGAGCTATTCAGGCCTTTCTCCAACCTAACAGTAAACCTTATTCTCCTGCTTCTTCTCTCTATTTCTTGCTTAAGCTTCCTCTAGGGCTCCTATTGGAAACCTTCTGGTAGTCAGTGACTCATCTTTACTTTATGAGGTAAAACTCAAAAATCTATCTTTCTATCACATATAAACCCAATAATTTTATATATTCTTCCCATAATCTTCAAACAGTTATTTGATGTATTTTTTTCAATTATAAACTTCAGAACTCTAAAAACAGCCCAACACAAATGAACTGATGAACAAAAGTACTCTGTAGTTATCATTACTTCATCACTGTTCTGCCATCTAGCAGGTCCTCTAAGTACGTTCATGTAAGGAACAGTTTTCTATCTAGTCTTCAGGATAATAATTGTCTTTCCTCATAGTTTATCTGAGATTGTTTCTTCACAAGTTGATTTTATCAATTTTCTGTACACAAATGTTCCTTTTCTGGCCCTTTCAGCAGCCAAACAGTTCATATACAAAAGGAACGGTACCTTATATAAGTCATAGAAGGATTATAAGCTGCTCTTGGTGGAGAGAAAGTACTTACAGCAAAGCTCCTCAGAGGATTGAAGTAAGCAGAAGCAGAGTGATGAGCAAATATTAGCTGAGGGAGTGTGATTCAGTGCATGCAAATGAAGGAAAAGAGGTAAGAAGTATGAAGGTAAATTTTGGGCCACTGGATTAATATCCTTGGAGAGTTGAGGAATGTGAAGAATAGGCAGTAGGACTGAAAGGAGGCTGTCATACTCTCCTGAGATTAAGTATGTGCAAAGACCTCAAATCCTTCCATTTTCAAGAAGGCTTTCCCAATCCCCCCAAACTCCAGCTATTAATGCCATCCTCTCTCAAAGAGCCTTTCGTTTTTTCTGTATCTATCTTGTATTTACCTATTGTAGGGCATGGGTTGCCTGTATAGGTCATGTGTATGTCCGCTTCAGTTAACTAAATGTGGCTAACAGGAATTCGTAAATAAATATCTCTACAATCTCACCAAAAAAAAAATTGCTCGTCTAGGAGAAATAATTTTTAATTTAAGGCACTTTCTTATGGTTTAACAGGGAAAGAGTGCTCCGAGCTATATCCAAAGGCCTAACTCTCTTCCCACCAAATGCTAGGTACACAAAGACCATCACAAATAGTGAATAGCAAATAACCTCACTTATAGCAAACAGAAATAAGAGAAGTTATACAGATCAGTATGTGCCAGACAGTACACGGAGTGAATGAGTTTTACCACTAGGCACAAGATATCTTAGATCAACCAAAAGAGAAAGCCTCTATCGCACCCAATGGTAAATTCCTAAAAGCTGGAAATTGGGAACCTGTCGAGGTACCAACTGCTCTACAGGTCTTTCTTCTCAAAGACTTCCTCTCCCTCCAAGGGCCTGTCCATAAAGATATCCTAAAACTCCTTGTGTTCTCTCTCCTCCCCCAAACTCTCACCAACATAGGCATGGACCAGTAAGTAGCAGGTCTTTAAGCAGAAGGTATATGACCAATTGTGGGGCAAAGGATTCAACAGATACAGTCAGAACTATATGGTTTCTGCTTTTTCTTCCAACTGAAGAGATTCTAATGTAACATCTTTCTATGACAAAAGTTAGAGGCCCAATTAAGCAATTGATATAATGTTGCAATTGTTTTTATCTTAACAAAGTTTCCAAGTTAGTAGTATTCATAGTAGGCAAGCAAAAGAAGGTTTACAATTCTTTGATATAAAAAGGTGTAAGTACATCTACTTGACAAAAGAGTCATAGCCTGGGGAGGTTATCAATGGCTTAATGTCAAGTGGTTGGCTATCAAACAAGTGGTACTCTTGCAAAGGCTGGCTCTGTGCCCAGTATTAAACAACCCCATTGAGAAGCTGGATGATGGAACAGAGTGCAGGCTGACTAAAATGTAACCAGCTGAACTATGAAAATAAGCAGACAAGAGATCAAAATTCGAGCAGATAACTAAGAATGAGTTGGGGGGGGGGAGTGAGAATACCTTTAAGAATAGATTCAGGTGTGCTAAAAGCTGAGCATGAACACATTTGATAATAATAACAACTAACATGTAGCACCTACTGTGTGACAGGCACTGTGCTAAGCACTTTTTTATTATTAACTCATTTTTGATTCTCACAACAAGCCTGGGAGGTAGGTGCTGCTATTATCCCCATTTTAGAGTTGAGGAAACCCAGGTGAACAGGGGTTAAGTAACTTACCCAGGGTAACATAGCTAACAAGTGTCTGAAGCTGGATTTGAACTCAGGTCTTCCTGACTCCAGGCCTGGTGCTCTATCCATTGTACCACCTACCTGTCTAGGTGCTACAAATACTAAAGGCAATATAAAGGGCTTTCTACATTTTGTTAAAAGAAAGAACAAATTAAGAAAGGTTAGGATCACTGCTTGGCATCAATAGAAAAATGACGAGAGAGCAGAGAAAGAAGACCAGAATTCCATTTTGCCTCTTTTCTGCAGCAGGGATAGTGATCTACAGCACAGAAAGGTTAGAACAAAAAATGATTAACTGATAACTAGGTCCAACAAAAAGTTAGGAGTTGGTGAGAGCACCTTGATAATCTCAGCTAGTTCACATGTGGTTGAATTATGTCCGAGTTTTGCTGAAAGAATTTTTAGCTGTGATAGTAGAACAACAATCCTTTGAGGAATTACGGTAAACAGAAGCATTATTGTAATCAGAAATGGCAATGATTTCAATTTTCTTTAATGAAGTTGACCCTTCATTTCCTGATAAAGTTATAGAAAGCTTAGAGAAGGGGGGCAGCTAAGTGGCACAGTGGGTAGAGCAGTGGGTAGAGCACCGGCCCTGAAGTCAAGAATACCTGAGTTCAAATCTGACCTCAGACCAAACACTTGACACTCACTAGCTGTGTGACCCTGGTCAAGTCACTTAACCCCAATTGCCTAAAAAAAAAAAGCTTAGAGAAGGAAGAGATACAGTCTAAAGATCAGCACGAGTTCGTTAAGAACAAGCTATACTAGACTAACCTCATTTCCTTTTTAGACAGGATTGCTAGGCTAGGAGGAAAGAGAGATGCCTAGACAGCTAGGTGGCACAGTAGACAGAGCACTGGCCCTGGATTCATGAGGACCTGAGTTCAAATCCGACCTCAGACACATAACACTCACTAGCTGTATGATCCTGGGCAAGTCACTTAACCCCATTGCCTAGCCAAAAAGAGAGAGAGAGAGAGAGAGAGAGAGAGAGAGAGAGAGAGAGAAGAGAGAGAGAGAGAGAGAGAGATGCCTTGTATATAACACAGATAGATTTCAATGTAGCATTTGACAAAGTCTGTCAGGGTAAAATCCTCATGGACATAACAAAGAAATGTTAATTGTAGAATAATCTAGTTAGGTTAGGTTAGCACTAAGTTATTTAATACATGTGATTAATGGATCAATGTTACCCAGGAGTAAGTGATCTCCTAAGAGTTTCTCGAGGATCTTTCTTTAGTCCTAGTCTGTTCTGCATAACTTAAATGAAAACATGGGCAACATGTGTTTCAAATATTCAGGTGGCACAAAGTTAGGAGGGAAAGCTGAGTTATTGAATAACAGAATTAGGATTGAAAAAATCTCAACAGTCGAGAACAGTAGACTGAAGGTTACAAGATAAACTATAATTTAATGAATGAATGTAAACTGTTCACTTGGGTTCAAAAAATCAACTGCATGGATAAAAGTTGGAGGAAACATGTCTAGGAAGTAGGGGGTTTTTTTTGGGGGGGGAAGATCTAAGAGTTGTAGTAAACTACAAGCTCAAAGTGAATCATCAGCATGATTTAGCCGCCCAAAAGTTAGGCTACCTTAATGAAGGTATTGTTTTCCATCCTTTGTTTTTGAAAAGGACCAGTGACATCATGGGGTGATGTCTTGACTGTTCCATGAATTGCATTTTAGTGAGGCAGAGTTGCACAAAGTCATCAGCCTTACTCTCTCTTCCAGCATCATCAAGGTCCACTGGTGATGGCCTGGGATGCAGTGGATGACCTTGCTGTCTTCAATGTCTGACCAAGCTCCAAGTGCTTCACAGCACTCACTTCAACCACCTTCATGGCCATTGGAACAAATTGTTCTCATCTGCCCATAACACCAGGAATGCTTGGGGTAGACTCCCCTTAACTCACCAACCAGTTACCCTGATCCTGGTTTAGCCCATCTGCTGAGATGGTTTTACTGGACTGTGAACACTGCACATGCTCCAGCTTCTTGTAGCCACAGGTGAAAGTTAGGCGACAGATGGGTACCAAAGGGGGAAGAGTAGCCCTGAAAAGGGCTCAGCAAGCCCTCACACCAGACGTGCTGGTCCTCCCTGAACACCCTGATGGAGGTATAAAGTTGAGAATAAGAAAGGTGACAATCCTCTTATACTCAGACCTGGTCATAGCACATGAGGAGGATCATGCACAGTTCTGGGCACCACATTTCAGAAAAAGCATTGATTAGACAAACATCCAAAAGAGGTTGATAAAGATGGTGAAGGAACTCAAAATTATACCAAATGAAAATCACTTGAAGTTGCTGAGGATGTTTTATCTAGAAAAAAGAGCACACAGGAGCCTTAAACTAGTTCAAGACTTGAAATGCAGTAGACTTACTCTGCTTGACCCCAGAAGACAGAATTAGAACCAATTGGTGGATGTTATAGGATGACAGATTTGGACTCAGAATAAGGAAAACATTTTTAACAATTTGAAATGTCCCAAGATGGAAACAGCTGCATCTTAGGATAGTGAGTTCCCCATCCTAGAGAATGTCAAGTAGCATCTGGATAATCATTTGTTGGGAATATGTTAGAAGGGATTCACAAAAACTTCTATAAACTCATGCAAAGTAAAATAAGTAGAGTCAGGAAAACAAGATGGGAAAACACAATAACCACAAAACAATTGAAGATCTATGTTGTTTGGCCCCAAGAAAGAGATATAAGAAAATGAGAAGTGGGATAGAGGAAGATGGAAAGGTCTGCAGTTGTGAATAATTGCACAGAATATCAGATTTTTTTTCAATGTATTGATCAGTTTTGAGGATTTTTCCCTCTTTTTTCTCTTTCAAGATTCTTTATTATAAGGGATGGCTCTTTGGAAGGGGGAGTTGGTAAAATACAGAGAGAAATCTAGGTAATGTAAAAGCAAAATATATCAATATGACTATTAAAACTTTATTGTGAAAAAAATAAGGGATTCATGATTTGGATAGGGATTGAAGTAGTTGACCTAATTCTATATGCTACTATAGTAACAGGATGACAAACTGTTCTCCATTTCCACTGAGGACAGAGGCAGTGATGCACCCTTGCCCCCAAAGCAGATGGCAAATTCAATATTATTCATTCAGCAGAAGCCATTTCTCACACATAAGGATGAACAACAGAAGGGGCTTTCAAATACACTTGGAGCAAGAAATGGCAAAAACACAGACCGAGGATAGAAAAATAATAATAATGGGAAATTATGTAGTGCTTTATAGTTTACAAAACACTACATACAGAATCTTATTTAATCCTTACAACAACCCTATGAAGTAGGCACTGCAGGTATTATGATAGCCATTTTACAGATGTTAGTCAATAAGCTTTTATTAATTACCTACTATATGCCAGGTGCTGTGCTAATTGCTGGAGATGCAGAAAGAGGTAAAAGAGAGTCCCTACCTTCAATGTAGAATGTTATGTAGGTGGTGCAGTGTATACAGTGCCACAGGACTTGGAGTCAGGAAGACCTGAGTTCAAATCCAGCCTCAGGCATTTACTAGCTGTGTGACCCTGGGCAAGTCACTTAACCCTGTTTACCTCAGTTTTCTCATCTGTAAAAAGATCTGGAGAAAGACATGGCAAACCACTTCAGTATCTTTGCCAAGAAAACCCCAAATAAACAACTGAATGACATCTTCAAGGAACTCATAATCAAATGGATCTGGAAGCTGAGATTCAGAAAATTTAAGGGATTAAATCACATAAGTCAGTATTTTCCAGATTGTTATCAAGGACCCCTGGCAGGCCATGGAATTGTTTTATTTATAAAGGATATTTGTTCACTGTGTTTGTTTGTTTGTTTGTTTGTTTGTTTGTTTGTTTGTTTTGAAACTAGTGTCCCTCACTTGCCCAGGCTGCAAGTGTGGCAGCCAATTACAGCTTGACTGTAATCCCACTGCTGATCAGCAAAGAAGCGTTAATTTGCTCCCTTAGCAGCCTAGGGGTCCCCCACTCCCAGGGGCTCATCATATTGGTGCCAGATTTAGTTTGGACACCCAAACAGCTTCAGTTTTGCTTCAGCACAGAACTCCTGAAGTCCAGAAATCCTTCAGCCTCAGCCTCCTCAGTAGCAAGGACTAACCACAGGTCTACCCTATCATCCCCAGCCTCACACGGAGTTCTTTAAAGGGTCCAAGAATCCACATGTGCACCAAATGTCATTTTGTTTTTATTTAGTTCCAACCTTCTATAGATTGAAGACATTTTCACATGTATGTGTATTTCCATTTTCAAACACATATAGATACGGTATGATTAATAAGATACAAATTAATTTAATCATTAAATTTATATGTAACCATCATCATCATATATTTTTTTCAATCAGTACCACTCCTGTCATGCAGAGGTCCTCATAAAATCAGTTACATGTATTAATTAAATTATTAATTAATTGTTAAATTAGCATTTATTAAGCTCCTGGTATGTGCCAGGCATTGTGCTAAGTGCTAGGGATACAAAAAAGAGTCAAAAGACAATCCTTGACCTAAGGAGCTCACACTCTAATGAGGAAGCTGATAGGCAAACAAATATACTACATAAAGGAAAAATAGGAAATAATTAACAGTGAGAAGGCATTAGAATTAAGAAGAGTTGGGAAAGGCTTCCTCTAGATGGGAATTTAGTTGGGACTTGAAGGAAGCCAGGGAAGCCAAGAGGTAGATATGAGAAAGGAGAACATTCCAGGCACGAGGGACATTCATTAAAAATGCCTGGAGCCAAGAGATGAAGAGTCTTGTTTGTGGAGCAGCCAGGAGGCCAAAGTCATGGGACCAAAGGTACATGGTGTGGAGTGAGATATAAGAACACTGGACAGGCAAGAGGGGATCAGGTTACGAAGGACTTTAAACGCTGAACGGAGGGTTTTGTATTTGCTCCTGGAAGTGATAGAAAGCCACTGGAGGTGATTGAGTAGAGGCCATAGGTGACATGGTTGGACCTATACTTTAGGGAAATCACTTAGGCAGCTGAATGGAGGATGGACTGGAATGGGGAGAGAACTGAGGCAAGCAGACCCACTAGCAGCTATTGCAGTGGTCTCAGAGTGGGGTGATCAGGCAGAGGAGAGAAAAGGTAGTCTTATTATAAAAATAGAATGAAGAGGAATAGGTAACTCATTGGATGTGGGGGTTGAGAGATAGTAGAGGAATTGAGAGTGACAACTGGGTTGCAAACTGGGGGATTGGGAAAATGGTAGTACCTTTGACAGGAACAGAGAGGGTAAGATGGGGGCAGGAGGATAGAGGAAGGGGGGAAGGAGGGTTCAGCGGGAAAGATAAGGGGCTCTGTTTGGGACATGTTGAGTTTAAGATATCTACTGGACATTCAGTTTGAGATGTCTGAAAAGCAATTGGAGATGCAAGATTGGAAGCCAGTAAAGAGATTGGGGCAGAGTAAATAGAGCTGAGAATCATCAGCATATATCCATAGGAGCTGATGATATCACCAAGTGAAATAGTACAGAGAAAATGAGAAGAATGTCAGTACCTTGAGAGTTAGGATAATTTCATTCTTGGCAATTGTATCCCCAACCCCTGGCACAGTGCCTAGCACATGGTAGGTATTTAATAAGGGCTTCCTGATTGATTGAACTTCTGGTATAGGCAAGACAGTTAATCCCATACATAGATCTCTTGTCCGGGGGGTGTTGTGAGGCTCAAATGAGATAATGGATGTAAAAGCACTTTGCAAACCTTAAAGCATTATATAAAATCCAGTTATTATTGTTATTACTATTATTATTATTATTATTATTATTATTATTAGTCTACAATCACCAGGCTTTATGACTGGTGATGACTTCATACCCTGAGCCTTCTGCTTCACTGCTGCTGTATTCAAGCAATGTCTATAGGCAATATAGGGGTGTGCTAGTAAATGTTTAACAACCAGGCTCTCCATAAAGAAAGAAAAGATCACATGCACAAAACATTTTTAAGCTTAACCTGCATTATTAACACTTTCTTAAGTCTAGACAATCAACAAAACAATAAAGGAAATTCAAATTGGTAGCAATCACTGATTTCTGATGTGTAAATGTTCACATTGAAAATTTAACACTCAACTAGGGAGCCATTTGGAGCTGTTCCTCTTTGGCCTAAGGATCTGCCTGTAGGCCACTGTCTAGAGTGTCTGGTGGAAGGAATGGTTTATGGGAAGGCAGGTGTTCTTAACTTTCTTCATGTTAGGGAACTCTATGTAAAGCTGGGGAAACCTTCTGACCCTTTCTGATATAATTTTTCCCGTCCAAGTTTATAGATACTCTGAAATCTATGCAGTAATCCCTTGTGGATCCATGAATCCTATGTTAAGAACCCCTACTATGAGTTGGGGAGAGGAGGTGAATAGAAGCAACTACTGAAAAGAATCTTTGCTTTCTTATGCCACAGTGGTTGACACAATTAGGCTGCTAACTTTTAAGAGTAGGAATCTTCATTTGATTTGGAAAATAATTGGTAGCTACCATAGGATTCTAAGAAAGGGATTCAAAGATTCAAACAAACAAAAAAATCCTGTTGCCCAAATCAGAAAAAAAAAAAGAATTCATTCTCCTATATTGGTCAGTTTCTTGGAATTTATTTCTTCTTCCTTTTTCTTTTTTCTAGCAATCCATGATTTGGTGGCTCACAGTGCGAGGTTAGCCAGAAAACTATGAAGGCCAGTCACAAGATTTACATCTGGAAGGGGTATTAGAGACCATTTAATCCACTTCCTTGTTTTACTGGTAGGGAAGGAAGGAAGTGATGTTTTGCATTCAAAAGAATATAACACAAAAGCTAGGAAGATTCCTCTGCCGACAGATATGCATATTAAAGACTGGAACGTGGACCCCAAATCTCCGGTGTAATGAGCTTGATTTCTGCACTTAGCTTTCCTTCCTGTTCAACTCCATTTCCACACCAATCAGACAGGATTTACCTAGCAAAGTGAGCTCCAAGTTCCATTTATCTCCTGTGGGTATTTTAGGGAGAGTTCCCAAAATGGATTTTGCAGGACATAGACTTCCCATAAGATTTTTATCTTCAGTCAAGAGACATTTTCTAACCCTAAATCACATAGTTGACTTGGATGAGAAACTTTGAGTCAGCACCTGATGCGGGCAGGTAAAAGAATATATAAAATCTTAGTGTAGAGGCATTTGGGCAGGCTTTTGCTCAGCTGCCCTTAATGAGGTGTGATGGCTCATAGCCTTCCTTATGGATTAAACAGAGTCAGCCTGATCTTATGTACAGAAACTTTAAAGCCTCTGTGCATAAGCAGATGAGAGCTGAGATGGACAATGAAATGATCCTGAAAAAATAGAGCCCGGAAGCTGGTAGAAGAAAGAAACTCAGCAACCAACAGCAGGACCAGTGAAACATACCGAGGAAGCCGTGAGATCAGATGAGATGTTCAACTACGACCCTGGGACTAATAAAGTACAGACTGACAGAAACACAACTTGGGGTTGGAAAATTCCTTTTAATTACTGGCAAACCTCTGGTTTTCAATTTGCATTCCCTTGAACCTTTTCAGTGACTCCACCCAATAAAACTGCTTAGCAGCTATGTGGGTCTAGGGCAACATAGGCTTCCCTCAGCCCCTGGAAAGCTTTTGGTGACAAGAAAGCCCTCTGTCTTCAGTCCTTTGTTGTAAATTCATGACATTATTATCATGCTGTCTGCAAAAGAATCAATGTATTTTTCTTTAACATTCTTGCCAGTGATAAAGCCTCTGAGCTTTCTCTACAAAAGAAATGTCTCACAATCATCCTATCTCACTACATTCAAAAGTTCTGCTAAAATAGTAGAGATTGCAGCATCCACTGTATTTTCTGCTTTTTTTGTGACACTCTTTTTTTTTATTGATAATAGAGTACCCTAAAATTCCTGATTTAGACTATTAAGCTTAAATATTTTGTAAAACATGTACAGGGGCTTAAGCATAGATATGACTTTTTACAGTTGATGGAAAATAATGTGATATTTTGTTGTTTTCAATTAAGTCTAAAATTGGTTGATCCTTGAATCATGAAATTTAGAACATAATATAAATACTTCTGAAACAAAAATGAAAATTGGGTTTAGATAAAAACAAGTTTCTAGCATTTATAAATGTGCTGTAAATTTAAAAAATCAAGATTATCTCACAAGAAAATAAAGTTACAAAGTGCAGAACCCTAACACATTAGGCATTTGACAAAAATTTGTTGTTGATTTAAATTGTGTTTTGCTTCTGTGGGCAATTCAATAATTCAATTTAGCAAATATTTATTAAGTGCCAACTATGGGTAAACCCTTCCAGTACCTTTGCCATGAAGAGTCAGACTTGACCAGTCAACTAAACAACAAAAACAACGTGTAAGGCACTGGGCTAAATAGTAAGGATATAAAGGTTAAAAACTGTGGTTAAGATAACTGAGAAGAAAGAAAGTCAGGTAAATGGACTTCTCCCAAAACCCCTTTAACAATCATGAAATACCACTGAAACCCTTCCTCATCGCACCAAGAATGATAAGGGAAGAGGCCACAATAGAAAAACCAACAAGCAAAATGAGAGAACAGCAGAGAGAAGGGGGAAGCTCTTAATTAGAGTTGCCATGTGGTCTGTAGGCTAACCTGGAATTATTATATATATAGTGCTACGTGGTGGCAGTCCTGGAACTTCAAGACTGGGCTCTCTCACACTAAGGGTGGACCTAGACCTTGTGTATTTCTTCCCTCATCACCTCCATTTGTCCCCTCCCCTCTTCTGGCTAGATGAACAACAGGTATGAAAGGATACTTTGCTACCCCAACCTCAGTCAGCCCCACCCTGGTCTGAGCTCTTCAGCCTGGGAGGCCCAATGACTAGCCTCTGAAAAAGCCTATCTATGAAAGGCCAAAATAAAGATTCCTCACCAGAAGGACAGACTTCTGGTGATGTGTCTCTCCATAGCCAGGTTGATCCTTGTAAAGGAGACTTGGTCTGTTTCCAAGGGCAATACTTGAAACCTTTCCAACATGGTAGAATCCTCATAGCTTACACTTCACTGACATAGACTTCAAGAACCCAAGGTCAACTTCACACCAATACACTTGGAACAACAACAAAAGAAAAATAGAAAAGCTTCATATCAATTTCAAAAGAGAGAAATTATTTATACTGTATTTTCAGATAATAATGTAATAAAATTAGGGAAAATATAGTGTATTGGGGTGGTAGAAATGGCATGTATATAAGTATAAAACAGGTAGAGAATAATGGGAGCAAAGATAAGATCCAGACAAAGTGCACACAGCAAATTTAAGATCAAATGAGAACAGGTATAGGGCTTAGCCATCCTTAAAGCATTGTGTAAATGCTAGCTATTATTGTGGGAGAAAAATTAAGACTATACAAAGAACGTAGCACCTAGGCTAACTATTACAGATAAGGATTATGAAAGGCAAAGGAAGGAAGGAGTTTAGCACTAGGCATGGAACAAGCACTTAGTAAAAGCTTATGACTAATATTTACTTAGTTGGGTTGGGGAGAAAAGAGATTGGGTGTCCCTGGAATGGTACTGAGAATGTGATAATAAAATGGGCAGAAGTTGAAGCTTCTCCAGGGCCTCAAGGCCATTTATTATGAGGTTTGTATGCAAAATGTACAAGCAAAAATGGGAAAAGATTAAGGAAAATTCTTCCTGAAAATAGGAAGAATTATGTAGTGACCTGTACAGAGGACACAATATTCATCTATATGCCACAGTTAAGTAATTATTATGTAAGCTCAAATGAAGACTGGGTATGCTAGAAGAAAATGTAAGCTCCAAGAACATTTCCTTGATCTCCAACTTGTCAGGGAGAATCAAATATGTTTCCTTTTTAATTGTAAAAGGACTTCACTATAAAAATAAAGGAGGAGGAAGAGGAGAAGGAGAAAGAGGAGAAAGAGGAAGAGAAAGAAAGAAGGAAGGAAAGAAGGAAGGAAGGAAGGAAAGGAAAGGAAGGAAGGAAAGGAAAGGAAAGGAAAGGAAAGGAAGGAAGGAAGGAAGGAAGGAAGGAAGGAAGGAAGGAAGGAAGGAAGGAAGGAAGGAAGGAAGAAAAGAAGGAAGGAAGGAAGGAAGGAAGGAAGGAAGGAAGGAAGGAAGGAAGGAAGGAAGGAAGGAAGGAAGGAAGGAAGGAAGAATTCCAATCTGTTTCTGGAGGTTGTAAGATATAAGATCACACAGAAGAGAAAGGGAAGGATAGTTGAGTACTTGAAGCTAAGCAGTAGATATGAATTTCTTCCCCAATAGAAGGAAACTGGATCCTCAGAGGAGGAAGCAGTTCCCTATCCTCCAAGGAATGATGAGGTAGATCCACAGTGCCATCAGTTGAGACATTCTCCAGTAAGGGTCAGAGGAAGATGAGATGAGTAGTGGTGTTTAGTGACTCCCTGCTTTACAGATACTGAGGCTGCTATTGGTTGGCCTGGTCAGACCACACCTGGAATATTGTTTCCAGTTCTGAGTCTCACTTGTTAAAAAAAAAAAGTATATTGATAAGATACAGTGAATTCAAGGACACAGTCAGGAGAGCAAAGGCCATACCATATTATGTATGTTTCAGTCCTACTGTGTTGTCAGATACCTGGCCTCTTAGCATCCAGCCACTCCCAAGGGGTAATTATCAAAACAACATCTTGGAAGGTGGAGCACTGAGCTCCTCCCAATGCATTCCTTTATAGAGGGTAGAAACTAGACTTTTGAGGGGCTCACTTCACTCTGCATCTGCTACTCTGCCTGGCTGCAATTCCACAGAACAAATACCACCTGGTCTCCCCCCTTCCACCCCTCACTTGTGTATTGTCTCCTCCCATTAGATTGTAAACTCCCTGAAGGCAGTGATGGTTTTTCTTTTTATTAATTGGATCCTCAGGTGCATCAAGGTGGTGCAGTGGATAGATTACCAATACTGGAGAATGGAAGACTCTCCTTCCTGAGTTCAAATCCATTCTGTCCCTCCTACCCACAACCACTGTGCTTCTGTAATCCCTGGTCTTTTTTTAACAAACTGCCTTTTGGATTAGAGTTTATCTTTTTGTAGGCTATCTTCTCATCTTCTTGTAATCATGGAAACCTGGCTTCCCAAGCATAAGACACTACATCCCTGTAAGGGAAACTGAGGAGGATAGATCCTTCCCAGCCTCCTGTGTAACCATCTCATGACCTAATGGTGGAACTGCCTCATGACCCAACACAAAGATAGATGGGAGTTACCATGCATGGCCAAAGGTGACCACAGAGATGAAACATTAAATAACCAACAAGCTATGTTACCTGGGAAAGCAATATATCTCAAGAAACATTTTTCTTTTTTCTTTTTTTTTAATTTTATTAATTTATTGATTTATCAACAATCACTTCCATATGCTTTTGAGTTGAAAATTTTTCTCCCCCTTCCTCCCCCCCCACCCTCCCCAAGACGGCGCACAATCTGATACAGGCTTTACATTTACATTCCTATTAAACATATTTTCACATTAGTGAAGTTGTAAGTAAAAATTAAAACCAATAGGAGGAACCATCAGAAAGATGAAACAAAACTCAACAGAAGGTAAAAATAAGTGATAACGATTCGACTTCCATAGTTCTTTCTTTGGATGTGGACAGCATTTTCCACCCCAAGGCCTCTGGAGATGTCTTAGGTCCTTGTAATGCTCAGAAGGGTTTGGTTTAACAATATTAGTCATCACATAACGTGGCTGTTACTGTGTACAAAGTCCTCTTGGTTCTGCTCACTTCACTCAGCATCAGACCATATAGGTCTTTCCAGGTTTTTCTGAAGTCAGCCTGTTCATCATTTCTTATAGCACAATACTATTCCATTCCATTACATTCATATACCATTCCCCAATTGATGGGCATCTCAAGGAACATTTTTCTTGAGAAAGGCGTGTAACTGTCCAAGGAATTGATCACTCCTTGGAGACTTACACAACAAACATGTATTTGGGGGCTCTGATCAAGCCCCAACTTTCGTTAAAGATGTGTGCGTGCCTGGACATGAGTTCACCAAGGGTACACACACAAAACAAAATATTAAGATTGTCTTTCCCTGGTTAACATGGATATAAAAGGGGTCATCTGGAAAGGGATCTTTGGAGACTTTGATGTCAGAGATAGGGAGGCCGAATCTCTCTTGTATGTGTTCAGAAGCATACTGCTTGCATGGCTTCTGTTGAGTCGGAGTGGGACGCCGCTCTGTTGGCCTCCCTGACCAGACCTTTTGGCTGTTCTCCAGTCTCCCCGGTCTATTAGGTATTTGAGCTTGCCTGGTCAGTGAATGTGTATCCTTTCTTTTCTTATTCCTACTTTCCTTTATGTTATTACTTATTGCATTGAATGTTATTCTTACCTTTATTGCTTGTGTGGTTTTTAATCATTATTAATCATTGTAAATAAATGTGATTATTTGTTAAGTTTATCCTGAGTATGTGTCATTATATCTTGAGATCTGAACTGAAATTGAATCTGCGCAGCACATAATCTCTTCGATTACAATCCCTGGGTCTCCTTTTTTCAGTAGTAACTTATTTTAAGCACCTATACACACACACATGAAAACATGTGCCTGGAAAGGGCCTAGGCACATTCCTCGAACATGCTTGCCACACCCTTCCCTTGCTGCCATCATTCAGCAACTTTACCTCCTTGAAGGTTCACTTCATCCAATATATCATCCTATCCAGAGAATAATCTCTGTTGACTCCCAGGTCTAGTGTGTCACCCAATATGGTACTGATACTGGGGCTAGCTCACTTGCCCGAAGTTGGCATATACACTGGCAGATCTAGAGAGCTTTCCCAAATGTGGGGACCAGTCATTCCGTAATTCACACTGAGGGTCCTAAGGATAACCCTGGTATTTGGGGATTGAGGGATAGAGAAGATATACTGCTAACTACTGTAGTTCCTGAGCCCCAATCAGTGTGTGTCCCATTGTCATAAATCATAGTGACATTATTGGTGGTTAAACATGACACATTTACCAAAAAAAGAACACAAAACCAAGAATAATTATAAAATTATTAGAAGACAGAAGCAAAAATAATTTAAAAATCAAAATATAATAGCCTACCCATAAACCTGGGTCACACCTCTGACTACCAATTCATCAAATCAGAGCTTCTAACTCAAGTTGAAAAACCTGAAACGAACCCTTTTATCAAGTGCAGCATCCACAGACAATTACACAATTTTCCCATGGTCCCCAAATTGTTTTTTGATTCATAATTTTCTCAGCTATATCCTTCAAAACTCTGAAAACATATATATGCAAATAAGTTGATGAACAATAAGGCCAGTAATGTGAGCAAGTCATTCCCAACTTCAGTCAAAGTTTTGACCTCTGAGCTGCTTTCAAACTGGTCCCCTAAGTACCTTTATCTAAAGAGCAGTTCTCCCAAGTCCTCAGAGTCACCCCAAGCTGCTTTTCTCATACAATATCCTTTTCTGCCCCTTTCAAAACTAAAATGTCCACATACAAAGACCATACCTTATATATCCCAATCCCCTCATTATATTGATGAGGAAACTGAGACCCAGAAAGGTGAAACAACTTGCCCAAAGTCACTTAGATAGTGAGTGTCAGAGTCAGGGTTCAAATCTGGGCTTTGAAAACTGAGATTGAATATTGACTGTCACATCCTACCCTACACATCCAAGAAACCAAATGCAGGGAAGGCAGACATACCCTCACAGTTCTCTCATAGCTACTGAAAGCATCTGTGGCAATGCTTAATTATATATAAAATATCCTGCAAATGCTTGTCTGGAAAAGAAATGAAGTGGTAATTATTAATAAGGACTTATGAATGTAATTAGAAACAAACAATTAGAAAAAGTTTGATAATAAAGTATCCTTCTCAAAAGTGACACGTAAGGGTATGAAAACAAGTCCCGTGTCCTTTACATTCCAGTAATGCAAGTATTACGTTCCTGCTAGTGAAAATTATTGCTCATAAAAGGCAAAATAATTAAAAGGTCAGACTGTGTTTATTGTTGTTTTAACATAACTATAATTTTTTAAAACTTCATTGTAAAAATAGTTCCATGTTACATAGATTTGGTTATAATGTACATCCAATTATTTTCCTCCAAGCATAGATTTGCCCAGTTAGACTTATAAAAATGATAAACAAACAGTAAACACAGAGATCTTATATTCTTTATACTTTTTAGGCAATTGTGAGACTTATGAAGATGATGTCTGTTGAATAGCACCAATGAAATCCTTCTCATATTTTCATAAGAATACCTTCAATACATTTCTAATTCATGTTCACAAAGCTTAGCTAGAGATCAGAAAATGGGCCTATGGGTCAAATGTCATTGGTTTCTTCCCATTTGTCTTTTTTTTTGGAGAAATAGTACTGTGTTGCTGGGGTTTTTTCAACAATTTTGTATCTTGCTCTTATTTAGATATCTTGAAAAATCCATCCCATCCATCCCTCCATTTTTTTCCTTCATAATTGCATCAAATGGAGCTCCTGTCCTACTGAGGAATTCTGTGACTTTGGGGTATATTAAATAAAGAGTTCCTTGGTCCTTTCTATCTCCATTTTGTGGTGCATGTCCTTCCGTAAATCCTCCATAGAAGATCTAGTCCACATACTGGAGGTCCCCTAGGGACTGCAGTGGCTGAAACAGCCCTCAGATCACCTATCTGTTATCTGTTGCTCACTCTACATAACTGATCCATCTCTTTTTCTGATCACACCTATTGCACAAGCATATTTTTTAGTTTTATTAAAGAGTTTCCAAATTGTAAGACCTTTGTAGACCTTCCATGCCCACATCTTTTTGTAGAAGGTAAAGAGATTGGACAAACCAGTTCAAGGCCAGAGCCCTGAGGCACTCCACTAAAGATAGGCATAGCTTCTACTTCAGGCCAGAGGTCAGGTCAAAAACTGCCCTGCCTATGGACAGGAAGAGAGCAGGCTGGATTGTCTTTACCTTTGGGAACCTGCCAGGGTCTTTCAATAATCCCCAACATTTTTATGAAACAAATCACCATCTTTATAACACTAATATTTTATGGATGACATATGTCCATGAGTCATACACTAGTACAGTCTCTGGAGAAATGAAAATGAGAATCACACAGAAGGTAAGCACATGAAGAAGCACATGAAGAGTGAAGACTAGGCTATGATGCGTTATACGCAGAAATGGAGTAGAAAATGTTTTGATCTGACATTGGAGGTGGTTCCATGATAAGTGCAAAGGATAACCATTCAATAGATGTTGGTATCCTCTCAACTTCATCAGAAAACAGGGAAGGGTCCTGGCATATTGGGGGAAACTCCTCTGGTGACTTTATGGGAGGACATGGATAAGAGTCACACAGAATGACCAGGTCTAGATGGTGTGTGTTTTGCATAGAAGGAGGAAGTAACCATGGCAATGAAATAACAAATTCATTTGAAGACAGACCTCAATGTGAAATATCATATTATTCTAGCAATATCTAGATTAACTAGAAGTCCTTTCTAATCCCATGGTTCTATGATTATCATAAATTTCTATAAGCATTCTCTTAAAATGCACTTTAAAATGAGCCTTTTCACTAAGTTAAAATGCCATAAAAGTAAGAAAGAAAATGTGTTGAGCTGGATACATGTCAAGCTGGATCTTTTAAAAGTCTAAACTGTGGGATATGATCTTCAGTCTGTATGTCTTGCTTCATCAATCCAGTTCTAGTAACTTCTAGCTATGGGAGAGCAGAAGTTGTCACACAGAGAAGAGTGATAGTGCATTGAATAAAGTATTTTGCCATCTACACATTATACTATTTCGTATAGTGATTCCATCACCTTCCATGGATTCAATTATCATTTCTAAGCTGATTCTCTCTACTTATCAAGCCCTAATCTCTCTGATGATCCCCAATCTTGCATCTCCAGCTGTCTATTGGATATCTTGAACTGGATGTCCTATAGACAGCTAAAACACAACATGTCCAAAACTGGACTGATTGTCTTTTCCCCCTAAACACTTCCCTCTTCCCAATTTTCTTATTACTGTCAAGGGCACCACCAGCGTCCCTGTTACCCAGATTCAAAATCTAAGTGTCATCCTTGACTCCTTGCTTTCCCCTCCCCATGTCCAATCATCACTGGCCAAGTCCTTTCATTTCTACCTTCATAACACCTATCTTATATGCCCACTTCTCTCCTCTGACAATGCCACCACCTTGGTAAAAGTCTTCATCACCTTACAACTGATCTCTTGAAATAGCCTTCTGGTTGGTATCCCTGCCTCATTTCTCTTCACTCCTGTCCATCCTCCACTCAGCTGTCAAAGAGATCTTCCTAAAGATCAATGTCTTCATATCACCGTGTCACACTCCTCCCCTTTCAATAAAGTCAATGATTCCCTATCACCTCCAGGATCAAAATCCTCTGTAATTCAAAGATCTTTATAACCTGGTCCCCTCCTACATTTCCAGTCTTCTTAAATCTTTTTCCCCTCCGTATACTCTTCATTCCAGTGACATCGGTCTCCTTGCTGTTCCTCACACAAGACACTCCATTTCTGTACTCTATGCATTTTTGTTGGCTATCCCCCATTCCCAGAATTTTCTCCCTCTTCTTCTCTGTTCTCTAGCCTCTCTGGCTTTCCCTCAGACAAAGTCTCACCTTCAACAAGAAACTTTTCCCAGTCTCCCTTAATGTTAGTGACTTCCCTTTGGGATTATCTTCAATTTATCCTGTCTATATCTTATTTGTACATAGTAGTTCATATGCTGTGTTCCCCTATTAGATTGTAAGTGCCTTGAAACCAAGGATTGGTTTTTTTTTGGGGGGGGGGCGCAGTTGGCCTTTCTTTGTCTTTCCAGTGCATAGCACAATGCCTGACACATGTTGTTCAGTATTTTTGGACATGTCCAACTTTTGTGACCCCGTTTGGAGTTTTCTTGGCAAAGATACTAGAGTGGTTTACATTCCCTTCTCCAACTCATTTTAAAGATGAGGAAACTGAGGCAAACAGAGTGAAGTGGATTGCCCAGGGTCACACAGCTAGTAAGTGTCTGAGGCTGGATTTGAACTGAGGCCTTCCTAACTCAAGGCACTGCACTCTCTCCACTGTGCCACCTAGCTGTTCATACCCGGCACATAGTAGTCTCTTAATGAATACTTGTGAACTGACTAAGGTTGCATCCACTTTTTGTCTACTAACTACATCAGACAAAGAGAACAGGCCAATGCCACATCAAGTGGAAAGGTAAATTATTACATAGAAAATCTTGGTCGGCCCATTTCAAACCTTTTGTAGGAATATCTCAGTCTTTTATTAATAATTGCTCAGGCTACCCACAGCAATGTAAACTACATATGGATAACAAGTCAGATCCTTAATGTCTTTAGCTGGCTTAGCTTTTAATAAAAATATTCATGTCTTCTAACCTCTTTACTTTGAAAAGAAAAATAAATTAGTGAAATCGTCGTAAGGAAACATATCTAAAGTTAGTCAGCATTTGAGTCACAAAGGAAGACCAAAATTGTGCTCAACTTTTTCATGTGAGAAAAAAAGTGCCAGTGAAAAATGATTCATTCAAAAATGCAGAGATGGAAAATTTTAGTCTTCATCAATGATCAATTAGAACAGGGGGAAAATGTTTTGAAGGTTAATCATTTTAGGAAGTTGGTTCAAAAGTAGAAAATTGCAGTAATATGCTATATAAAATCCATTAAATGCACAAAAGAGCACACTAAATTATTTTGCTCATTACTTTAATAAGCTACATCTGAGACACTAAGGCCAGGGGTTGAAAAATGAAAAAATCAAAGTAAATTCATTGACTATACTATATGCATGACGTACAAAAACTCCAGGCTTACTGATTAACCATAGAACAGACTAACGTTTTTGCTTTGTATAGACAATGTACTGCTTACACAATACCCATCTATACTTCTTAGTCTTGAAGATACCAATGACTTTTAAAGGAGAAAGGGAAAAAATCATATCAATAATTGTATGAAATCACACAAATAATCATATAAAATCCTACAGTAATCCATTTACCATTTGAATAAATCTTTATGATTTGTAGACTTTGCAATATATATTAAGATGTATATTTTACTTATCTAGTTCTAGATTGTTAGGAACATGAATTTTCACTAAATTACAAATTTAATTTTGGTTTTTGTAGATATCAAGAAACATTATTACAGCAGGAACAGTTGCAGTAATAGTAGAAATAATAATAAACTACAAGAAGTTTTTATGAGCAGACTCAATACAGAGAATTCTTTTTTTTAAATGTGTCTCTGGCCCAAATGACAGGAAAACTTATTTCTAAGGTGTATAATTCCAATGTAATCTTTACCAGAATGAGAAAATGAGATGTACAGAAAGGAAATACTTAAGAGAAGAAACAGGTTTGGTGACACTTACGAAGACAGTATTTGAAGCAAGAAGATATGGTAGGAAAATTTTAATGCAAAGCAGATAAAAACCATTTACTAGGATTAAGTTAAAAAAGACATCTTTAATTTATCTCTATCTGTGTAGCGACCAGTAGTGTGGCCTGTTTATTAAATACTCAGAAATGATCATGTTGATGATTTTCTCTCTCTCTTTTTTTTAATTTTAATTTAAATCAGTCCCAACTTTCCGTTCTTAACGTGGAAAGTATCTTTCTCTCCGCCAAGTGAAATCATGTGAAAATTCTTGAATAGCTTCTCCCCCTCCCCCCATTTCAAGTCAATAGATTAAGTGTCTACATTGTTTGGGACTAAGTCACAGCTGTCTAAATTGCTTCAGAAATGTGTAGCAGATCTCTTTATACCAGGATAACACAGTTCGAATCATAGTTTCTTGAATATATCTTGCTGAGAGCTTATCTCATTCAAATGATGAAGGCAGCTGAAGCATAGTATTTGAATCATCTACATTTTGCTCTAATAAAAGAGGACTTTAGGAAGCTGTATTTGAGATAGGGGGAAAAGAAATGAAGCAATTGAAATGCAGATCTGATATTTTCGACCACTCATTTGCTTGTGTGTATGAACACGTGCAAGTGAGTGCCGTGATAAGACACTTTAAAAATAAAATTTCATTTGGTGGGAACTCGTACTTAAACTGTGAAAGCAATACACAGATCATATGAATTACTAGCAATAAAAATAAAAATGCAAATGAATGTTAATAGTCCCTTCCAAAATAGTAACATTAATAGGAAGCCCTTCATAAGACTCTTTATAAAGTAACATGATTTTAACTAGATAGTTTTATATTTTGTAAGTACTTAAAACTAGCAGTGTTTATTTTCAACTAAAGGATATATGCTTCCCGAGTGTCTAGAGGAAGCTAGATGGTGCAGGGAAGTCAGGAAGACCTGAGATCAAATTCTGACTCCAACACTTATCAGCTGTGACCCTGGACAACTCACCTAAGCTCTATCTGCCTCAGTTTCTCACCTATAGAATGAGGATAATAATACAGAACCTACCTACCTGGGTCAACAAGCATTTCTTAAGTACCTACTATATATGGGGCATTGTGCTAAGTTTGGGGAGATAGAAAGGCAAAAAGCAGTCCCTGCTCTCGAGAAGCTTACCATCTATCAGGGAGACAACATGTAAACAGCTATGTACAATCAAGGTATAGACAGAATAAATGGGAGATAATCTCTAGGGTAAGGCTCCAAGACTTAAAGAGGATTGGGAAATACTTCTTACGGTTTATCTGAGACTTGAAGGAAGCCAGGGAGGGCAGCTAGGTGGTGCCATGGTGCACAGAGCACCAGGCCTGAAGTCCGCAAGACTGGTCTTCCTGAGTTCAAATCTGGCCTCAGACACTTACCGCGTTACCTTAGGCAAGTCACTGAATCCTTTTTGCCTCAGTTACTTATTTGTTTTGAAATGAGCTGGAGAGGGAAATGGCAACAACAGGGAGGGCAGAAGGTGGAGATGATAAGGAAGAGCATTACAGGCTTGGAGGACAGCCAGTGAAAATGCATAGTCTAAAGGTGGAGTGTCTTGTGCCAGGAAAAGCAAGGCTATTGTCACTGGATCAAAGAATATAGAGATAAGAGAAAGGTATAAGAAGAGTGGAAATGTAGGCAGGGGCTAGGTTGCAAAGGTCTATGAAAGTCAAATACAGAATTTTATATTTGGTCCCAAAGGTGATAGGGAGCCACTGAAGTTTATTAAAGAGGGTGGTGACATGATCAGACCTACACTTCAGAGACTGCAATTTGAAAGTTAATAGGAAGATGGACAGGAATGGAGAGAGACTTGAGGCAGGGAGGCTAACCGGAAGGCTTTTGCAATAGTTCTAGGCATGAGGGGATGAGAGCAAACTTCTTATCTCCACCTCCTATTTTCCCCCAAAACTTCTACATGGTCATGCCTTGATATCTCATCAATAGTCAAAACTGTTCTCTCTGAAATTTTCCCAAGACAAGACAACCTATCCCTAAATCACCTCTGCTTTTAGTCATTCCTACTAATGGAGAAGAGACAATAAATATTTATTAAGCATCTATTCTGTGCCAGGCACTATATTAAGTGCTGGGGATACAAAAAAAAGCTCAAAGAACTCACAGTAGAATGGGGAAGGCGAAAGATAAAAAAAAGCAAGTGGGGAGGTTACCAGCAGGGGAGTTATGACAACATCCTGCAGCTGAAATGACCTGAGGAAATGAGAGTTTCAGCATTCATTTCGTCTTGCAGAATGATGTTTCTAGAGATGATGAAATCCCGGAAAGCAGCCAATGTGAAAGGATGAAGAGAATTCCCTGGCTTCCCTCCATAAATGGCAAAGGATTTGAGAGGATCTTTCCAATGTTCAATCAGAGGGAGGAAGGAGCCCCAAGAGCAGGGGGTGCTGAGGAGGTGAGAGTTTCCAAGAAAATTTCAAAGAAATCAAAGAATCCCAGAGAAAGAAGGGATCTCAGAAGTTATTTAGTCCAACTCCTATTATTCTATGTGTTATACTCTGCTACACTTTCCTTTTCTTCTGTACCATGAATTGTAAGAGTAATTTACAAAATTAGCAATAACTGAACAAAAAAATCTACCCTGCGATATGTCTGAAAAGTTGTCTTTCAGCCTCCACTTGAAAACTCTCAATAAAAAAAAGAACCCACTCCCTCCTGAATCATCCCCTTTCACCTGTGGACAGCCTAAACTGTATGAAAGTTTTTCCTCCCCTCAAACTTAAATCTTCCTCTCTGCCTCTTCTACCCACCCCTTTTAGTTCTGCCCCATGGAGACAATTAGAACAAACATAATTCCTCTTCCACACTACAATTCTTCAAATACTTAAAGGCAGCTATCATATCTGTCTTAAATTTAGTCTTCTTGAGGTTAAATTTTCCAAATCCTTTAACAGACACTTACATGGCATGATCTAAAGGTCCCTCATTATCCTGGTTGCCCTCTCCTAGATGTGCCCCAGCTTTTCAATCCTCCCTAAAATGGGGCAGCTAGGTGGTGCAGTGAATAGAAATATATATATGGAAATATGTTTCACATGAGTATACATGTATAACCTTTATCAAATTGCTTACCTTCTCAATGAGGGGAAAGAGGAAGGAGGGTAGGAGAGAACTTGTAACTCAAAACTATTTTTTTAAAAAGGTGGAAAATTGTTTTTACGTGTAATTGGGGAAAAATAAATATTAAAACTTTTTAAAATATTTGTTATATTTAATGAAATGCTAAATGATTTGCTCAAATCTAGATATACTATGTCAATAGTATTTCTTGATCTACCAGTTTCTCAATCCTGACAAAAGAGGAAATGAGTTTAGTTTGGCATTGCTTTGTGAAGCTACCCCTGACCCATAAAGTGATCACCACTTTCCTCTCAAGATATGCATAAACCATCCCTTTAATAATACAACCTAGAATCTTGCCAGGAATAAAAGTTAGACTCACTAGCCTAAAGTTTGGAGAATGCGTTCATCCTCTTCCCCTTCAGAAATCAACTCATTTGGAGTCCTTTAGCACTCTCAATTTCCACAGGTTTTTGAAGATCAAGTCTTTTTTGTTTGGTTTTTTTAGGCAATTGGGGTAAGTGACTTGCCCATGGTCACACAGCAAGTAAATGCCAAGTGTTTGGTCTGAGGCCAGATTTGAACTCAGGTCCTCCTGGCTTCAGGGCCAGTACTGTATCCACTATACTGCCTAGCTGCCCCTCAAAGATCAACTCTACAAATACTTCCACCATTCTTTCAGGACCCTGGAGCCTGATGATTTGAACTCATTAAAGGTAGATAGGTGCTTTCTATCACTTTTTTTCTATCATTGATTTTATCTCTTCATTAATGATTTTTTAATCTACATTGAGTCAGAAGGTCATTTTCCTTGTTAGAGAAAAAGACTCAAAATAAGAGTTTGATGGGTCTTCCTTGAGTTTCACATCCTTCTTGGACTGATTTGCCCTGAAGAGAAAGATCCACATGCAGAAATTTAGATGATGTGAAAACAAAAGATATCAACAAAAATTTAAGTTTAAAAAAGATCTCCAGCTCATTTTATTACCCATACTTTTAACATTTATATGTAGATGACTGAGGTCATAGGTTTTATTTGTGGCTTTCCATGAATATTGTTTCCTCCTATAAATTAATGATTCTCCATACTGATATTTTTCTTCCTGTACTGTGGCTACTACTTTTTGTAGTGTCTGGTTTCATAGACAAGAGTGTCCTATTTTCTTCCTCCTTTTCAGTTTAAAGTCCTTTTGACAGATTTACAAGAATGCGTCCAAATATATTTTTCTGATCCTTATTACTTACAATTCAATTCTACTTTGGAAGCACTCATATTCTGAATAAATTCATACTAGCTATTTATAATTAATGCTAGATGTTCACCAAGCATAACCAGAAAGATCAGGTGCATCAATACCATCAATTATGGCAAGAATTTTTTATATATTTTAAATCATTTTTAAATAATTGTACTACAATGACTCTAATCTGTGCAAATACACTTAGATACAAATGATTACAAGGAGTTACTATAATTTTACTTTGAAATAAAGATTTTCACACCATAATTCCAGTATCCTTTGAGGTAGTCTTCAATTACAGTCTTCTTTATTTGCACTAGAATTTTCCTTGGAATCAAATTCAAGCTCATTAATCTATTTTTCTTTTGAAGAACCCGTTCTCTTTCCTCTTTTTGAAAACCAGGACATCATTTGTCCTTCTCCAACCTTGTGGTACCTTTCTTGTTTTCCCCAATCCTTCAAATATTCCTGATATTGAGCTCCTCAAACACATCTACTGGTTCTTTCAGTAACCAAAGGTGTATTTTATCGGGCCAAGTGGCTTAAATTCAACCAGGATAACTAGAAGTTTTTTAATATTCCCAAACATATTTGAATGGGGCAGCTAGGTGGCACAGTACAGAGTGTAGGACCTAGAGTCAAGAAGACCTGAGTTCAAATCCAGCCTTGGGTGCTTGATGTGTGACCTTGGGCAAGCAACTTAACTAGTTTGCCTCAATGTTCTCATCTGTAAAAATGGGTATAATGAAAACCCCTCCCAGGATTGTTGTGAGGATCAAATGAGATAATAACTATAAAGTGCTTAGCACAGTGCCTGGCACATAGTAAGCACAATATAAATGCTGGCTATTACTTTTATGTTTCCTTTCTCTCCCCACTTCCTTGGAACTCAATAAGCTGCTTTTTGGTGAGGCCATTGGAGTTAGGTGACTTGCCTAGAGTCACACAGCTAGTATTATGTGTCTGAAGCTGGATTTGAACTCAGGTCCTCCTGACTCCAGGGCTGGTGCTCTATCCACTGTGCCACCTACCTGCCCCCATGCTGCTCTTTTCTTAAAGAGTTCACCTGAACCCTTCTATGGCAATGATTCCTAACCTGGAGTCAGTAAATTTGTTGGGTTTTTTATTTAATACATTTTAATAACTGGATTTGTAGAGAATTGATTTCCTTTGTATTCCTGTGTATTTTACTTTATACATTTAAAAACATTATTCCAAGAAGGGGCCCCACACGCTTTATCAGAACTCCAAAAGGGTCTATGATGTTAATAAAGTTAAGAAGGTGATCAATAGGAAAGGTCACATATTGACTACAGTTACAAATACTCTACGTTACTTCTTTTTTCTTTCTCTTCTCTACTTTAAAATTCTTCCATTCTGCCAACTCCAGACGCAGGTTTGGATTTCTCTCTGCCTTTCCAGATTGTTTTTCATTTTTTTGTTTTTCCTTTGAAGCACTTCTTCCATCATTTCAAGGAACTATTCATTCTCTTTGATAACCTAGAGTGACACATTCCTCCAGGCCCTTTATTTAGAAGAGAGAACCACCTGAACTTTAAACATATATAGCTGTTATTCGTCCCTGGCAAAAACACAAAATTAGAACATTCTCTTCAGGCCTTTGTAAAATAATGTTTGCCCTCCATATTTGCTGAATGCAAGATTCTTTGTCTTTTTACATTCATATTGGTTGCCCTTGTGAGTAATTAACATGGCAAACTGTCATAGCGAACTGCCTGTTTGCTTCATTTGTTCATCCCACTGGGAGCCCAGTAGCTAATGGCTCTTCAGTAAGATCTCATTTATGGAAGACTTGCTGTCTTTTTTAAAAATATGATGCTAGCTTGCTCAACTGCCTTTGATCATTAATAATCAGACTCCAATTAAGGGTCTGATATAAAGAGAAGCTGCCTTTAGGGGCTGTCTGTAAGGAACTATAGCTTTCCAAACCCAGTTGGGAAATTATGAAAATTCGTTTATGCCTTTCAGGTTAGCTAACACACCTACAACCTTTACTATCTCTCAGCAACTGAATCTGATAACATGATCTAGGACTTCTGTGAACTTGGAAGATTCAATCAGTCTTTCATATTTCATCAATACATCAGTAAGTAGGTATATAAGCTCCTCCATGACTATTTTTTCAGGCTCTAGAGATACAAAGACAAAAAAGAACCTACCCTTAAGAAGCTTACATTCTATTAGTGGGAGACAATAAATGACCTTGAGGAACTGCTTGCCTGAAACAGTAGTGCCTGGGGCACTCACCCCTCTGTCCTTTTCCAGCCAGGTTTAGTCTTGGGAAGCCTAGCCTCTCGTGGTGGGAGAGGGGATGGTGCAGTTACCTTTTCTCAAGCCCATTGGTTGTAAAGTCCTCTACTCCAGAATCCTGGGGATTTTTTCAACTCTAGTAAGATTATGATTCACATAAAGGCTTGCCTCAAAAAGAAGCAGTAAAAAAAAAAAAGTATTCAAGTTAAAAAAAATGTTAAGTATGGGACAGGGAATTTATTCTTACGCATAATGCTAAATACCTTTTAAAAAAAATACATAACAAGCACATATTAATGAAACAAGATTTAGGAACTTAATTTATAACTACTGCTATAATCTTCTGAGACATTAATATTTAAATCTAATGAAATTTTTAAGCATAATGAAATTTTTGCAAAACTTCTAACCAGACATTTTACATTTTAGTCATTCTGTTAATAAATTAGCATTTATTAAGTTAATAAGGACAACTAGGTGGCATAATGGATAGAGCACTAACTAGGCCTGGAGTCAGGAGGAACTGAGTTCAAATCTGGTCTAAAATACTTACTAGCTCTGTGACCCTGGGAGAATAGACAGATTTCTTTTGTATATCCACTCAGCTCAATGGAAAAGAGTGTTGGACTTGGAATCAGGAGGGCCTGAGTTCAAATCTCAAATTAGAAACTGATAGCTGTGCAACAAGATAAGTTATTTAACATCTCTCAGCCTTAGTTTTCCCAATCCATAGAATAAGAATGATTATAATAGCACCTACCCCAAGGGTTTGTGAGGATCAATGAAACAAAATATGTACAGCACAAAGCAAAACTTAAAGCAGCTAGGTGGTGCAGTAGATAGAGTACTGGCCCTGGAGTCAGGAGGACCTGACTTCAAATCCAGCCTCAGACACTCACTAGCTGTGTGACTCTGGGCAAGTCACCTAACCATAATTGCCTCATAAAAAACAACAACCTTAAAGCATGACATAAGTGTCATTATAGTTATTAGCTCCTCTAGCTCAATAGTCAGAGAATTCTTCATCATTTAAGAGTGTGAACCCTGGATTACTAAGCCATACATGACTAGAAGTGATCCCCAAAGTTCCCAAAGGTCCCAGTTGGCCAGGACCAATAAGAATGACACTGATCATACTTTGGGCAGGGTACAAAGGGGGAATGAGCCCCACTACATAAAGATATGCAAAACATATAAAAAGTAAATATACAGGATTTTGGAGAAAGGAAGCTGGCAACTGGAATGATCAAGAAATGCCACATGGAGGAGGAGTATTTGAGCTGATCTTTTCAGGAAACTAGGGTTTCTCTAAGGTAGCAGTAAGGAGGGTACATACGTTAAGACAGGGACCAGTCATTGTAAAGGCACAGAGATGACAGATGGACAGCTCTGTATGAGAAACTATAGTGTAGCTAGTAAAGTGTAGAGTATGTGAAGCAGAGGAATGTGTAATAAGACTGGAAAGGTAAATCATTGTTAGCTTGTAAAGGGCTTTAAAAACCAAACAGAGCAGTCAGTATTTGATCCTAGAAGTAATAGGGAACCACTGGAGTTTATTGAGGAGAGTGGAGATACAGTTACACTTACATTTTAAGAATATCATTTTGGCAGCTGTGTGGATGATAGATGGGTGTGGGGAAAGATTGGAGGCAGGGAAAACCAACTTAGGAGGCTATTTCAATAGTCTGGGTTAGAGGTGATAAGGACTTGTACCAGGGTGGCATCCATGTGAACAGAAATAAGGAGGCAGTTGTAAAAGATATTGTAGAGGTCCACAAGACTTGGCAATTGAGTGCAATTTTGGAGGGGGAATGGGTTAATATGATTGCACATTATGAAGCTGGTTGGTGCTGCAAGGATGGTGGTGCCCTTGACAGAAATTGGGAAGTTCATGGGGCAGCTAGGTGGTGCAGTGGATAGAACATCGGCCCTGAAGTCAGGAGGACCTGAGTTCAAATCCGGTCTCAGACCAAACACTTGACACTTACTAGCTGTGTGACCCTGGGCAAGTCACTTAACCCCAATTGCCTCACCAAAAAAAAAAGGAAGAAAGAAAGAAAGAAAGAAAGAAAGAAAGAAAGAGAGAAAGAGAGAAAGAGAGAAAGAGAGAAAGAGAGAAAGAGAGAAAGAGAGAAAGAGAGAAAGAGAGAAAGAAAGAAAGAAAGAAAGAAAGAAAGAAAGAAAGAAAGAAAGAAAGAAAGAAAGAAAGAAAGAAAGAAAGAAAGAAAGAAAGAAAGAAAGAAATTGGGAAGTTCAGAAAAGGGGTAGACTTAGGGTGAGGACAGGTTCATGTTTTAGACTGTTGAGCTTACATTCTATGGGTTATCCATTTCCAAATGTCCAGTAGGCAGTTGGTAATATGGTCCTAGAACTCAGAAAGAGAATACAGCTGGTTATATGGATCTAGGAGTCTTTCCTACTTCACAGCAGTATATTCCCTTTAATTCTGATTGTGATGATAGAAACAACCCACTAATGGGTGGAGAGATCTAGAGACAAAAATGAAGAAAGAGAAATTGTGGATTGCTAATGGAAACAGAGGCAGTTGGGGCTATTTGGTTGATTGGAAAGGGGTAAGGCCTTAAAGAAGGCAGTTGGTATAATTTGATTTATTGACCCAGAAGACAGCCTAGGAGGCACCCATCCTGACCTGAAGTTTTTTCCAGAGGTATCCAGAAATCCCTTCAACCAACTCCAATAGAGGACAGAGATAAGAGTAGATCAAGCAATAAGGGAAGACCCTCAGCATCACAGCTAGAGATGGGTGCAGAGCCAGAGTTAAGCTTGGTCAGCACCATGCCTATGGAAAGCAATAGAACTAGGTATGTCTAAACTTCACTCTGAGCAGCTGAGAGATTTAGGCAGTAGAAAAGTAACCAGCCACAACTGTAAAATCTCTTAGCACATTTGGTTATTGGCAAAGCCAGAGAGCCAGGCAGGCTTCTAGGGCTCAGAAAAGGCATGGCTGCATTTTATTGACTCCACTAGAAACCTCTCCATTGTGGTTACGACTGAGTATATCTTCCCTAGCATTCTGAGACATAAAAAGCTGGCTGGAGGAACACTGTTTGGTGTATGTAATTTCCATCCCCCTTCAACATCTTATACATCATAAAGGTAGGTTGTGTTAGTTTTAGTTGTTTTTCAGTCATGTCTGGCTCTTCATGACCCCATTTGGGGATTTCTTGGTGAAGATATGGGAGTTTGCCATTTCCTTCTCCAGCTCATTTTATAGATAAGGAAACTGAGGCAAATGGGGTTAAGTGACTCACCCAGGGTCACACAGCTAGTAATTATCCAAGGATGGATTTGAACTCAGGTCTTCCATCAATGAGTTTATATTTGATCCTGGAGATAATAGGGAGCACTAGAGTATGGAGCAGGAAAGGTAACACTCCTGTGCTTTTTACTTTCCCTGGTGGCTGCAGGCCATAATGAAACAATGTAAACTGGGTTTCTGCTAAGGGCTTCTATGCTATAATTCTTGGGACGTGTGATTTTTTTTCATCAATCAATAAGCATTTATTAAGTGTCTACTATGTGCCAGTTACTGAAGTTACAGAGGAAAAAATGGAATATTTCCTGTCCTCAAGGAGCTTACATTCTAGCAGGGGAGAAAACTCATACACTTGTAAGTATATGTGAAAAAGAATCTAAAAGTTGGCACGGTATGGTGAATATCTTGGGGCATGTTTAAGAGCCCCATATGTAACAGAGAAGAGATTATATTTAGGAGTCATCACTTGCCAAGAGGCAATAATGGAAACTACCAGGACTGATTTCAGATTGCCAAGAGAAGTAGTGTTAAAAAATAGAAAAAAGCCAGGTACTCAGCCTTAGGGGCAGCCCACATTTGGAATGGGCCAGAGAGGTGGAAAGATAAGCTTATGGTCGTGAAGCCTATGAAGTTATAGAAGGAGAAACAGATTTAGGAGAATGAAAAGAATTCACTGTTATGGAATCCCAAGGAGGACAGAATATCAAAAAAGGAAGCAGTGGTTGACAATATCAAATGCAGCAGAAAAAAAGGAAAAGTCAAGGAGAATGAGGATTGAAAAAGGTGTTAAGGTGATAAGGAGAGAGCAACAAGCAACTTGGGGGTAAATCTATATCCAGCTTGGGGTGTGAGGGGTGTTCAGGGAGGACTGCACCTGTGGTATGAGAGCTTGCTGAGCCCTTTTCAGGGCTGCGCATCCTCCTTTGGGGTCCACCTGATTCATCCAACTCTCACCTGTGGTTCCAAGAAGTTATAGCATGAGCAGTGGCTAAATCACAATAAACCGTCTCGGCAGATGAGCTAAACCAGGACGAGGGTAATCGAGGGGCCTCATACTTGTCAGCGAGTTAGGAGGATGTCAACCCCAAGCATGTGAAGGCTTCCCCCGCCAGAATGCGCAGATGAGAACAATTTGTTCCGACAGCCACGAAGGCTCTTAAAGTTTGGTCAGGCATCAAAGATGCCAAAGTCATCTACTGCATCCTGGGCCATTTCCCAGTTGTCTTGACTTTGTCTTGCCACTATACTTCAATGACTCTGGAAGAGAGAGTGAGGCCAATGACTTTGTGCAACTCTGCCTCATTTAAATCCAATTCACACACAAATCAACATCACCCATGACTTCATTGATCCTCTTTGAAAATGAATGGCGAAGTCCCTGCTGCACCTCCTTCCGTATCTCTTGTGTGTGACCCATTTCCACACTCACAGTGCCGTTATTCTGCTTCAGACTCTTATGACTTCTCCTGTGCTACTATAATAGATGGCGAGCATTACTATAGCCCGTTGAAAGTTTGCAAAGGGCGCTGCATATGTTATCTCATTGGATCCTCACAACAACACTGGAAGCTAGGTGCTACCACCCCTATTTTACAGGTGGGGAAATTAAGGCAAACTGTGATTTGCCCAGGGTCACACAGGTAGTAAGTGCCCAAGGCAGGATTTAAACTTGAATCTTTGAGACTGCAAGTTCCATGCTCTATCTACTGTGGCATTTAGGCACCTAATTGCCTTTTGACTGATTTTTCTGCTTTTTAGACCCTCCCCTCTCAAGTCCATCATTTACACAGTCTGACCATGTCAGTCCAGTTGAATGAATGAATGAAAAGTGAAAAGTGCATTATTATGTACAAAGCATTGTGTTAGTCACTGAGGTTAAAAAATAGAAAAGTGAGACAGTTCTGGCTGTCAAGGAACTCACCCTCTAATAATGAGACAACACACATCGATACAGATTTTTTCTACGGTACCCACTGAAGGACAAAGCTGTTATATTTGGTCCCTCTCCCCATGGTTTCCCGGTACCCTGAGGAAATTGGGGGGTCCTCTCCTCTCTGCCATTGACTAGAAACCCACTGATTGGGTTTTCCCCTTTTCTCATTTTTATGAGGCATAGTGATTAGCAAACACAGATTGGCTTTTACAAAGAAATATCTATTTCAAAGTTGTAACAGAAGTAAACAAACATTTACTCCAGTACCTGAGTGCCATAATCCACATCTCCACCACAGGACTCTGGGGAGGGAAGGGGATTAGACTCACAGCTTAACTCATTTCCTATATAGCATTAGTCCCACCAAGTTCAAGTCCAAAGTCTCATTGAGCTGGCAGCCTCAATTATTGCTCCTCAAAGCTTCTCTGCTGACCTTGCTGCAACATCCAGCCTGAAATCCTAGCCTCCGTGATTCCCATATCTTTGAGATCAAGATACCAATCATTACTAAGAGGTTACTTTATAGAACTTGGTAAAATAATAACAAAATTCATTTGTAGGAGCAAACAATCTAGAATATCAAGGGAAATGAAGAAAAGAAGTAGAGATAGAAGGGGAATAGTATTTCTTGACTTCAAACTATATTATAAAGCAACAGTCATCAAAACTATCTGGTATTGGTGAAAAAAATAGATGGATTAATGGAACAGACTAGACAAGGAAGAATCAGAAATATTAGACTTCAATAATTCAATGTTTGATAAAGTAGAAAACATAAATTACCTGGGAAAACATTATTTGGCAAAAATTTCTGGGAAAACTGGAAAGCCATCTGGCAGAAATTAGGCTTAGACCAACAATTTATACCATACTTCATAACATATCCTAAAGGAATGTGTAACCTTAATGTTAATGATCATACTAAAAAAAAATTTGCAAGAGAAACAAATCATATACCTCTCATCACTGTATATAGAAGATATATTCTCAACCAAACAAGAGATAGAGGTAGTGACAGCAAGATAAAATAGACAACTTTGATTACTTGAAACTGAAAAACTTCTTCACAGAAAACATTAATGCATCTAGGATAAGAATAAAGTGCTTACAAGGGGAAAAATTTTGATGACAAATTTCTCTGATAAAGGTTTGGTATCCAGAGCCATTCTTCAATAAATAAGTGATCAAAGGATATGAACAAAAAGTTCTCAAATGAAAAATTGCAAAATATTCACACCACATAAAAAATGTTCCAAATCATTAAGAGAAATTCAAATTAAAAACAACCTTGACCTTTCACCTCACATCTTGAAAACTGGGAAAAATGACAAAAAATGGCAATAGTCAATGTTGGAGGCCTGGGGAATAATAGACACACTAATACATTGCTGGTGGAACTGTGACATGGTATCACCATTTTGGAAAGTAATTTGGAATTATGCAAAGAAAGTAACTAAAATGTCCAGATCCTTTGAACCAGAGACTCTATTCCCAGGGTTATGCCCCAAAGAAGCCAGTGCCCTAGTGCTTAATTTCCCTGTACAGTTTTACTAGTACCACACAAGTTGGCCATTAATTGCTTTCTTTCCATCTCCAGGTTTCAGGAGCCACACCCAAACTTCATTTCTGGGGATAGTATTGTCTCCCTCCACCCACCTAGCCCAGCAGAGATAATCTCTGGGCCCCCCTGACCCCCCTTACCAGAAATTCTATTTTCATTGACAATGGTTTTTAGCCAAGCCACGACTGTCTTTGCCTGCTGCTCAAATTTTGCCAATTGATCAGCCCATAGCTGTATGGTTATGTGGTACGGCAGACCCACAGCTAAAGTCTGAAGCTATTCAGGTGGGGCTCCACCTAGGAGTGGGGCTCCATCCAGAAAGTATGATTGAATTGCCCCCAAAACCGCCTGGGCTTAGCCTGTGGCAAGACTTGGGGGTAGGAGAAGGCAATAATCACATATCCAATCTATCAAACCCATTTGCTTTAGAAACTTTACCCCCTCTCTTGCAGATCCAACCTGTAAACTGGTTTCTAGAAGAGTACAAGGTAGAGTTTGAGTAACTCAGCCATCTAAAAAGGAGCAAAAGCATACCCACCCTGGAGGCTCTGACAAATTTAGATTGATCTGAAAAAGCTGGCTTTCAGAAAGTCACTCAGACTATGGAAGTCCAAAGCAGAAACCCCTCAGCATTGGTTCTTTTGTATCAAACTTTCAGAAGTCATTGGTCCAGGGACTCTTCTGGTTTCTTTTTGAACTTCTGCAACCATCTCAGCTCCTTGGTGAAAAGTGTCCACTCATGGCTTACTCCCTCTAGGCAGGGAGTTACCCCCCTCCTCCTGTGAAAAGTGGTAGGAGGAAGTCTAGGGACTTAATCCACACCTGCGGGAGTTCCCCGAGTCTCTGTCCCTAGTCTTCTCTCCTTCTCCAGTCTCTTGACTCCTATCTCAGCAGGAATCAGAACCTCTGAGTCAGAGATCATACTGTGTGTTTCTAGCTGCAGTCCTTTAATCTTTACCCCTAATAGAAGAAGTCTCATCATTTGCAGCTTCATCAGCAGTCCTTTGGTTTTTATTGTATGGTCCCTGAAAGTTAAGAACTCTTTCTCTAGCTGCTGAATATGCTGTTCCAGTTTTCTTTCAGTCTGACTATGATGGCAGCCAAATTTATGCAACACAGTCAACAGCAGGTGAGGAATTTTGGCCTCAGGGGCAGCCTCCCCCAGAACCAACGGAGCTATTCCGCCTGTCTGAGATGGAGGCCCATGCTTATGAGATGGTTCCCCCGTACAAGATCAGGAAGTTACTGTCAATACAGAGCCAGACAAAGTCTCACATGAGACTAGGTTAACCTCCTCTTCTGTATTTACAGAACTATCCCTCTAACTTAACCATGATGTGAGCCATAAGGTCATGTTGTCCCAGATTGCTGACTCTGCCAAATGTTATAGGCATGGCTTAGCTAGTACCTTTTAGGCTCGATATTGAGAAAAAATGAGGCACTTGCAATTCACCAAACATTTAACAACGGAAGTTTACTTTGCCCTTGAAGAGCAAAAACATGTGCTTAGTTTCTCTGGATGCAGCCCTCCTTGTCTTCATCTGGAAACACATCTGATCAGCAAGTTCTCAGGGTTTGGCGACTTGAGACACTGCCAATATGGGACTGGGACCTATGTCAGGAAAACCCTGGTCCTTCCACAAAAGGGGTCTAAGCACCAGAGCACAGCTGAAGTAACAATAGCTCAAAGATGCCAAAGTGGACAGGAGTTTTGAATCTCTCCACAGCTAATCAGAGAGCTTTGGTTCATCACATGGTCATCTGGTGAGAACCAATTACAGAATTTCATCTATACATGCTTCATAGCCTCACCAAAGCATTTACTTTTTATGTCATCCTGATTCTTTAGGAAGTGGCCACCCATCCTCTCCACAGGGAGAGACACCATCTGAGGCACCCTGAGCATGAGCTAGACCCCACTTCCCCCCATTACATATATATTACATAATCTTGCCCACAATTCTCCCACCTACACCAATAGAGGCCTTCCTCTTCTTGAAATGCACTACTTCCACATCTCTACCTATTGATAACTTTCTTCCTTCAATGTCCTTTTCAGATGCAACCTGTTCTGTGAAGCTTCCATAATTCTAACCATCTGAAAGTGATCTCCCCCTCTTCAAATTTTCCTATAGCACTTTGCCTTGATCTCTTCATCACCTTTATCACATTCTACCTTTATTACACTTGTTTAGTCTATAAGACTCTTTTTTGTTTTGTTTTGTTTTTTAGGCAATTGGGGTTAAGTAACTTGTCCAGGATCACACAGCTAGTGTTTGGTCTGAGGTCAGATTTGAACTCAGGTCCTCCTGACTTCAGGGCCTGTACTCTATCCACTAGTCTGTAAGACTCTTGAGGACAGGGGCCATTATTTTTCATTTTTGCTAGACACTTGCATAGTCCCTTGAGAATTTTTGTTGCTGTTGAGTACGACCAGTCATGTTTAACTCTCTGTGACTCCATTTGGGGTTTTCTTGGTGAAGATACTGGAGTGGTTTGCCATTTCCTTTTTCAGCTCATTTTACAGATAAGGAACTCAAGCAAACAGAGTTAAGTGACTTGCCCAGGGTCACATAGCTAGCAAGTATCTTCCGCTGGATTTAAACTCAAGTCTTCCTGACTCCGGGCCCGCTGCTTTATCTGCTGTGTCCCCTAGCTGCCCTGCTTGAGAATAGTAGATTCCTAAAGTTTGCTGAATGCTCATCTTGGTGTATCTCATAGCAAGTACCACTTGCCTCACATATAGAATGTAATTATGGTATCCTGGAGATATCTTCTTGTTGTCAAAATATAATACATGGACCTCGCCCTATAGTAGCTTACAAACCTAGTTAGAAAAACAAAAAGGAGAGACATAAAATATCAGCAAATTTTACAAGGTAGTACAGATTTAAGAGCTAAGTCATATAGTATGGATTCTAAGCTACAGAGGTAACTAGATAGCACAGTGCCAGGTCTGGAGTCAGGAAGACTTGAATTCAAATGTGGCCTCAGTTACCTACTGTCTGCCTCTGTTTCCTCATCTATAAAATGAGGAAATTGTACTACATGACACTGATATCCTCTCTATCTCTATGATTCCTTATCTATTGGAGAACGGCTATTAGTCAGATAACCACTTTCTAGGCCTCAATTCCATTACTTGTAAAATTATGGAGGTGGACCAGATGATCCTTCTTGCTCTAAATCTATGACCCAATGGCAAATGTTAAAAATAAAAACTGGGAAGGCATACAGAAGCCCAGGAGTCAAGTTTCCGCTATTCATGTCATAAAGCCTTACTAATTCAGAATACTCAGGGCAATATAAATTTATGAAAAGTCTGAATTATGGAAAATGTTTCTTCAACAAAGATTTATCATCAAAGAAGATACAATTAATGCATTGCCAAGCAGAGCTTCCTGCTGGATTTAACTTTCCTGTGATTTCATAATGGAGCTATGCCATCCCTCAAGGCAAATCACACTTTTTGTAGTTGCATTCATTAGTTGCAAGTGGCCAAAAAATTTCACCACTGGGTGGCCACCATTTCTGCTCTCTCAGCTCACAGTAACAGCATGATGTAGACTTTTTTTTTTATTTTTAGGCAATTGGGGTTAAGTGACTTGCCCCAGGGTCACACAGCTAGTAAGTGTTAAGTATTTGGTCCCGAGGCCAGATTTGGACTCAGGTCCTCCCAACTCCAAGGCTGGTGCTCTATCCACTGCACCACCTACCTGCCCCATGATGTAGACTTTTAAAAAAACATTGACCTTTGTTAGAAGACCTGGATGGCTACCTTTTCTAACATCTTGGATAACTCATTCACCTCTCTTAGTTTCCTCATTGGCAAAATAGGGATGACATAGTATTTGTACCACTCACCTCCAAGGACTGTAGTCTGAGGACTGTGCTTGAGAAATCTTTAAAATCTATATGAATTATTTATTAAGCAAATCACAGATTCCATACTTATTTCCAGCTTCATATGCCTACCAGACCTAGTATTCCGCTAGCCCAGCTCCAAAAGCTTAAGGTCAGGGCCAAAAGATGAATAAATCAGACATCAGAATAACTTTTAAGTACTATGCAAATAAATGAAAAGGCATTTGTTAAGAACCTACTACTACTACTACTACTACTACTACTACTACTACTACTACTACTACTGCAAAGCTAGGTGACGAGATAAAGTGCTGGGCCTGGAGTCTGGAAGACTCCTTTTCCTGAGTTTAAATCCAGCCTCAGATACTTACTAGCTGTGTGATCCTGATCAAGTCACTGAACCCTGTTTACCTCAGTTTCCTCATCTGTAAAATGATCTGGAGAAGGAAATGGCAAACCACTCTAGCATCTTTGCCATGAAAACCCAAATGGGGTCACGAGGAGTCGAACATGACCAAAATAACTGAACAACAACAACTGCTATCATCATCACCATCACCACGCACACTGGCTGTCCCAAAGGTTGTAATGTGGTTTTAAACTTTAATGATTTTTTTAAAAATAGCTTTGATACCTTGAAACTGCACTTCCATTTTCAGGACACCCTTTATAATGCTTTAAAGTTTGCAAAGTGTTTTGATGTGTTATCTCATTTTATTCTCACAGCAACCCTGGGAGGTAGTTGCTATGGTTATACTGAGGAAACTGGAGCTGAGAGAGGTTAATGACTTGCCCAGGATTACACAATACCTGAAGCAGGATTTGAACTCAGGTCTTCCTGACTGAAAGGCCAGCACTCTACTGTACCGTATCACTCAAAGTTCTGTGCTGAGCCCTGCAGATACAAATAGAAAAGTAATAAGGTCTTCCTCTAAAGGCACTTACAATTCTAGTGGAGGAGACACAACACACAGAAGTCTCAGCTGCAGGTCAAATGGAAGGGGACACTGGCAAAGCAAATATAATGCATCTTTTAAAACATAGTTTCCATGAATAAAACCACATCATCTGTGATACTAAACCATTTGCAGTGCTAAGAAATTTGGAGTAAAGAACAGACTTTTCTAGGTCTTTAGTAGCTGTGGCTCCTGAGGAGTTGGGAGTGGGAAGGGATGCTGCAGCATCTACAGAGGCAATGTCCAGCTCTCACCCCCATAGAAGGTTGCTTCCCAGGACTCCAGCTACGGAGGCCAGGCTGGGAGTGGATGCAGTGGTCCAAGAAGTGCTGCTGTTGCTGGGGATCTTGGCCTTACGTGCCTATCAGTGGCAGTTCATTGGAGGTTGGTGGTAGGGGAGATGGCCTACAGTTTATAAACAGCATATTTGTAAGGACTTTATGTAGAAACAGATGGGTTGAACAGAGTCACAGATTCTCAGATTTGGAAAAGATTTCAGAGGCCATCTAGTTCAATCTATATCTGTGTTCCATAGACAATCCCCTTGACAAATGGTTGTCCCAACCTCTGTGATTGTGTGAGTTTGGGCAACACATTTAACTTCTGTTTGCCTCAGTTTCCTCAATCTTAAAATGGAGAGAATAATAGCCTCTGCCTCCCAGGGTGGTTGTGAGGATCAAATGAGAATATTTGTACAGTTCTTAGCACAGTGCCTAGCACAGAGTAATGCACAAATGCAAGCTATTATTATTTTTTCACTTGATGACCTCCAATATAGAGGAGCCCACTACCTCCTGAGATAGCCCATTTGAATAGCTAACATTTCTATTGCCCTTACTATCGAGGCTAAACATCCCTATTTCCTTTAACTGACCACATTATATGGCATAGTCCACAATTCCCTCACTATCCTGGTTGCCTTGTTTTCCATATATATGCTCCAGTTTGTCAATGTTCTCTGTAAAATGCAACACATGGATCTTAACACGGATCTAAACAAGACAGACCATAATACACCTCAGCTTCTTAACATGGTCCCTTTCTGATAGTCCAAGATCAGATAACCTTTCAGTACACCATGTCCCACTATTGCCTCATGCCAAGTTTGTGGTGGACTCAGTTTCCTAGGTGCTTGTCTATGAAAACTGTCCTCTAGCCAAGGCTTCCACATTCCTGTCCAGTGGAAAGGGAAATTACCACCAAATGGAGTTAGTGTCCCAGTCATTTTCTCACTTACTGGTGATGAGACTCTCTCGTTCTATTCTATGAGCCTGGATCAAAGTTTCTGATACCTCTTCCAGCTTGGAATTCTGGTATTTATACTACTGGATTTAACACCCCGATTCTAACTTATTATATTTCCAATTTTGGCTTCATAACATAATTCTCAGGATCATTTTGGAAGCAGAAGAAGTGCAAAGCCTTTATAGTCCTACTCCTTTTCTAATTTTTTCTCATATGAACTTTTATGTCCCCCAGGGCCAAGGAATATTCCTCCTATATGCAATAGGCATTTAATAAATGTTCATGTTATTATTAGAGATGCTTTTTTGATAGAGATGGAAGGTAGAAAGAAATTGTGGCTGTGGGAGGGAAGGGGTGTCATTTTATCGAGAAACATGGCACTGGGTTTCTATCTTAGTGACTATCTCAATAGATGGGAGCCTGGGTTTAGAACAGTAGGTGCAATTTTCTAGGGATGGTCTGGCTAATTTCATCTTTTGCATTCCTGATGCTGGTCTCTTTCATTGACATCCTCTTCAAATGCCTCATCATGGCACAGAGATGATCCCAAGTTATCAAAGGCTTAGTCAATAGAATGTGAGCTTTAACTGGTCCTATGAAGCTGGAATGTGAGCCTTGGGTGTGAGCCTGGTGGCTGGCTAAGGATGAGCCTAGTTAAGTTCATAGAGGTTAATTACCACATGGTCTGTAATTGCTCTTAGATTCACTAGCAAGTTATAAGAGCTTGCACTGGTGAAATGACTCCCCTCCGCACCAGTGACATCACAGATACCTAAAATATTGAAGCCATGTTTCTGCATTTGGGCTTAGCAACCTGACTCTGCCTTCTCCTGCGTTGTTGGCCTTTCTCCCAATCTTTGCTGTCTTACCCTGATCTCATTGTTCCTATCTCAAGGCTGGTGAATAGGCTTGGATTATGGATTATTTCCTTTGCATGATGATTTTGTTCAGCATTCTGAACCCTTGACTGCACCCAAGTTCTGACTAGTTCTGTCATAGCAGTCCAGCAGGAAAAACTTGAGTCCCTTCTCTTGACAGTTGGCATGCAAATGATGCTGCCATTCATGTAAGGTATTATTACTGTCAATAATCATTTTTGATCATAATAATATTATGATGACCAAACTTTGACCTCTTATTAGATAAAATGTTTGGAAAAAATTTGACCTTTCATTAAGCTAAACCTTCCCTTTTGCACTCTTGTTTATGCTATTAATTTACTTAGAATTTTTTTCAGAAAGAAATATTGCCAAAACATAGCCCACAGACTTATCATCCTACATTCAGTTAGTGGGGGGGGGGACATCACAAACATGAATAAGTACATAGAAAACGTATGCAAAGTAAAGACAGAGTAGTTTCCAGGAAGAAGATATCTTTCAATAATCAAGAATTCTAAAGTAGAAATGTCCTAGTTGCTCCATAGTTATTGTATATGTGATTTCATCAAAACTTTCTCACACTTGAGAAAAAAAAATGCCCTGAGTACTACATTTTCAGTTATCTGAATATGGGTTAGTGTGGATTAGCTACACAAATATTAATCAGAGGTGGTTTTCACCCTGCCCCCTAGGCAACTCCTGGCTCACCTTCCAATGGAGTTGGGGGGAATATGTCAGCACTGGATTTGCCAGCTCGTTCCAATATTAATCTGCTGTCAAAAAATACATTATGCATGTCAAAGACAAAAAGGGATGTTTGTATTATTTGCCTGTCTGGTCCCCTTCATTTTGCAAATAATTAAAAAGGCAGCTCCAAGTTAAGCCCTATGAATATATTTTCCTGCAACTTTTAGTATTAGCCTGGGAAAAAAAATAAAAGCCTTCATTCATTACTGATTACAATCTAAGTAACTGCTCTGTTATTCACCTTTCCTGTCTCCTAAAAGTTTCCCCAATAGCCAGGAAAACAAGTTGATAAAGTCTAATCTTTTCAAGGTTTTTAGTCAATAAATCAGTCAATAAAAACTTGAAAATTATCTAATATGTGCCAGGCACTGTGCTGAGCTCTAAAGATACAAAAAAAGGGCAAAAGACAGTCTTTGCCCTCAAAGAACTTGCCTTCTTCAACTCCTAGAAGAATGACTCCTAGAAGAAACCTTGTAACTTTTGGAACTTGGTTGTGGATTCATCAAAGTTGGTAGTTAACACAACTAATCTAGGTGAACACAACATGGGTTTTCCTAGAAAGTTCTACAAGGATGCCTGGAACTGATAAGCATGCTCCACATCCTTCCTCTGCTAGTCACATTTTTCCCCCTAAACAGAGATGACAAGCAAGGTGGGGCTTTCACCTAAACTGTCTGGATTGTATGTTCAAAATACTCCGTATTTGCAGTTATTGCCTCTATATTACTTGGATTGTTAATATGGCTTTTGGACAATGCTTCATCTCAGCATCATTAGAATGATTTATCCATGATTATGTTTACAGTTATAAAACCTGGAAAGTTCTTTACTATTTTTATGTTTATGTATGACTTATGTTCATATGTGATGGCATGGAAAATAAAACTATCATAAAATTTGGTGGGATTTTGTGCTAGAAAGGACCTTAGAAATAATGTAACCTAGTCCCTTAATTTTACAGAAGAAATAACAGACGCAGAAAGGCTAAACAATCTCTCTAAGACATCACAGGAATTAGTGGCAAAGGTCAGTTTCAAACTCAGGTCCTGTGAGCTCAACACCAATAGCCTTCTGTATGTGCTGCGTAGTCTTGTTCTATGGGAGGCAAAAATATATGGAGAGACTATTACATTTGAAATGCAAATTAAATATTAATTGTTTTATAAATTGGTATGAGGCAGTAGGGGAAAGTGAAGAGGGAGTATAAGTTGGCACCATCACTAATTAGCTGTGTCCTCGGTCCATGTTTAACCTCTCTGGCATCATTTTCCTCCTCTAAATTGAGGGGTCGAACTGGATGGTTTTTAAGTTTCCTTCCAATAGTGAAATTTCTGGCCGTCTCCTGAGCCTGGAACTCTCTCCTCGTCTCCATCTCCTGGCTTCACTGGCTTCCTTTAAGTCGCAACTAAAATCTTGGCTTCTGCAATAAGCTTCGCCCCCCTCCCAAGTGGTAATGCCTTCCTTCCTTTTGCTGATAATCTCTCATTTCTCGTGTGTGTGTGTGTGTGTGTGTGTGTGTGTGTGTGTATCCTGTTTGTACATAGTTGTTTGCACATTGTCTCTTCCCACCCCCTCCCCAATTAAACTAAGAACTTGAGGGCAGGAACTGTCTTTTGCCTCTTTTTGTATCCCCAAGGCACAGTGCCTGGTACATAGTAAGTGCTTAACAAAGGTTTATTGATTGACTGGTACATAGAAGGCACTTAAATGTCAGTTGACTGACTACAATTCTAGAATCTATATATATTTCAAAATTTTAAGTCTATTTTTAAAAGATACCATCTCACCAAACATCTTCCTTGTATAATGGGGGACTAGGCCCAATGAGGGCCTAGTGTTTGGAGAATGCTTGGATTTACTCTTCTTGGTAGGTTTCACAGAGTATGCCTAGATATTCCAATTCCAATCCACGTGGAATTTTGGAAGCCACTTTCCAGCCATTAATGTCTCAGGGACTGGAATGGTGTGATGATGAAAAGTCTTTGGACAATTCCATCTCTGGAAATTCTTCTCTTTCATGGTGGGGAGGTAAGAACTTCTGTGTACTGATAGGATGGGATAAAGGCAACGGACCTTATTAACTATGAAAGGTCCGAAGAGCTACCTGAGGTCCTTAGGGGAACCTGATTCCGTAGCAGAATCCAATACTGGCTGAAATAGGAAAGCATCTGTAGGCCTCTAATTGTCATCGTGACTTGTGATTTCTCTGATGGAACTTCAGGATCTCCTAAACTTGCAAGTTTACTGCTTCATCTCAGGATGATCTTTATCCTAAGATCAAGAAAGAGTAAACAAAAGAGTGAACAAATATGCACTCACAGGTACATAGCGGACGGGTAGGACATGGAGTGGCCACCCTTTCCACCATCATGCAGCACCCACCAGTTCTTGACACACTCCAGACCAGAAAGAAGAAGAGACTAAGAGATCAACAGGTCATCCCTTTAGTATGAGAACTCAATTTTAACTAAGCACTTCGTGAGTCAATGAGAAGACTTCCTTATCACACCCTAGCAACTCATCAATCACTCATAGCTGGAAACCAGCTCCCAAAGTTCCACTTGTAAGATTGGATCCAGGCAGGGAATATCTCCATATGCTCTGTATAACCTACCAAGAAGGGCAAATGCATGTATATTCTACAGCCTGGGCCCTCATTGGCCAATTCCCCTTTGAACAAGAATGCATTCGCATTTGTGCAACATTAAAATGTTTTCACGTAAATTATCTCATTTGATCACCACAAAAGCCTTGTAATATAGGCAGAATAGGCATTATTGTTCCTATTTAACTGATGGGAAAAATGAGACAGTTAAATAATTTGCCCAGGGTCACAGTTGGTAATAACAATAATACTTATAATTGACATTTTATATAGTGTTTTAAAGTTTGCAAAGCACTTTAAATTCATAATCTAATTTGATTAGCAGCAAAGCCAGATCCCTGGTTTTCTACCTTCCAGTGGTAAACTCTGAAACTTATGGCAAACAAATTAGATAATACATTTTTCTCAGTGAATCTCTACTCAAATAGCATTTACTACCACTATCACAAATACCTTTCCTTAACAAATCAGACCTTTTTATTGTGCTGTCACCTAATTATAAATGCCTGTATTTATTCTACAGTAAAGTTACTAGCTGTGTGACTGTGGGCAAGTCACTTTAACGCTTTGCCTTAATCCACCAAAGGAGGAAATGACAAACCACTCCAGCATCTTTGCCAAGAAAACCCCAAGAGCAAGTATTGGCATGCTGTGGCTCATGGGATTATGAAGAGTAGGACACTATTGAACAACTCAACAACAACAACAAAAATTACCACTGCCTCCCACTAGCCTTTCATGTAAATAGCCTGGTGTAGTAGATAAAGATTTATATTCAAATGTTGCCTCTAACATATACCTAGTCAAGACGAATTTCTGTGTCCCAGGAAACTTTCTAGGATTGTAAATTGCAGACAAGTTGCTCTTTGTAGAGAAGATCTTTAAATTTGCTTTTATGATTTTGGGGGGTTTTTTCTATATCACTTTCATTTCCCAATATATCCCTTTTGTTGGGCAACCCAGAGAGCCATCCCTTGTAACAAACAAGTTTAAAGGGGGGTGGCAGTGGGGAAGGGAACAATTTTACAAAAATAGTGTTTCACATCCATCCACCCACTTCTGCAAAGAAGGCAGGGATCACCATTCTTTTATCTCTTCTTTGGGGCCAGGCTTCTTCATTACGATTACACATGGGTTCTGTTGATCTTTCCCTCTACATTGTTGTGTTCAGTGAGTATACTATTTCCAGTTCTGTTTATTTCATTTGGCATCAGCTCATGTCTTCCTATGCTTCTCTGTATTCTTGTTTTAAACTAAACCCATTAAAAGCACATATGCCATAGTTTCACCATGTCCTAATGGATGCATATTTTTGTTTCCAGTTCTTTGCTACTACAAAAATATTTCTACTTATGTGTGTGTGTGTGTGTGTGTGTGTGTGTGTAAAATCTTTGATCTTCTTGGGGTATGTGCCTAACAATGGAATTTCTAGGTCAAAGGGTATGCACATTTGTCACTTTCTTAGCATAATTCCAAATTCCTTCCTAAGGTGCTTGGACTAGTTCACAGATCCATCAAGAGCTCCCTTCCCAGTGAAATAATAGGTTCTGACTGAGGGGAAAAAAAAAAAAAGAATGCAAGCACTTTGTGAACAGTGACTTTTTCTCCTTTAGTTATTTTATTCCTGGTGCCTAGCAAAGTGGCTGGCCCATAGTAGAGACTTATTAATTAATTTACATGCTTATTGAACACACAATATATCACTGAAACAAAAGAATTAACTAAAGACTGACCAACAATGGGTAGTGGATTTAGCACCACAGGATATGGGTTCCAGTTTTGCCTGTTATTTTTGGGGGGAGCAGGGGAAGTCACTTTACCCCTATGGGCCTCAGTTTCCTCCTATATAGAATGTTCTAGTAAATCAGGGGTCAGCAAACTCTGCCCTAGGGCCAAATAGGGCCTGCCCCATTTGAGACAAGAATGGTTTTTACATGTTTAAATAAATGCAGGGGCAGCTAGGTGGTGCAGTGAATAGAGCTTTGGCCCAGGAGCCAGCAGGACCCAAGCTCAAATCCGGCCTCAGACACTTGGACACTTCCTAGCTGTGTGACTCCAGGCAAGTCACTTAATCCCAATTGCCTCACACACACACACACACACACACACACACACACACACACACACACACACACAAATGTAAACTGGCCCAGTATTAGATGACTTCTAAGATCCCCAAACTGAACGTGGAACCAAAGCAAATGAGTTTGAATCCTAGGGCATTGGGATTGATTCCCTGTGCGTCTTTGAGCAAGTCAGTTCATCTTTCTAAGACGTCAGTTTCCTCATCTGTAAAATGAAGGGGCTTTGACTAGATGGCCTATAAAAGTCTTAGTTCATAATCTATGATCCTATGAAAGCAAACTATCACTTTTAAATGTGAGAACTCATGACATTTAATTTGCTTTTTTTTTAAAAAAAGCTGTCAAATAGAAACTGTTTACAATTCAAAGAAAACTTGTTTTTCTGCTATTTGCCGTTTCTGACATCTTTTTCTTCTATAATTCAAAAACACAAAGGCAAGCAATTATTAAGTACTATGTGCAAGCAAAGACAAAAATGAAACCATCCCTGCTCTCAAGGAGCTTACGTTCTTTGATGGGGAGACGTGCAAACACCAAAAACAGTTATCATTTCTAGAGCGCTTTGCAAAGTTCTGCAAAGGTTTGCAAAGCACTTCACATGTTTATCTCAGTTGAGCTTTTCATCAACCCATCGAGGCAGGGGCTATTATTTTCTCCACTTTACAGATGAGGCTGACAGTGCTCAAAGAACTTGCTCAGAATTTGAACTTAAGGTTTCCTGACTCCAAATCCAGCACTTTACCCACTGTGCACCTGGCTGCCAAATACATAAACACACGCACCCCATAGAGGTGTCTCAAAAGTCCTAACAGTTTTAAACTGCATTAAGACTTCTGGAATATTATGTGTGTCTATCTGTGTATCAAATACATATACAAAATGAATATAAATATCATATATATGTATGCATGTATTTTAAATAGATCTATAAAATGAATATAAATGCCTTATATATGTACATGTATATATATGCCATATACATATAAAATAAACACAAATACCCTATATATGTTTACCAAATATATATAAATGAATAAAACACCTTATATATAAAATACCCTATATAAAACACATATAAATATATATGAGTACAAATACCTTGTTATGGATCCCATATTTTACAGTGTTATATATGTATATACATGCATAAAACACAAAATGAATACAAAGTAATACCACATATGCAGTGAACAAATACTCTATATTTACCAATTACATATACCAAATATGCAATGAATACAAAAATCCTGTCATAGATGCTATTTCATATAAACACAGTAGCATATATGCATATATGTACATGCATATAGAGAGCTATGTATAAAAATACAAAGTGAATACAAAGCAAAACCACATATACCAGAGCAAATATCCTATATATGCTATATATACACAGTCTGACATATACATATGTGTAATAAATATAAGTACCATCATATATGCTGTATTATATTTATATAAACATGATGCTATTCTGTGCATAAATGCATAGTTACATATAGCATGTATATGAAATATATAAAAATACTATATATACACACAATATATAGAGAGAACAAATATCCTGTGCATGTCACACATATTAAACATACATGCATGAATACAAACACCCTGTGTTATATATGCCATGTTTTATATACACAAAATGTTATATATATATATATATTTATGTATAAAAATACAAAATGCCTATAAATAGCATATATACAGAGTGAACAAATACACTATGTATGCCATACATAACATATAACAAATACCCTCTTGAATATGCCATTTTTCATTTTTGAAGACAATGTCATATTTGCATATATGTACATGAGTATAAAATATAAAACTAAGAAAAAGTAATGCCCTACATATACCACATGTATAAAGAAATACTCTATACACTACATATACAATGAATAAAATGCCACCATGTATGTCATTTCATAAACAAGATTTTACATATGCTTATGTGTATATGCCTATATACATATAGCTATATACAAAACACTAAATGAGCACCAAAGTAATAATACCACATATATGCCATATAGTGAACAAATACCCTATATATTCTAAACATATATGTATATGTGTCAACACATAGAAATGAATAAAATGTCCTGTCATGTATGCAATGTTTCATATATATAAACAAGATAGCCATATTTATATAGCCTTATTTGCACATGCATATATACATGATATGCATAAAAACAGAAAATGAATACAACGTAATACCACATATATACAAGCCATAGTGTTAACACATAACTTATATACCATATATAATAAATATAAACACCCCATTATATATGTCATGTTCCACACATATATAAACAAGATATATAGGTGTATAAACACACACACACATATACATATAGCTGGGTAAAAAATTAATAAATACCATATAATCCACTATACAGTGAACAAATAGCCTATACATACTGTGCATATATACACACATAATGAATACAAATACTCTGTCATATATGAATGATTCATATTTGTTGTTGGTCAGTCAGGTCTGACCCTTCATGATCCCATTTGGGAGTTTCTTGGCTGAGATACTGGAGTGGTTTGCCGTTTCTTCTCTGCCTCATTTTACAGACGAAGAAACTGAGGCAAACAGGGTGAAGGGACTTGCCCTGGGTCACACAGCTAGGAAGTGTCTGAGGCCACATCCGAACCTGGGTCTTCCAGACTCCAGGCCCTAAGCTCTATCCTAAACACAACGTTGCTTAGGCATACCTGTTAAGTACGTGCACATATACATATTACTTTGTATACAATCACAAAATGAATACAAAGTAACTTCGGCAGGCACCAGCAGCAGTAGTTAGGGGCGGGGGGCAAGGCCTCTAGCGGGCCGTGGACGTTCTTTGCTTTACGCCCCGGCATCCAGAGGCGGAGGGAGCGCCAGGGTCTGTACGCGCTCATAGGCCGCGCCAGGCTGGTGGCACGATCTCATCTGTAAAATGGGCCCAAGCGCAGGCTGTCCCGGAGAGGGTGACGCGGGTGAAGCGCTTCGCAGCCCTCTAAGCGCTACATGGACGCTAACTGCAGCCGCTGCGGGCTCTCTCCCGGCCCCGCCCTCGACCCTCCAGCTCCCCGGCTCGCCACGCTACAGGCCGTTAAAGGCGGAGACGAGGGGGGCGTGCCGTCCCCAGCCGTCTCTTCCTCCTCCCGCCTCCCTCCGGAAGCCCCGCCTTCTCGGTCCCGCCCCACTCTGCGTCCCGTCCCAGCCGGCCTGGAGGCTTCGGCCCCGCGGCCCCGTCACGTGCCCCAGCAGCCGCCAAGCGAGGGCGCTTTTGCGACGCGCTGACAGCCAAATGGTGCGACAGGAGGAGCGGCAGCCGCGGCCGTAGCGCCCCGCACCGAGAGACCTGAGGCGCCTCCTGCCTTCGCTCTGAGGAGGAGGAGGAGGAGGAGGAGGAGGAGGTGGTGGAGGTGGGGGAGCAGCAGCAGCAGCAATAGCAGCAGCAGCAATAGCAGCAGCAGCTGCTACAGGAGCGGCGGCGGCGGCGGGGCCGAGCCGAGCCCAGCTTCGGCAGCGGCCGCCACCCCGACTGAACCCCCCTCCCCCCAGCAGGCGCAGCCGCAGCCGCCGCCGGGCCCGTGGTGCCCGGCCGGGGCTGCCCCTCCGATGCAGCGGGCGGAATAAGCGCCTCGAGTCGGGGCCCCCCTCCATGAAGCCTTCCTCGCCTTAGCCCGCCGGCCGCCTCTCCTCGCCCTCCTCCCTCCGCGAGCGGCGGCGGCGGCGACGGCGGCGGCGACGGCGTCCGGGCCCCGAGCCGAGCGCCATGGCGTCCAACACGGAGCGGGGGGAGATCCTGCTCACCGAGCTGCAGGTAAGCGAGGCCGCGCCCGCCCGCCCCGGCCTCTGCTCGGCCCCGCTCCCCGCCCCCCGCCGGGCACAAAGGGCGCCCCCCGCCCTCGCAGCCCCGCGGGGGGCCGGAGGGGTGCCGCTCGTTTCTGGCGCCAGGCCCTCGGAGGACGTGCGATCCCAGCCCCACTGCCTGCTCTGGCGGGCGGGAGACGGCTCCGGAGCAGGAGGACAAGGAGGAAGAGGAGGATTGTTTTCCCTGAGCAACATCTTCCCATCCCCTCCGGCCCGGCCCGATCCGATCCGATCCGGAAGCTCGGGTGCTGGTGCTGGTGCTGCTCAGACTTTCGTTTTCCCTTGCGTTTGTCTGAGCCCTGGGGAGAAAGGGGGACACTCAGGGGCTGTTTACTAACCGGGAAGGGGGAACCCCCAGTCACTGCAAAGGGTGCGAGCAAAAGCTGGAGCCTGGCTCAGGAAGCCATTCCCAGATCCCACAATTTGTTCTCTCCATCGCTTGTTTGTCTGCTGTCTCCCACTGGAGACTGGGAGCTCCTCCAGGGCAGGAACAGTGTTTAGCCTTTCTTTGTGCACCCGTCTCTTAGCACCTAGTAGGCGCTCGATAAATGCTTATTGACTGAAAAAAGAAGTCAACAGGCCTTTATCCAACGTCTGCTTAAATCGGTCAATCAGCTAGCATGGATAAGCACCCTGGGTGTCAATCAACTGGCATTTATTAAAGCGCCTATTTTTTGTGTTTAAGTGTGCTGGGAAAGCATACCTGATTAAGCCCCGGTGTTCTTTCTCATTCCCAATTAACTAGTTGGTGGTGGAGGTGTGACTTTGGATTTTTAGACCTTATTAACAAGGGCTCCCCTTTTTCGTGTCCTGGTCCCCTTTGGCAGTCTGGTGAAGCCAATGGGATACCTTCTCAGGGTAATTAAATTCATTCATTTATTTGTTTTAAACATTCATATCTTATAATTTTGAGTTCCAAATTCTCTCACTCCCTACTGCTTCTCCCCTACCCGGTGAGAGGACAAGCAATATGATAGGATAATATTTTTAAATGCATAAAATAAAATACAGAAGATTATAAAGAAAACAAAACCTCTTGGCAGTCTGGTAAAACCAGTGGAACTCTTTCTCAGGATACTGTCTTTAAATTTATTTATTTTTAATGCTCATTTTAAAAAATTGAGTTCCAAATTCTCTCCCTTCAGCCCCTCCTGCCCCACCCATTGAGAAAGCAAGCAGTATGATAGGATCTTTTTAAATGCATAAAATAAAATACAGAAGATTATAAAGGAAAGTAAACCCTTTGGCAGTCTAGTGAAATCAATGGGACCACTTCTCAGGATAACTTCTTAAAAATCCATTCCTTATTTTTAGCATTCTTTTTTTTTTATTTTGAGTTCCAAATTCTCTCTCCTTTCACTCCCTCCCCCACCCCTTGAGAAAGCAAGCAGTATGATAGGATATTTTAAATTTCTTAAAATATAATACAGAGGATTATAAAAGAAACTAAACATTAGTGAAAGTAAAAATGCAATTTTTTTCTTCCTTCAAGTTCATGACCCCCTGATAACTCTCTTCAGTGGTATGTAAACCAAACTTCTGGGTTCACTTCTACATCGTTCCAGTGTTCTTAACTTGTTTGCATCTAGATTGAAAAGTATGTTGCGTTTTTGTTATAAGGTGACTCTTCATTTGAACCTCTCATTAGGTTACTCAGAGGATTGGGGGTGGGAATGTAGAGGAGAGAAAAGATGTGCAGCCTGTGTATAAGGTTAAATTTGTATACATAATCAATAACTGACTTAAGAAGCAAATAAGAAGTATTAACTATTTTGATGCTATTAGGATCTTACATTTTTAGAATTAAGAACTACAGAAGTGGGTATAAATTCTGACTAAGCTTAAACAAATGTGCTCTTTTCCACATTTCTCATATACCATGTACCAGGATGAAAACTTAAAAGATATTGATCTACTACTTGGATGCTTGCGTGCTCGCTCTCTCTCTCTCTCTCTCTCTCTCTCTCTCTCTCTCTCTCTCTCTCTCTCTCTCTTGCTCTCTCTCAACGACTGAAAGAGGAAATACAACAAAATACTTTAAGGCAATTTTGCTGTAGTTTAGACTTTGTAACTGATAATGTTTCTGCATGGTAAATATTGAGTTTTTAAAAGCTACCTCTTGTATATCTTGAGTGCATTCTGGCTACACTGAACTGATAGACATTCTTGCATATAAAATTCCATATAAAATAAAAAGAAATGGCAAATGCAGGAAATTTCAAAGATAGAAATGGGTTGAAGAATAAGCAGTGAAGAAGATATGGAATAAATGAGCTAATTTAGCATTAATGTTTAAAGTTTTGAAACCTTAAGAAAAGTTAATACTTTTCGGTGCTGAGTGAAAAAGGTATGAAAATATCATAGGAAAATATCTTTTATAAATAAGAGGACTAAAGTGTTTTTATTTTATTATTAGGAAAATGTCATGAATTTACGTTCATACACTACTGCTAATTAGAAAGTCTTTATAAATATAAAAAACTTGAAAAATGAAGCCAAAGGGAAAATCCAGTACTTTGTCTTGAAGTTTTATATACACAATATGTATGTGTGTATGTATATACATATGTATAAAATATGCATTGCACTTAATGTAATGCTCTTCTTTCTAATTAAACATTGTCTCCAAAAGAGACAAGATTGATGAATGGCATCGTTATTTTCTTGGTTGTGTCCGTGTGTATCAGGTATGCTTTTTATTGAATATTTTGCTTTAATACAGAATTGCAGTTTACTAGTCTTTATCAGAGTTAGAATGTGGGAACACTGATTTGGTGTTGTGTCTAAATTTGGTAGCAGTAAGATGTCTTAATTTTTACCAAAATTTTACCATGTCAGTAAGATGTTATAAATTTTACCACTTAATTTTACCATCCTCTTTTCATGTTTTTTTAAATTATTATTTGTTTACAAATTGTATTATAACTAGAAGTTTACTGGATTTTGTTCTACATCAAATTATTTTAATTTGTTCGATTAATTTTAATTGGAATTGGAAAAATTTTGATTTTTAAGGGACCCAGATACAAAATACTGAAGGAGACTGATGGGTTAGGTACCAGAGCAGTAATGTGAAGTTATACTGAAAAGGACATAGGATCGGACTGGACCAGTGGTTTCATTGGTGTAGGGAACTCCCAGATCAAGAAACTCCCTTTAGCAAGGCAAGTTAGCATCTTTTCTGCGTCTTAGAGTCATAGAGAGCTGCTTGGAGCACTCAGGGGTTCATTGGCTTGCCCAGTCACACAGCCCTGGTGTGTGTGTGGGGGGGGAAGGCAGGGTGTCAGAGACAGGACTTAACCTGGCACTTCCTGGCTCCAAGGTTAGCCCTACTGTCCACTGTGCCGTGATTCTTCTCATCATAACAATAGCTAATGTTTATAATCACACTTTAAAGTTTGAGAAATGTTTTATGTACATTCTTGGATTTGATATTCAAAGCAACCCTGATTTAGGATACTATATTATTAGTATTAGTATTAATTATTACATTATTAGTATTAGTCCCATTTTACTGCTATGGAAACTGAGGCACATAGTGGTTGCAACTCATACATCTAGCTAGTAAATGTTAAAAGTCAGGATTAAACTCAGGTCCATCATTTTTTTCTAATACAAGATGCTGCTGTTGTTATTATTTCTTTGCCATTTGGGAGGTAAATGTTTAATGCATAAGTTGCATGGCAAAGTTAAAAGCACTTTTTAAAAGACAAGATTTTTGTTACGTTAGGAAATGTGATTTACTCTTTGACATATCCCATCTCAAGTATACTTGGGTTCATCTGTATCACGTATGAAATAGCAAGTGTTGCTGTTACCTCATTTCAAAGTTAACATGTTTTATATTTAGAAACATTGAAGGTTTTTGTGGTTAGTAGCCTTCAAGATCAAACTATAAGTTTTTAGCTGTAGGAACCTAGTCATTCTTTAGTCTCTGAGTATGAATTGATTTTGTTAGAAAATGTAAGAATATGTTGGCATTGGTTATGGAAAGAAAGACTTGAGAAAATCTGTGATGGTAGTATTTCCTGTGTTACCAGTTGCAATCATAGACAGAATAAACCAATATATCTAACTTTGCTTGAAATACTGGAAACCTACTTAGCTGACCAGGAAGTAGGAATAAAGAAACAAATTCATTAGTTAATGATTCAGACTTTGAGGCAGAACCTTTGCTTCAGTAAAAAGGGTCATAATCAATTTTAGTCTATAAGATTAATTTCTTATTCATTGTACATTGCTCTTGTTTATGTAAAGTATGGTCATGACACTTGTTTGTAAGATCAGTGACATTAAGGATCATTTCTAGGTACACTGAATTGGTAAAAGTTGATGAATCATTAAATCAAAGTGTGTGCTGTTTGTAATTTTGTAGGCAAAGAGACTAAATATTGAACAGCTTGCTAACAAGGTTGTAGGTTTTGGTCACTGTAACTTTGTTTTCTATTCACATGCCTAATAAAGCCTTTGCCTTGTTATTGTTCAGTCATTCACTTGTGTTTAATTCTATGTGATCCCTTGGACTTTGTCCATGGGGTTTTCTTGGCAAAGAGACTGGAGTGGTTTGTCATTTCCTTCTTTATTGTGTCCCCATTTTATAGATGAAGAGCTGAAGCAAATGGGGGTTAAGTGGCTTGCCCAGCCAAGGGTCATGCAGTAAACGTACAGTCTGAGGTTGGATTTGAACTCAGATCTTGCTGAATCCAGGCCTGGTGCTCTATCCATCACACCTCCCAGTTGCCTCAAACTTTTGCCATAGAAGTCCTAATTTCAGTTTCCAGTCTAGTTTGCTTTGGGCAAGACTTCATGCAAAATCAAAGACTGATGCTGATTTCTTTCTTTCTTGAACTACAGAGATGATTCTTTAAGCTTCCCAAAATATGTGGACTGATAAATGATTTTTCACTATAGCCTCCATATTTTATAGAATATGTAAAATATCTTTCCCAAAAAGTTTAACCCTGAATTAAATAGTAATATACATATTAAAATGTATGTAATTCCTTGACAGAAATAAGTTTACAACAGATTATTGTCATAAGAAATGTTTCTAATTCTAGATTGTTAGCTGTGTTAACGGTGATTTGTTGCTCTGGTTATAGTGAACTTTTCTTAATGAAATAATCTAATACATCTAATACAATCTAATTTTTCTTCAGTCCTTGTCCATATTGGAGTTATTCCCACAAATGAAGGATGAAGAGTACCAATTCTGAAACCACTGGCTAAATCACTAAGAACTACAATGTTTCTTTAAAGCAGATTTGTAGACTAGTCTCCATTTAAAATAGAAAAACACTTATCAATACTCTTAGAGAGCTCTTGGGCTTACTCAGTATTGAAGAGCTACAATATTCTTTACTGTGTCTTTTCAGAAGATAGACTTCTTAGATCCTTCACATTGCATGTTTGCGTGATTTCTAGGGTTACTATTTTACTTTATTTTAAGCTTGTTTTAGGATTGTAATTCAAATATGACAAATACGTTACATTATTTCCCTCAATCTACACTATGCTTACTAGTTTCTTCCCCCCTTTACACTCCCAAATCCCCAAAGTTATCTTCTTTTTTTCACACTTTTCCAGAGTTTGCAATCATTACAAAATAACTCATTTAGTGTTTTGATCATTTGATTGGAAGTTGTTGGGGTGGCAAATAGAAGTGTCGAAAGGGTTTTTGGAATGTGATAGTAGGATAGGAGTTAGTTTTGGCAGTTTAGAATTATGTGAAGTCTCTTTGCCTCTCCCCTCTCCTCTTTCCTTCCCCACCCCACTCTCTTTCCCAAGGTGGAACTATCCATGGGTGAGGATGCTGGATCTTCAGGTAGTATTGGGTGAGTGGTCTCCTTTAGAACAGTAGTGTCAAACTCAGCGTAAAAGGGGATCCCTCTGGCCACTGTATATTGACTTTAAAAAACACACATTTACATTATATATGTTGTATTATGTTATCATTTATTTTATTAAACATTTGCCAATTATTGGTTGCACTTAGGAGTTTTACTGTGAGCTTACACAGTGGTAGTGAGTGGGTAAGGTGATATCTCTGTTCCATAACATTTGACTTTTCTGTACAGGATTTGTTGGGGGGTTTTTTTCCCTTTGGTAGTGGAACAATGGCTTGAGATGGTCAGAAATAAAATGAGAGTATAGTATATAAAATTACAAACCAAGCAGGCTGTTGCCTGGCAGTCAGAGCTTTTCATGACCTGCCTTCTCCTTCCCTGTCCATCCTTTCTCATTTCACTGCTCTCTGTAATTTACACCACAGCCAGACTGGACAACTGTGCGCTCTCGCATCTCCGCGCCCTTGATTGGTGTTGTGCAGTTGTGTCTGACTCTTTGTGACCCTATGGACCGTAACATACCAGGTTCTTCTTTCCTTGATTATCCTGTTCTTTATGTCTTAAAGTTTCTCCTTTCCCATCTATCTTTATTAGGCATTGTGAATGCAAAGATAAAAACAAAACTTTCTGTTGTCTAGGATCTTATTAATACCTGTTTCTCCAGGACGCTTGTCCTGTTTCTGCCTGGGTGGGAAAATCTTTTCCTTCTCCCCCTTACATTACCTGATATTTGTTTTGTTACATTGTGCTTCTCATAATGTAAATGCTTTTGATGGCAGAAGCTCATCTTTTATACGTTCTCTGGTACCTAAAAGTCCTCTGTGTACAGTAGGCATTTAATACATGTTTATGGATTGACAGTAATGCCAATAGTAAGTCTTTGGTACCCTTTTAACTGTGAGTACTTGATAATGTTATTCTGAAGTATGGTTGATTATTAAGATGGCTTATAAAATATATTTTATCAAACAAAAGCACATCAGTAAACACCATATTTTGAGTGCTTGTTATGTATGCTTTAACTCAGGGATTCTTAACTGTTTTTTGTAATGGGGATACCTTTGGTAGTCTAGTGAAGTTTACAGACCCATTTTCAGAATAATGCCTTTAAATGAATAAAATATATGAATATAAAGGAAATTGAAAGTTCATGAAAATAAAAATGTAAATTTCCCCCTCATTCAAGCCCATAGACCCCCCTGAAGTCTGTCGCTGGCCCTAGGGTCTCTAACCTAACTTTCCAAAAACTTGAATAGAAAAAGGAATAACTTTTTTTCCCCTATAACACTAAAAATGTTTCAGTCACAGTACTCCTGTTTCTGCCTTTCAGTCATGATAGCACAAGTCCAGGGAGTAGGGCAGGTAGGAGCTCCTTAGTGTCTACGTCAAGCGTTGGCATAGGATTCCTTGAAGCCTGCCTTGACTTTTTTTCTAATTTTCTTGGGATGATTTTTATACAGTGAATTGTAGAAATTACTTAGGCACAAAGATCATTGTAAAGATCAATGTCACATACAGTACGTTATTGTGGTAAGCATAAATGGCATTTGTTTATAGAGAATTAATGTTGCATCACTTCCTAGTAAAATGTACTGTCTCAAACAGTTGTCATATGTCTGGTCTTTTGCAAAAACATCTTTAATTCCACTACTGTATAACAGAACTATATGACACTTAATATAATTAACTTTAATTACACAATCGAATCCAAACCTGGCAGCAAAGTTAGAAGGCAGTAAATGCTACTCAAGTCTGTTCTTTAAAAAAAAAATAAACTTAAAAACTTTTTCAAATGAGAAAAGGTTATGCTGTTAAGAAAACCATGTTAATACTTTGAAAGCAGAACTATGTATCTTCATCTCACTAAAGTTGTAAGCTAATGAAACATCATTTGAAGTTAACTCAATTATATTGTTTTATAGTCTTCATAAAAATGAATGTGTACAAGATTATATATTAAGCATTTCATAGCTTAATATTTTTTAAAGAGAGTAATAAACAAGGACTTCTGAGAGCCTATTTGTTGAATATACCTTTGAAATTAAATGTTGCCTTTTTTCCATTGTAACAGTAGAGTTATTGGATGGGAAGTACTTAATAAATTTCATGTTTGTATTTTTAATGAAATGGCTTTCAATTAGCTGTCTAAAAAGCTCAAGATTTCTTCAAAATCTTGTTTATTTCTAAAACAATTTAATGGGCTGGAAAGTATTTTTTTTTAACTTTGGCCACATGCTTTTGGGAGATACAGGACTTAACTCAAATAGCACATTCTTCAGGAGGCTTTTCATGGTCCCTCTGGCTGCTAGCTCTTTTCCCTCTAAGGTTCACTTCCTTCAAATTTCTTGAGGGCAAGAACTATTTTTTGTTTTTCTTTGTATTCCCAGCACAGTGTCTGGTACAGAGTAGGTCCTTGTCAATGTATTTTTTCCTTAATTATATATCAATAAAATTTTTAGCATTCATTTTTTACAAGATTTTGAGTTCTAAATTTTTTTCTCTCTCCTCTTCTGAAAATGGTAGGCATTTTGATATAGTATTATACATGTGCTATCATGTAAACTTATTTCCATATTTGTTACAGTTATGGAAGAAGAAACAGATCAAATGAACAAAAAACCATGAGAATAAAGTGAGTCAAGAAAATATGCTTCTATCAGCATTCAGAGTCCATTAGTTCTTTATCTGGATGTGGATAGCATTTTCCTTTATGAGTCCTTTGTGTTTGTTGTAGATGATTGTGTCGCTGTAAAGAGCTGAGTCATTCATAGTTGATCATCACATAGTGAGCTGATACTGTGTATTATGTTTTCCTGGTTCTGTACTTTTCACTTTGTATCAGTTCATACAAATCTTTCCAGGTAAATCTGCCTGTTCAGTTCTTATTGCCCAATAGTATTCTGTTATATTCATATGCCACAGCTTGTTCAGTCATTCCCAAATTTCTAGTATTTTGCCACCACGAATGGGGCTGCTATAAATTGTGCGTGTAGGTCCTTTTTCCTTTTTTATGATCTCTTTGAGATAAAGACCTAGCAGTGGGTATGCACTGTTTGGTTGCCCTTTGGCCATAGTTGCAAATTGCTCTCCAGAATGGTTGGATCAGTTCACAACTCCACCAACAGTGCATTAGTGTCTCAATTTTTCCACATCCTTTCCAACATTTGTAATTTTCCTTTTTTGTCATATTAACCAATTTGATTGGTGTGAGGTGGTATTTCAGAGTTGTTTTAATTTGCATTTCTCTATTCAAATGATTTTGCGATTTGAAAACAAAATAAATCACATTCTTAAAATGTCACTTATTGGCCAGTTACCTATAGAAAGAGAAAGCTTCCTTCAGAGGTCACTTTTGCAGTGATCTAATCACTGATGATCAGATTTCTCCATTACTATTTTTCTGGACCTATTGCAATATATGATACTACTGACTTAACCTTTAATTAGGATTATTGATTCAGAGCTAGAAAGGACCTTAAGGGCCCTCTAATTACAGCAAAGGAAACTGGCCCCGGGGAGATTTAAGATTTGCTCAAGCTCACAAACGTGACAAATGGAAAAACAGAGATTTGAACCCAATTCCTTTAACTCTAGCCTTCTTTCTTTTTGCCTTTGACTTCTGTGGCACTGTACTGTGCTGAATCTCCTTAGTCTCCATTTGTTCTTTTTTAATATATTGCCTAAGAATAGACATCACTCAGATTTTTTTCCCCATAAATCTTTGTCTATGTGTTCACATTATCACCTTGATCTCATCTACTTTCACAGCTTCTACTATTATTTCTTTGCACATTACTCTCAAAATCCTTATTGGAAGCCCTAAATTTTATCCTGAGGTCCACTCCTGTATTTTCAACTACCCAATAGATTTCTATACTTGAATGTCTTGCTATTATCTCTAACTTAAACTATTTCTAAAACCAAGCTTATTATGATTCCTTCCCAAAGGAAAAAAGATCCTCTTTTTCCCGCTGAGTGACCTGTTTCAAGTAATATCACATTCTCTTAGATATTCAGCCTCAAAATATCAGTGATCTTTGACTCTTCTCCTCACAACCCCACCTCCAAACACAAATACAGTCAGTTGCCAGATCTTGTTAATTCTACTACTACTTCTACTTCTCTGTCCTCTCCCTTTATATTTAATATTACCCTAGTTTAGATCCTCATTATCTCTTTCTTTATTTGTTTTGTTAAAATGTTTTTATGTCTTTGTATCAATTTTTATGTACACCAGTCTAAACCCTCTTGTGATAAAGAAAAAGAATTATACAAATACATCTGATACAAAAACTTGGGCTGTGTATTTATATTAATCATATGTGATATTCTATCCTGGTAACCCTCTACCTCTCTCCTGTGAAAAAGTCCCGTTTCATTATCTTTTATCCAGAATGTTTATTCATTGATTTTTCCATTAGAGTTCAACTTCATTAATTATCTTTTAATTTACATTGTTTTAAGAATTATTTATGCTCTCTTGGCTTCTTATTTCACTCTGTCTACAGCTCATACAAACCTTCCTATGTTTTTTTGTATTCTTCATTTTTATTTCCCAATCAGTTATTTCATTTCTTATTTCTAACTCAACAACAATATTCTGTTGCATTTATGTATCATAGTTTTTTCAGCCATTCTTCATCAATGGGTGTTGCTCCCACAAAGAATGCTACTATGAAAATTTGTGTATTGGACCTTTATTTCTATATGTTAACTCCATTAAGTATATGCCTAGTAGCTGGATTGCAAGGTCAGTGGGTAGTTTTTTTTTTAATTCATAATTCCAAATTGAAATTCAATAATTAGACTACCTTGCATTTCCACATACCAGTATGCCTGTCTTCCCACAGCCCCTTTCATACTGATTGTTCTTATTTATTTTTCATCTTTGCCATTTTGCACAGAATGAGGTGAAAGCTGAATGAGGTTAGAGCTGTTTTCATTTGCATTTCTGGAGTATAATTTGGAGCAGATAGTCACTCATAGTTAATCTTATTTTAAAAGTCACTCTTATCCTTTGACCACTTAGCCATGAGAATGGCTTCTTGTTATATACTTGGTGTCAACTCTCTGTATGGTTTTATGATATTATACTGTAAATATTTCCTTCCATTTTACTATTTCTTCTCTAATTTCATCTTCATTGATTTTATTCGTGCAAAAGCTTTTTAATTTTATGTGTTTAAAATGTCTGTTTTATCTTTTATGATTTCCTCTTTTCCTTTGTAAGAATTCTTTCTTAGCCATAATTGTGAAAGGTTCCTGATCTTGTTATCTTCTGATTTTTTAATGATGATATTTGGCTCATCCATTTTTATTCTCTTTTGGTATTTGGTGTAAGAAATTGGTTTAACCTTAATTTCTGCCAAAAACATTTTCCCTAGCAGTTCTCGTCAGAAAAGGGTGTCTTTTCTCACTAATTTATGGTCTTGGGTTTATCCGGCAGTGGACCGTTGCTTCTTGTATCTCTAATTTGTTCCACTGGTCTACTTTAAAAAATTTTTTTAATCACTATCATATAGTTTTGATGCCTACTGCTTTATAATCTAGTTTGAGGTCTGTTAATGTTTTCCATCCTTAATTCATACTTTTATCTCATTATTTTCTTTGACATTGTAGATATTTTGTTCTTACAAATTTTGTTTCCTTGTTATTCTTTTAGTTCTAATTCCATAGATTAATTTAGATAGCAATATCATATTTATTATGATAGTACAGCCTATGAACAGGAGTGTGCACATAGGAATATATGTGTGTATATATTTAAGTATGTCTTTATTTCTATCAGGAGTGTTTTGTAATCGTATTTATATAAACCATGTCTGTGTCTTGCTTGGTTAACACATAGTTTGTAATATTTTGAATGGATTTTAATAGTTGTTTCCTCATTTATCTTTGTACTGTATGGAAATGCTGATAATTTTTTGTCAGTTTGTTTTGAATCATGCAACCTTGCTATTATCTTAACGAGTTTTTCCACTGATTCTCTGGGATTTTCTTTGTTCATCATTATGTTCTGAATGTACATCCCATGAAGATAGTGAGTGTTTTGTCTTTACTAATGTTTATGCTTTTGATTTTGTTCTCATCTTTAGGCTACAGCTAACATTTCTAGAACTATGCTAAATAATAGAGAGAAGTGGTGCATTCTTGATTTACTCTTGTTTATACTAGAGTACAAAACTTCTAATCTTTCTCCATTGCAAGCAATGCTAGCTATTAGTTTTAAATATACTTCTTATTATATCTTAAAAGAGCCTTTCCGTTGTCTATGGTATCTTTAATTCTTGCCTTAATTTTTACAATGGATTCCTAACTGGTTTTCCATTTCTGCTCTATCTTATGCAGCTGCTAGCAAAATCATGCCATGTGTAATCTAAAATAGTGGTGTCAAACTCAAATTGAAGGGGCCACTAAACCATACATTAGGATCCCTGTAGGGTTCCGTATTGACTTGGAAAACCGTGTAATAGCATGATCTCTGGACTGCTGTATTTTTATTCTGTTAAGTATTTACAAGTCACATTTTAATCTGTTTGGGCCTCAAGTGGCCATGTGTTTGTCACCTCATGGTCTAGACTATGTTATCCCTGTTCAAAACTTCAGTTGTTCTACCATTGCTTGATTAGTGAGGTCTTCAGTTGGTCATTCTATGCTCTTCGCAGTCTGGCTTCAAACTGTCTTTCCAGCTTTTACCTCTGTTTATTTCTCTTTATTATTATTGTTATTATTATTATTATTTTGGTCTCTACCTATCATTCCATAGACTTATATGGGTAAACTTCTACTACGGATCTGCTTAGGTACTGAAAATTCAAGTGACTTGCCAATTGCCACACATCTCCTATGTATCAGAGTCAGGACTTGAACCCAGGATTTCCTGATTTCAAAACTATCCCTCTGTCAACAAATGTTCTGCTGTTTCATTTATTTTAACTAAGGTACAAATTAGGACACATGAATTAACCCATAAAACAATGTTGTTGGGACTATGACCTGCTTCCCCCACCCCCAGCCTTTCTAGTCATTTTATGCCTTACACCTCTTCCACTCTCTTCAAGCTCCTCTGACATTGGCCTCCTTCCTTGTTCCTTGACCATAGCACACCATCTCTCAACTACAGGCATTTTCACTGCCCATCACTCAGACATGAAATGCTGTCCTTCCTCATTTTTGCTTCTTAGCTTCCTTGCATTTTTATTTACTTCATGAAATATTGCCAGTCCCAACTAATGTTTCATCTTCTACAGGAACCCTTTCACATTCCCTCTTTATTCTACTGCTTTCCCTCTGTTGATTATTTTCAATTTGTCCTTTATTTAATTTGTTCATCTATAGTTTTTTGCGTGTTCTCTTCCCTATTAGCTTGTGAACTCCTTGAGAATAGGAAATGTCTTTTACAAACTTTCTTTGTATCCTTAGCACTTAGCACAGTGCCTGCCTGGCACATAGAATATGTATACAAAGTAGAAGGAAAGTAATATGAGTGAGTAATATTCTGTTAGCTAGGAGTGTTGGGAGTCAAGGAAAAGCTTCCTGCAGAAAATGGGACTTGAGCTGAGAGTCTTAAAAGAAGCCATGAAAACCAAAAATGTATAGTGGTGCCATATATGAAATCTTGATATGACATTTTAGATTCTTCCCTCCCACCTCTCAACCAATTGGTTACCAAGTCCTTTTGGTTCTACCTTTGTAATATCTCACATACAACTTCTCTGTTCTCACTGTTACCTCCCTCATATGGAAGGTCACACCCATCCTCTTGACTTTGTTTTTAAAATTTTTTATTTTATTAATATATTTTTAGTTTTCAACATTCACTTCCATAAGCTTGTGAGTTTTAAAATCCCCCCCCCAAGAGGGCGTGCAATCTGAGATAGGCTCTACATATATGTTCCTATTAAATATTTTCACATTAGTCATGTTGTAAAGAAGAATTAGAACCAATAGGAGGAACCACAAGAAAGAATAAACAAAACAAAAGAAAAAAAAAGAGCAAATAGTATGCTTCGATATGCATTCAGACTCCATAGTTCTTTCTCTGGGTGTAGATAGCATTTTCCATCATGAGACTTCTGGAGATGTCTTAGATCCTTGCATCACTCCATACTAGTCTTTACAGGTTTTCCTGAAGTCTGCCTGCTCATCATTTCTTATGGCACAATAGTATTCCATTACATTCATATACCACAACTTTTTCAGCCATTCCCCAATTGATGGGCATCCCTTCAATTTCCAATTCTTGGCCACCACAGAAAGAACTGCTATAAATATTTTTGTACATGTGGGTCCTTTTCTCATTTTTATGATCTCTTTGGGATAGATCCCTAGAAGTGTTGTTGCTGGGTCAAAGGGTATGCATATTTTTATAGCCCTTTGGGCATAGTTCCACCTTGCTCTCCAAAATGGTTGGATCATTTCACAACTCGACCAACAATGCATTAATGTTCCAATTTTCCCACATCATCTCCAACATTTATCATTTTCCTTTTTTGTCATGTTAGCTCATCTGATAGGTGTGATGTGGTACCTCAAAGTTGTTTTGATTTGCATTTCTCTAATCAATAGTGATTTGGAGCATTTTTTTCATATGACTATAGATAGCTTTAATTTCTTCATCTGAAAATTGCCTGTTCCTATCCTTTCATCATTTATCAATTGGGGAATGACTTGTATTCTTATAAATTTGACTTAGCTCTCTATATATTTTAGAAATGAGGCCCTTATCGGAGACACTGGTTGTAAAAATTCTTTCCCACTTTTCTGCTTCCCTCTTAATCTTGGTTGCATTGGCTTTGTTTGTGTAAAAACTTTTCAATTTAATGTAGTCAGAATTTTGCATTTCATAATGTTCTCTATCTCTTGTTTGGCCATAAATCATCCTCCTGACTATTGTAAAAGCTTTCTAACAGCTGCTTCTTTTTTTACTGTCTCACTTCCAGTCTTTCTTCTCACCATCATAAGATTCATCTTATGTGGATGTCTTCCACTTTACTGCCTACTGCATAAAGATCAGTCCCTTTTGCCTGACATCCAGGGGACTCCACCATCTAATACCACGTACAGCCAGCAGCAGTGAGATATAATAAAAATATTTCTTGATTTAGAGTAGGGAGATTTTGGCTTGATTCCTGGTTGAGATATATGATCTGTGGGATCTTGGACAAGTCACTTGACTTCAGGCTCTATTCCCTATCTGTAAAATGGGAATGATGATTCATGTTGTAAGGAAAGCAAAGAGATAAATGAGTTTACATGGTTGATAAGGAATAATAAGTAAAATCACTCAGGTTCACAGCCTTTTCTCTCACACTAAGACTCTACCTATTGTCAATCAGTTGCCAAGTTTTGTTTGTTTTTATCTCAACATTTATTGAATTCATCCTTTTTCCTCTAATCACCCAGCCATCACCCCAGTTCGGTACTTCATCACTCCTCACCTAACCACAGATTCCCACTTGACTTCTCTACTTCCATTCTAGTCTCTCCTACCCCACCCCACTCCGACCCCCAACTCATCCTACATAGTTATGCCAAATTGATGTTCCTAAATGACAGGTCTAATCATGTCATCCTCCTACTCAAGAATTATCATTAATAGCAGTAATGGCTTGTCCACTCATCTTCATCTTTTGTAATTTTAAAAAATTTATAGTGTAGAGAGTGCTCTTCTATTTTCTCTACTTTCCTTGTCATTCCATATGTCTATTCATTCACCATTTTTAAAAGGGCGGCTAAGTGGTACAGTAGGTAGAGCAACTGGGCCTGGAGTTAGGAAGATGAAAGTTCAAACCTGACCACAGACGTTAGCTGTGTGACCCTGGACGAGTCACTTAACCCTGTTTACGTCAGTTCCCTCATCTGTAAAATGAACTAGAGAAGGAAATGGAAAACCACTCCAACATCTTTGCCAAGAAAATTCCAAATGGGGTCAAAAACTGTCAGGATTCACTGAACAACAACAAAAAAAGCTATTTTTAATGGCAAGGTGCTATTCTATTACATTGATATCACAGTTCAACTTTTCATTAACTGTTGAATATGTGATATGTTCATTTATATTACAAAATGTTGGGGGCGGGGAGCACGTGATCGAGCTTGGCTAACTTTAAGGAAAAATGTCCTAGCTGCTATCTAGAAGTAGAATGGGATGATACATAAGGAAGTATAGCTGTGGCGGGAAGTCTTAAAGTAGAGACTTTTGTGTTATGATTGTTATTGAAGAGACTAAAAGATATCAGAAGAGTGATCAAAATGAGCGCGCTAGTCAGTCAACATATGCTTCATATGTTTCACTAGTATCCTCAGGGTGTAGGAAAAAAATTAAAGAAGGGCCCCTATTATGTTGGGGCAAGCTCCTGTAGTGAACTTCAAGAAGGACTGGAGCAGAGATGGATGGCCCACAATCTGTCTTTAAAGAGAACATCCACATGAGTCAGTCAGTAAGGATTTATTAAGTGCTTACTCTGTGCCAGGCAAGGCACTGTGCTAAGGTAGCATCGCTGAAATCATCGCCTCTGGTGATTAAAGTACAATTTTTACATATTTTATGATTATATCAAGTTCTGTGAAATGACCCACAACTCTTAAGTTGATGTATAGAAGTATTGGTATTTATACTGTATTGGCTCATCCTTGTCATGTGTAGGATTTATAGTCCTCCAGCTGTTGCATCCCTTCTTTATTTCTGTATAATCTTTATGAAGGTTCACGTGTGTGTCAGGATATGTTCATGATTGGTGAACATTTCCATGATATCCATAACTAAGAGTTGTATATAGATTTTTAAAAACACATGTTAGAGTTGTGAGGTTTTTCTTGTTGTGCTACCTGCAATATGTATATATAATGTAATAAAAATATGTGCATTCTAATGAGATTTTGATTTTTAATCACTGTCAGTGTTCGGATTAATCTGCTTTAACAGTTTGTACTAGTTTTAAGTTTGATCAGTGGCACTTCACTTTTGTCTGGAGGCCTTTGGGCGCCTTACTAATGGGGTTAATGAATATGACTTGAAAAGACAAAATGAACAATGCATTTCCCTACTAGAGAAACAAATTTGTGGAAATGCACCACTTGAGAATTAATGAGCTAGAGCATTTATTAAGCAATTAATATATGCCAGGCCCTATACTAGGTGCTGGGAGTACAGAAACAAAAAAATAAGATGGTCGCTGTTCTGAAAGAGCCTTATTCTCTTGGGGGAAGATAATACATACAGGCGCTGGGGTGGAGAAAGTAATCAGGAAGTATCAAAGCAAGTGGTCTGCAGAGGTAGCTGGGTGATTAAAATATCACTGGCAAATTGTTTTACTCCTTTTTGATATAATAAGAATTACCTATTTTGTTGTCTTGGTAACTTTTTCTCTGAATTCCCTCTAAAAATCAGGAGAATAATCATTTTTACCATTGTGTTATATGTTATTTTGTATTTTGAATGTAGACTGTTATTGTGTTGAAAGTAAGTGTAGAACCAGTTTTAAATCTGTGCTGCATAAAAGCTCTCTTGTACCTTGTAAATCTGCATCTAATAGAGTTGCTTGTATGTGTGTTTGTATGTACACACAAAAGACAAGTTTGGTGATAAATTTCACTTTCCCAGAATGTCCTTAACTACCATGTATTATACGTAGTACAATATATTGAATTATTACATAGCCCTAATTTGAGGTCTTTTTGAAAGGGAAAAAAATAAGCCCTGATAAACCACATTCAGATTTATTCCAGATAAGTTAAGGTAGGGCAAGAGGTGTAATTTAACCTAATGTTTGGATTAATGTTATATGCAGTTTTTATCTGTGTCTTGTATAGAGTGGCATATACCTGTGTTTGCCACCTAACATCATATAACAACATACATTTAATGGATTTTAGACATTACACTAGTGACTAACAATAGAATTAATCCAACACTTCATGGAATAGTAGATAGCCTCTGTCACTGCACCTTTCAGTAGGAATTTTGTGCATCATCATTGTAACACTGTAGTGTTAGATAGGAGGTCCACTTTTTGGTTTATATCTCAAGGGAAAATGCTGCTGAAAAATGATAAATACAGTTAAGTCTCATTACCTATTTTTGGATTATTACATCATTAAAGGTCGTTCTTGCTTGGCTTGGGATCTATCTGCTGCCATTAAAGAGGAGGCAGTAGCCTTGTCCTAATAGTGACTCTCTGTATCCAGTTTTTTCCCCCTTCAATCCATTCTGCACACGGCTGTCAAATTGATATTCCTAAAGCATAGGCCTCACCAAGTAGCTCTCTTACTCAGATCTCTTCAGTGGTTCCTGATTGCCCCAGGATGAAACACAAACTCCTAAATCTTATGTTAAAACCCTCCACAAATTGACTCCCACCTGTTTTTATAGTATTTTTTGTATTACTCCTCTGTTGCCATGCATTCACCATGTGGGTGACACTGGCCTGCTAGCTATTTCCTGTAAATGAAATTCTATTCCCTCCCTCCCACCTATGAGAATGCCATCTCTCAACTTGCACAAGTGGTTCACCCCTGTTTAAAATTCACTCTTTCTTTATTTCTACAATGTAGAATCCTAGGCTTCTTTCAGAGCACAGCTCAAGTGCCACCTGCTGTGTGGAGGCCTCTTATCATTCTTCATTTTCCCCAGTTAATAACATTTTTTTAAAAAAATTAATTTATTTACTTTTAGTTTTCAGCATTCACTTCCATAAGATTTTGAATTTTAAATTTTCCCTCCCTCCCTAAGACAGTGTGCAATCTGATATAGGCTCTGTATAGCCATTCATATTTAACATTTTCACATGAGTCATGTTGTAAAGAAGAATTAGAACCAATGGAAGGAACCACGAGAAAGAAGAAACAAAACAAAACAACAGCAACAAAAAAGAGAGGGCAAATAGTATGCTTCCATCTGCATTCAGACTCCAGAGTTCTTTCTTTGGATGTGGATGTCATTTTCCATTAATAGCATTTTCTTCTTGAAATTCTCTGTGTTTATGCAGTTGGTATTTGTGTACACGTGTATTTCTCTTCTAGGTGCTTCAGCCCCCAGTAGAATTTAAAATCGTTGAGAGCAAGACATAGTAGACCTTTATTGTTTGGGTTGAATTGAATTGTTGAAGTTGATGCTCAGATAGTCTTGTGGGATTATTTTTGGCATAACTACTTTTCTTTGGAAGTAATTAATCCAGATTCCAGTCAAGAACTGACTACACTTTTTTAATTTATTCATTAACAATTCAAATGATTTGGCACTTGGAGGCCAAATTATGTTTTTTAAACTACTATGCTTATAGGGTGTTTTGTTTTGAATTTCTGAAGATATGGAAAATATATGAACTATTTTATTGGTAATTAAGTTGTTGATTTAAGTTAAGTGAAGGAAAAAGTTAAGATGAACTCTAAGTAAAAAGCTTATCTTTTTCACAGTATAATCTGTCATTGCTCAGTGAATGTTTAAAAAACATTTAGCTGTGTTACATAGCAAAATATTTTGTATATTCTGTGTGTGTGTGTATACATATATATGCCATATATACATAATGCATTTGACAGCAGTATACCATTATACTTGGAATAATTGTTCCCTAATTCCCAAAATATTTCAAGTTTGGCTTAAAAAGCATATTTTTGTATTTTTATAATAAGAAACACAGGAAGAACAGCTAAACTGGACCAAGTATGTGTAAAAGAAATCCAAGATGATGGCAAAACAAATTTTGAAAGCATTGTAGGATTGATTCTTTTTTTTGTCTTTTTATTCTAAACTTAATGAACAATAAATGAGTATTAAATAAAATTAGTATTTAAATATACACTGTGGATCATAAGGAGAGGATTATACATGAAACTATGAGTCTAATGTAGTTTGCTTTTCTTTTTAAGTAAAGTTCAAACATGTAATTTTCAAGGCTATGTTATTTGTGATTTCCTTCTTTTATCATATTTTGGGGGAAGGGGAACCCCCTACTACTTCATCTCCCGTTAAGAAGGGAAAAAAAAGGAAAATAAAACCCTTATAATAATGCAGGCAAACAAAACAGATTCCTATATTGACCATGCCAAAATGCATATGTCTTATTCTGCACCTTGATTCAATTGCTTCTGTCAGGTATTAAATAGCATGCTTCATCATTGGTCTTCTGGAATCATAGTTGATCATTTCATCAATCAGAGTTGAAGGACTGATTCTTGAAATGTCTAAAAGAGGTTTAAGATAATACCTGACTGTAAAAATCAGAGTTTAACTGCCCCCCCCGAAATTGAGACTATATCAATAAACTGTCAGTTTATATACCTACTTTCTCATCTCAGTAAAATCTTTGTTAGAATGAGCTTTGCATATATTATGATGACCTTAATGAAAATATGAGAAGAAAAAAGCAGGCATTTGTGAATTATTTTCTGTAATAGTCTGTATCTTAGTCACAAGGTTAATTGAAATGTATAAAACATACAACATCCAATGGTTTTAGTGTTGTGGTTATTTTTTTTTAAGTGGGCATTTTCTATGTCTGTGACAAACACTGTTAAATGAAGTGATTTCTTGTTGGTTTTATCAGGGGAAACTCTTGATTTTAACAGATATGTGTTGCAGGAGAACCTTTGTCTACTGAGTTAAAACTGTTTTAATATTCAGAATATCATCCCTGGGCACCCGTGGCAATTTATGGGAAAATTTGGATAAAGAGTTGGATGTGGATGGGTTTCAATGTATATTGGTAGAGGGAGCACCTATACGTTGATGAAATTGTGGACTGATTTCATTCTGGTTTGCTTTAGCAGAAAATGAGTAGAGAGGCACGTCTACTTTTATGTTGTATGAATATTTTCTTTCAGTTTGGGGATATGGGAAAGATGGGGAAAAAAACCAACATGTAATTTGGATGACTTGCTTTTTTAAAAGTATATAATAATTTTAACTTGTAACTTAAAAGGTTATCTTCTTGTCTTGATTCCCTAACCTCTAACTCATTAAAGTCTTCTTATTTTTTCCCCTCTACTTTGCTGTAATAATATGATTCCTATGTCTTCTTTGTATTGGGGAACCGTTAATGATTAAGTCAAGTATGACACTTTGTCTAAAGTTTGCTGATGCTTTGTAGACCTTGGACACATTCTTGCTTGTGAATCCATGATAATGAAAGACTATTAAAAAAATAGTACTATATATTAGTATTATAAAAAATAATTTAATCTTCAGTCCCTTCCACTCTTAATTCCCCAAACCCTTCAATTCCAAGGAATCTGTCTGTGGTAGAAGGAACTTCAGAGAACATTTACTTCAGCCCTTCTTGAATAAGAGTAAACCACTATGGTATTTTTAAAAAATGATCCAATAGCCTCTGCTTAAAAAATTGCAATGATGGGGAATCCACTTTTGAAGCAGCTCATTACACTTTTGGAAAATTCAACAAATATTTAAGGAGCAGGGGCTGGTAGGTGGCACAGTGGATGAAGCACCAGCCCTGGATTCAGGAAGACCTGAGTTCAAATCTGGCCTCAGACACTTGACACTTACTAGCTGTGTGACCCTGGCCAAGTCACTTAACCCCATTGCCTAGCCAAACACTACTCCTAGTTTTGTTCTCTGGAGCCAAGTAGAATAAATTTAAAATTGCTTTCATAGCTAATGTTGCAGCCCTCATACATTGTTCGCTAGAATGGCTTCTCTGGCATGGCTTTTTCTGTCTTAGCCACCAAGGAGTGATTGTTGCAATATGAAGCAGCTGTGATGGCAGTCTATTTCACATCAAAGGACCTGAGTTTCAATTCTAACTCCACTATTAATTAATTTTGAAAAGGCTGAAAATTCACCTAACCTTATAGTATTGGTCCTAGTCACAATGTTGTGTGAGGGTCATACGAAAAAGCATTTGGGGATGCTTTTTACTGCTGTCTGTAAAAATGTCAGTTATTGCCATTCTGGATGAATGCTCTCATTTGTTATGGAACATTCTATTAGGATTTCCAGTGCTTTTAGTAAAAGATGGCATGTTAAAAGTAGCACACTAATAAAGTTATGTCTGTAGGTAGTATTTCCAAACTTCACATCAAGTTTATAATGGCTTAAAATTAATATTTGAAATTGGTGTGAATGTTGATAGCTGATTTTTCTGATATTGGAGATGTTATAATCCTTTTGAGAATTATTCATGTCCAACATGTTATATACCATGCAAAAGTTGATTCTTAGTTATAGAGGCTGTTTTTACAATATTGTAGAATAGAAAACATTAATCTTGTAATAAAATCATTCTAAACCTAGCTTTTTTGTGTATTTCCAGTTTTCTCATCAGAATGCTGGCTATCAGGTGACAAATTTTTCTGACCATAGCAATTTATAAAGATATTTAATTAAGATGTGGAAGTGTTGTGATCTGTGTCTGTGCAAAGGAGTTACCCCACATCAGTTGATTGGATCTTTTGAATTATTAACGTATTTTGATTTTGGGGGGGAAGATAAATAACGTCTTGGCTTGCCTTAATGATAATTTTATCCTTCCAAAAGTGGAGGAACCAACAAGGGGAAATTTTATTCTGAATATAATTCTGAATAACAGGGAAGTACTGTAGGAAAGTGATTTTTTCCTAGTGTTCGTGATAGTGAAGGAGAAGAGATCTAAATAGTATAATGTACACCCTAGATTTGGGGTAAATAGATTTGAAAGGGTTCAAAAAAATGATAGGAAAGATCCCATGGAGTAAAACTTGAGGGTAACTTAGGGAGATGCTCAAAAATGAAACTTTGAAGAAACAATTGCAGTGGGGAGGAAAAAGGGGAATTGTCTGAGATGACAGTGGATTCATAACTAACTTAGATATTAAAAAAATGTATAGAAGATGAAGCAAGGACAAGTAGCAGAACAAACACACTAGTGTGGCATGATCCTATGAAAATAGTGTCAGAAATGCTAAAACTCAGAATAAATTGAGGCTGGCAAAGGAAGGGAAAGACAACAAAGAGAGCTTTGTTAGTTATATTGGTAGAAAAGGGAAGATCAAAGAAGAAATAGTACCTTTGTCAACTTGGGACAATAATTACTGACAGCAGAGAGAAGTCGAAGCTGTTCAGTTCTCTCTTTTTTTTCTGGAAAGGAAAACAACCTTTACATTGGAAGTGACAGAAAAAAGTAGTACCAACAGGGAGTTTGATATCCAAGATGTTTAAAGAGATAGTAAGAGAGCCCTAAGCTGCCCTTGAATTCAAATCACCTCGATGAAATAACTGGCGTGCTGTAGTCCTGAAAGAACTGGCAGATGGGATTGTAGGGCCATTGTCAAAGATATTTGAAAGATCATGGAAAATAGAGGCAGTACTACAAGAATGAAGAAGTGGAAATCTCCTGATTTTCGGAAAAGAAAACCGTCTGCTAACTGTAGCTAGTGAATCCGACTTTAATGATCTGTTCTAGAATTTTCCCAGGAATTGTATTGTTCTTGAATATTTTGTATGCCAAACTTAACCTCACTTATTTTTTGGAAGACTTACTAAGGGGCAGCTAGGTGGTGCAGTGGATAGAGCACCAGCCCTGGATTCAGGAGAACCTGAGTTCAAATTTGGCCTCAGACACATAACGCTTACTAGCTGTGTGACCCTGGCCAAGTCACTTAACCCCATTCCCTAACCAAAAACAAAACAAAGCAAAGAAAGACTTACTAAGCCAATAAATGAAGGGAATGCTATGGATGTAGTTTGTTTAGATTTTAGCAAAGCTTTTGATAAAATATCTCGTATGTTATTCTTGCGAAGAGAAAGGAGATATATGGATTAGATTAGAATTCAGTCAGGTGGCTTCAGAATTGGTTGGATGGGAGCCTTAAAGCTATTACTAGTTCATTGTCAGTGTTGCAGGAGGTCTTCAGTCTGGCTGGATTAAAAAATGCAGGAGAGGTAATAGTGACCACTGGGGCCAGGTTGTGAAAGGGCTTTAAAAGCTAAACAAGGAGGTTCCAGAGGAGCAAACCTGAGTTTGAATCCTAATACACTTATTGGCTGTTCGCCATTTAACCTCGCTGGGCCTCAGTTTTCCCAAGTGTAAAATGTGGATAATAACAGCACTTCTTTCACAGGGTTGTTGTGAGGATCAAATGAGACAAATATGTAAAGCATTTTGCAGAATTTTAAGGGCTGCATAACTGCTGCTATTATTATTATTGTTATCATTATTATTTACAATCTTCAACAAAACTGTACCACACAGCAAATGACTAAATGCTCTTAATAATATGATTATTTTCCTGAAATGTAATTTCAGACATCTCCTAATGAGACAAATTTTACTATATTGTGACAGATATTTTATTACTGGATGTCATAATACTAAGGAAAAAAGATATACATTATTACAAATTTTCTAAAAGCCATGATACTAAACAATGTTGTAACTAGCTTGTATAATGAAATGGCAACACAGCTGGCCTTGAATATATTACATATTGAGAAATTTGAAACAAGAAGCAAATGTATTCAGTTACAAGAAAAAGAGAAGGGTAACTGTTCAGTCTACTGGGAGGACTGAATCAAAGCGTAACTCTCAGGTTGCTAAATTATAGAACAAAGAAAAAAGGAGGAGAGTACAAGAACACTAAAACAAATGCTTGCAATGAAAGAGTGTCTACAGATGTAATGCAAAAGACAATGATTCTTCCTCACAAATTTGAAAATAAGATACATAAAGCTTTAATATACTCAACAATAGTTCAGTAAAATACTGCTTCGCAAAGTGTTAGATTTTTAAGATACAGAACAACTCTTTTAAAAAAGCTTAAAATAGGGGCAGCTAGTTGGCGCAGTGGATAGAATGGTGGCCCTGGAGTCAGGAGGACCTGAATTCAAATCCAGCCTCAGAGAGATGACACTTATTAGCTGTGTGACTTTGGGCAAGTCACTTAACCCAATTGCCTCATCCAAAAAAACCCCCCAAAACTTACAACACTGTAGATTCAGCATGCATTGACAATACTTAAAAACGTGAAAGAGTAAGCCATCACTCCAGAGGTAAAGATTTCCTGGAAAAAAGGTTAAATTTTAGAGTTGGAAAATATTTAAAATACATTTTATTCTGTTATTTTTATTAAAGCTCTGTCACTTTATTTTCACAGAATTTGAGAACTAGAAGGGAGCTCAGGGTTCATCTAGTCCAACCTGGACACAGAAAGAATTCCTCAACTATAACATATACCTGAAAAGTAGTAATCCAGCCTTTGTTTAAATACTTCCAAGGAAGGAAAATCGCCCCACGATCTCTCAGGTCAGCCCATCCCACTTTTGGACAGCTATAATTATTTGAAATTTTCTGCTGACACAAAACCTTTTTACAGCTTCTACTCATACTTCCATGTCCTGCCTTCTGGAGCCAAACAGAACACTTTAATCCCTCCTCCACTTGACAGGCTTTAAATACCTGAAGACAGTTATGTCCCCCCTAAGTCTTCTTTTCTCCAGGCTAAATATCCCTAGTTCCTTCAACTTAACCCTCTTTGCTTCAGTTTCTTCATCTGTAAAATGAGTTGGAAAAGGAGATAGCAAACCACTCTAATATCTTTGCCAAGAAAACCCCAAAACCTAATGGAGAGTCAGACATTACTGAAAAAAAGATTGAACAGCATAAATTACTTGGTAGCTCCATTTGGGAATTCTGTGGCCATTTTAAGAACATTAGAAGAATTGTGTGAATTTGAATACAGGCTTTTTGAAAATTATCATAGCTTGGAAGAAGGCTGGGTCAAAGGATCTTTCTGGCCAGTCATTTATTTGGGTTGTAAAGCAGTTACATGGTAGTACTAAGTGGCTTCTTTAAAGAATGTACTTGGCAATTAGTACTGAGAATTTTGTTCCAGCTTGGCAGTTGTTAACACTAGTTTGAATTTTGAAAATTCTTGATATTCAGAAAACTTGGAGGATGAGATGTGATAGGCATTTAGTGGAAGTTTAATGCAGGGAAAATACTACAGGCATACCTGGCTTTATTGTGCTTCACAGATAGTTTTTGCTTCCATTGTGTCTCTGTGTCACATTTTGGTAATTCTCAACATTATTTCAAACTTTTTCATTATTCTTATATTTATTGTGATCTGTGATCAGTGATCTTTGATGTTACTATTGTAATTTTTTGGGGTGCTGCCAACTGAAGGCAAACTTAATGTATGTGTTCTAAATCTCCACTGACATTCCCCCATCTCTTGCCCTCTCTTCAGGGCTCCCTTTTCCTTGAGACCCAACAGTATTGAAATGAGCCCAATTAATAACCCTGCAGTGGCTTCTAAGTGTTCAAGTGAAAGGAAGAATCAATTGATGGGGCAAACTTCATTCTTGTCATATTGTGTGAAATTGCTACAGCTACCCCAGTCTTTAGCAACCACCACCCCAGCATCCAGGCAAGACCCTTCCTCCAACAAAAAGATTACAACTTGCTGACGGCTCAGATGATGGTTAGCATTTCTTATTGGTAAAATATTTCTTAAAGTATGTATATATTTTTTAGACACAATGTTATATACTGAATAGACTATAATGTAAACATAACTTTTATATGCACTGGGAAACTGAAAAACTCACGTGACTTGCTTTATTGTGTCATTTGCTTTATTGTGGTGTTCTGGAACCAAAACTGCAGTATCTCCAAGGTATACTTGTATATCCCCTACCTTAACCAGTTCTTAGATCTCATTCTCTTCTGTGTACTCTGTGACCTGGTAACATTGGCCTCCTGTCTGTTTCTCATTTCCTTATGCTCTCCCTTTTTACTGGCTTTTCCCCATTTATGGAATGTTCTTGCTCTTCATCATTGTCTCCTGGTTTCTCTGGCTTCCTTCAGGACTCAGTTCAAATCCTGTCTTCTGCAAGAGGCTTTTCCCAGTTCACTGGTAGTACCTTCCTCTCTGAGAGGTACATGGTTGTTTGCATGTTGTTTCCCTCGTTAGAATGTGAGCTTGAGGACAGGGATAGTGTTTTTGTCTTTCTTTGTATCCCCAGTGCTTAGCCTGGCACCTAGTATTTAATACATACTTGGTGGTGGTGGTCATGATGAAGCGCTTAAAGATTAAGTTCCTTGTCTAGGCTTGCCATCTGTTTGGTGTCGGGTGAGATTTGAACCTGTTTTCTTGACACTACTCCCAGCAGTCTTTCCACTCTCGCTCTGCCTTTTATCTGTAAAGTGTTTTTAAAAAGTATTTTGGTGGCCTTTTGATTTTAAAGATACTTTTTCAATTAGCAAAAATTCACCTTCTTTCTTGCCTACTCTCCCTCTCAAATTGAGAAAGAAAAAAAGAAACAAAACCCTTGTTAAAAGCACATATAGTCAAGCAAAACATTTACTATCCAAAAAAAAAAAGGTTTTTTTACTCTGAATCTTTTACCTTTCTGTCAGGAGGTAGGCAGCATGTTTCATCATTATGGTTAATAATCATGTTGATCAGAATTCCCAAGTGTTTCGAAGTTGTTTGTGCAGTATTGTCTTGGTATAAATAGTTCTCCTCGTTCTGTTAACTTCATTGTGCTTCAGTTCATACAGGTCTTCAAGGTTTCTCTGAAACCACCACCTTCATCATTTCCTACAGCACAATAATGCTGTGTCACGTTTCTGTACCATAACTTGTTCAGCCATTTCTCAGCTGATGGGCACCCCCTCAGTTTCAAATTCCTCGTCACCGCAGAAAGACTGTAAACATTTTTGTACTTCAGTTTGTTTTACTTAGTGCTGATCCCTCCCTTAAAATGCCATTCCTCCCAGTCAGTGAACATTTATTAAATGCCTGCTATGTGCCATAGCCTGTGCTAAGAACTGTGGATACAAAGGTAAAAGATAATCCCTGCTCCCAAGGAGTTCACAGTCTAATGAGGAGTCAACATACAAACAACTATGTATAAATTGGGAATAATCAATAGAGAGAAGGCATTAGAATTAAGAGGGATTATGAAAGGCTTTCTGTGTAGGGTAGAATTTTAGATGGGGCTTGAAAAATTTTGTCAGAGAAACCAGGAGGTAGAGATGAGGAGGAAAAGTTATTCCACACGTAGGTGACAGTCAGTGAAAATACCTGGAGTTGGGAGATGGAAGTGTCTTCTTTGAGGAATAGCAGAGAAATTAATGTTTCTGGATTGAAGAGTACATGAGGGGTAAAGAGACCCGAAAATTGGGAGAGGGAAGTTACAAAGGGATTTGAACACCAAAGAGAGGATTTAGGAGGTAATAGAAAGCCACTGGAGTTCAAGTGGGGGGAGCAGGCAAATTGGTCAGACAGTCACTTTAGTAAGATCACTTTGACAGCTGAGGATGTACTGGAGCAGAGACAGACTTGGCAGTCAACAAGCTGTTGAAGTAATCCAGGTGTGAGGCATGAGGACTTGTACCAGGGTCAGAGGGGAGAAGGGGCATGTGTACCTGTTATATGCTAGGCACTGTCTGGTGCATTGGTGATACAAAAAAAAAAAAAAGATTGTCTCTGTCCTCATGGAGATGTTACAAAGGCAAAATCAACCGAAGTTGGCTGTACTCCCCCATCTGGCTCTGCCTCTATTTCCAGATAATCTTCTGCCACTCTCATTGAGTACTGCCTTCCAGAAAAACAATGTAGTAGCTCTGTCTTGGGAGATATTGTATAATGATATTGTTTTATAGGTTTTTATAATTTATTAAATATTTATCCTTATGCCCAAGAATTATAATGGATGCGTCTTTTTTTTATTTATGAGGTTATATGAATTCTTCAAGAATGATTTCTGTGCAATGGTTTTGTATTCTTGTTAGTAGTATGTATTTCATTGTGTTATACTACATTGAGATCCATTAGAACAAAGACTAAAATTTCTTTGTTTCCTCTGCAGTACATACATAAGTGCTGTATAAATGTTTGAACAATTGTGGTAGAATTCTTTACCACAGGCTATGTAAGTCCTATAGTTCAAGATGTATAGGTTTATTTTATGTGTTGTTTTTTTTCCCCCTAGGGGAAGAGGGCAGTTTTGTTCCTTACCTATATCCTTCTACTTGGATACTTGAATGACCCTTGATCTCATCACCTCCACTTCACTTTGCAATCCTTTCCCACCATGCATTTTATATTCATGAGATTATGGAGCTGGAATTTAGAAGTCATCTAATCTAGTCCCCTCA